>NW_024423675.1:68544894-68658317 GCF_017311325.1 Ursus maritimus
GGGGGGGGGGGGTGTGCCGCAGGGACGCCGAGCCCACGGCCCGAGCGTTTGCTCTCTGCCAGGACCGGGAGTCTGCGGACCCCTGAGCGGCAGGACCACCTCAGCTCGGCTGTCCTCCGAGTCTTCTGTCTTGTTACTGCAGTGACTGACTTCTGCCAAGTCATTTGACTTTTTCTTCTCTTTTTTCATTTTAAAAATAATTCATGTTTGGGACGCTGGGGTAGCTGAGTCCGTTCAGCATCCAACCCTTGATTTCTGCTCAAGTCATGATCTTAGGGTCATGGGCTAGAGCCCCTCATCGGACTCACACTCAGTGCGGAGTCTGCTTAAGATTCTCTATCCCCCTCTTTCCCTCCCTCTGCTCTCTCTCCCAAATAAATAAAGAAATCTTTTTAAAAAATAAAATAAAATTCAGCAGCTGTTTAAAAAGCAATGAGAATAATTCTCCATGTTTAACAAGATTCCTCAAATAAACTCCAAATGCTGAACTGGCCCGACCTCACATTCTTGGGAAGGGCAGGAATAATAATAGTTGTATTGATTTTCTTTCTTTTTTTTTCTTTTTACAAAAAATAAAACTACAAAAACCTTAAGTGATCTTGTTTCTCTTCAAAGAGCGAAACAGCTTTGCAGGCAGATTTTAGGGCCAACTCTAGAGGAGGTCATAAAAAGCGTTTATTTATTCCCCAAACGCCTGCCATACCTTTGGCCCTTTGCTCCGGCTGTCACCCCGCCCTGGACCACCCTCTCTCCTGCCAGGCGCTATCTGTACCAGCAAGCTGCCCAGCCTTCCTCAGACCGATCTTGGGTCCCTGAGCCCCGGGTGCTGCCCCGCTTTGCCCCGTTTCATTCTTTAAATCTGACTGCACTCTGGTACAAGGAAGGCGAAGTAATTAAACAAAAACCTGACTGGCTTAAAGTAGAATTGTCTTTCAAATCTAACTTATTCCCCAAATTTCTGGTGACGAAAACCAGAAGCAATGCCGTCGAGGGCATGCAGGGCTGCCGGGGACAGAGAGGCACTGGGGGCCGGGGCTGTCGCCGTGTCTGCCTGTGCTCGAACTCACGCACCTGTGGGGACACACAGACGTGTGCGCTCCAGCCAGACTCCCTACGGCAGGACTGAGGGGCCCTGGGTCACTCATGGCTGGCGACAGTGGCCAGGCTGCCCTGGGCTTGGGGTCCTGGTGCCCTGTCCTGGGAGACAGAGTCACGTGACGGCCTACATGGAAGCAGCTGCGTCTTGCCAGTCACACTCTGTCTTCCAAGCATGTCACACGGTGGCAAGCACCCCATTAGGCGCCCCAGGAAGGAGGCCGGTGCGAATTCTTTCTGCAGCCTCGGAAGCAGGCAGAGGAGAATTAAGGGGAAACGTGACTTTTGAGCATTGGGGACGGTCCCCACAATCGATGGGGTCTCCACGATGCACGGGGGTGGCACATAGAGCCTGTGCGCACGTGGAGAGCTCCCCCTTCTGGGACAGGTGCTGTGGGTTTCCGGGTGCCACGGTGGGGCAGGCGCGTCCACAAGGCCCTCCTGGGGATGACGGGGGCAGGGGTTCCTACACACAAGGCACCTCCCACTTCCATGCTATCAGAACTTTTCAAACCTTGTCTGAATTCCTTTGTCAAATGTGGTGAAGGACGAACTTCCCAGGTCACGAGCCCGGGAAAGAACCGTGGAACGAGTGAAAAGGGGTTTTCCAATGTGCATTTCCCTCTCTCAGAAATTAAGGTAAATTCTAAACAAATCAATAATAAAATAAGATGAATAACCCTGTAATAAACATGCTGACCTCATCAAATGATTTGGAAAATGCTTCTTCCTCCTTTTCTTAAATTGATTGTGGAATTGATTTTACCTTTTCCTCAGAAATCTGTTGGAATTTTGAGGAATAAAGTGAAGCCACCCGAGCCTGGAGTTTTCTTTGTGAAAAGGTTTATCGTTATGAATTTTATTTATTTAATAGAATATTTAATATTCAGGGTTTTTGAAATCTTTTCATGACTTAGCTCTGGAAAATTGTGTCTTTTAAGACATTTATCCATTTTTTATATGATTATCATGGTAAAAAAAGACATTGAATTTATCATCTTAACCATTTTTAAGCACACAGTTCAATGGTGACAACTCTACTCAGATTGCCGTAGAGCAGATCTCTAGAACTTTTTCATCTTGTAACACTGAAGCTCCGTACCAGTTAAACATTAATTTGTCTCCTTTCTCCTGGCCCCCAGCCCCTCATAACCACCTTTCTTCTGCAGTTTCTCTGATTTTGACTCCTTTGGATATTTCATGTGCGTGGAGCCATATAGTATTAACTGGCTTCTTTGGCCCTAGTATAATGTCCTCCAAGTTGGTCCATGTTACAGCATGTGACAGAATGTCCTCGTTTTTGAAGGCTGGATAATATTCCTGTGTGTGTGTGCGTGTGTGTGTGTGTGTGTGTGACATTTTGTTTCTCCATTTAGCAGTTGGTGAATATCTGTGTTGCTTCTACTTCTTGGCAACTGCGAATGACGCTGTGATAACACAGGTGCACAAATACCTCCCCAGGATCCTGCTTTACATTCTTTTGAATATAGACCCAGAAGTGGGATTTCCATAATAGTAATTCTACTTCCAATTTTTTAAGAAACTTCAAAACTTTCCATGATGGCTGCGCCGTTTTCCGTGGTGCGGCGCGGCCGGGCGCAGACTTCTCTGCGTCCACTCCAGCACTTACTACGGTCAGTGCTTTGCCAGTACGAGCATCGTAGGGGACAGGTGCCATCTCACTGTGCGTGGATTTGCATTTCCCTGGTAATTAGTGTTGTCGACCATCGTTGCATGTGCTTATTGGAGAAACACACAGATCTGGGGCTTCTTCCCAGGAAGCCCTGCCCCGTAGGGGTCTCTGACTACAGAGCAAGACCCCCAAGGCCACAGGCATGCAGGAGCGCACGGCCACTGACAAGGCTCTCTCCACGTGATCCCGTCCCCAAGGGACAATGGCACCCGGAATCACAGTAAATGGATTATTTCAAGTGGAAAGATCCTGCCAGGCCATCAAGACAACACCTTCATTTCACAGACAAGGCGACTGAGGTGACTTCCTTGGGGCCACCGGTGAAACCCGTCGGTCTCGGGGGAGAAGTCTGTATTTAAATCACACACCAAGCAGGCCGATCAAAGTACCGAGTGGTCTTCAAAATCCACATTCTTTCTAAGTCAACAAACACCCAATGAGGTTCAGGAGTGGCTCTCTGCTGCTGTGTTTCATACATCCCATGACTAAGTTTTACATTTGCAAGGCATTCTCCCAGGAATACAGATGAATCAGGGATGATCTGTGCTCTTAAGGAGCCCGTGATCTTGACACGTAGAAATGATGGGGCAAATAGTAAGGGAAACTGATGTCACCTTAATTCCAAAAAGCCCATGGGTGACATTAGGGTGAGGAAGATAAAATTAACAGCAATGAGTGTGCGAGACCGAAGGGCACTGGTGGAACGCGAGGTCCACGTCTATCCTCGCCAGCGCGTGGCTGTCAGAAGGAAGACACCCTCCTGGTCCGCACGCCCAGAAATAAGGGTCACAGGACAAGAGAAGTCATGGCCTCCTCCTTCTGATCACGAGTCATGAGGTGTTTCCTGCTGGTTCTGGGCCCTGGTTAGCCCTCTGACCAGAGCAGCCCTTGAGGGGCTATGAGCAGGACCTGTAAAGGGTGGACACTTTTGAGGAGGAAGAGACGGGTTACCAGCCTGCTGCGTGGCTCCTTCCCCATGTGTGGGGGTAACTGTGTGCACAGGGCTTGTGCTGGGGGTGTGCAGACCATGATCCCATCACAGTGGACACACGCAGATTTCAATGCAGCATTTACACCAACACTTTAGTGCCCTGTGTTTATTGAAAGTGTCTTCACCCATTTCCAAGTTCAGAAAATGCAAAGGCTGGGGCGCCTGGGTGGCACAGTCATTAAGCGTCTGCCTTCGGCTCAGGGCGTGATCCCAGCGTTCTGGGATCAAGCCCCCCATCAGGCTCCTCCGCTGGGAGCCTGCTTCTTCCTCTCCCACTCCCCCTGCTTGTGTTCCCTCTCTCGCTGGCTGTCTCTCTATGTCAAATTAATAAATAAAATCTTTAAAAAAAAAAAAAAAGAAAATGCAAAGGCTAATAAACGTCCCCATCCATCCAGGACACAAGAATGTTCCATCTCTTGTCTCACCCGATCAAAGAGAAAAGATACTTTTAACACAGAAAAATTACCCTGATATAGATGCCTGTGTAATGAGCGTTTCATCTCGATGGTGAAACTCCACTCGGCAGGAACAGTGTGAAAGGATCAGACAAAAACAGACAAAACGACGTCCAAGTCCCTGTCTCTTGCAGACCCTCCTCCCCATCAGCAGGCAAGTCCAGCATCGCAGGACGCGCTCCCCTATGCTCCGTGTTCTCCTGTGACTCCCGCCGAAAACGCCCATGGCAGAGCAGCCGTGTGTGTCCAAGCCTGTGTTGCCTTCCCACTGCACTGTCTTCTGTGCTTCCCAGAGGCCCTGGAGTTACATCCGTGGACTCTGGGGCTGCCTTATCTCAATGGCTGGCCCCTGAAGTCTGACAGGTCAAGGGAGGCCAGAAGCTGTTGCGGGTCCTGATGCAGCCTGTGTGGTCCAGTTCGCTCCAAAGAGGATGTGGAAAGTAGTCTAGCGTCATGTGTGGCTCACGTTGTCACTCCAACATTCCCACAGCGGGTGGTGCTGCTTAGCTCATGGGTAGACCTCTCACAGATGGACCCCTGCCCTTGTAGGAAGAGGCAACGGAGCTCTCCGTCTCCCCTCCTCCCCTTCCCTCCACCCTTCCTTCTGGCTTTCTCCCTCCCTCCATTCCTCTCCTTCCCCCAACCTTCCCCACCCTTCCCTCCATCCCTCCTTCCCTCTCCCTCTCTCCCCCACCTCTTCCCCTCCTTCCCTCCCTCCCTCTCCCTCCCTCCACCCCTCCCACCCTCTCCTTGCCCCCCTCTCTCTCTCTGTCTCGCCCCTCCCTCTCTCCCTACCCACCCCTTCCCCACTATGGGAGGACACAGCAAGCAGATGACCATCTGCAAACCAGGAAGCGGGCCCTCCCCAGGCACCCACTCGGCCTGCTCCCCGAGCTTGGACTTCCGGCCCCCAGAACTTGGAATGACCGAGACCCTAATGAACTGATGACACTTCGCTGCCTGATTGAGAATAGCCACAACGATAGGAGCTCTTGAAAGATAGTTTTCATAGGGCTTAGTTTGAAATTAAATTTTTCGCACCAAAATCCCTACCCTGTGGCCAGCAATGAAACGGATCACCAAAAGTAGCACAGACTCGTCCTCCGCCAGCCGCCTGCAGCCTCTGCCCCCATGTGAGCGAGCCCCGTCCATGGGACTATGTGCGGACTCCTCTTATCAGTCACCAGGCCCCATGGAGGTGGCTCGATGGCCTCTCTGCACAGACGAAACCACCCCAGATGGCAGGAGCTGAAGGGCTGAGGCCGGGCAGAGCGGCCTTGAAGCGGGAGACCAGGGGCTGAGCACAGGCACAGGTGTGCCCACTGCCAGACCTCGATGCTTTCCAGATGTGAGCGGGTCCCCGCCCCCTGACCTGCTGGCCGCAGCCCACGCATTCTGACCTAGAACATCCCACAGATATTTCCACGCAGGGACAAAGGACTTGCATCAGCGACATCAGGATTCGGGATTAGGGAAGAGTGAGGAGTCTGACCTCAGATCGCCTGGTTCTATCCCGGCTCTAACTTCTGATCGGCAGGAAGTACACCAGCTCCTACGCCCTTTCCCCCCTTTCTGTGCCTCTGTTCTCAGCCGAGAAATGAGGTCCGCATTGCCTACGTCTGCGTGCTGTAAGCTGCCAGGAAGACCCCCCACTGCCGCCTGCCCCAGTGCAGAAAGCCTGTCTCTGGGAAAGCCGCAGAGAGGCAGAGTGGTGGGGCCTGCAGGAGGAGGGAGGCAGGCAGCCCCCGAGGCCCAGGGCAGGCCTGTGAAGCCGCTCGCCTGGGATGCTCGTTCACCGGCCCCCTGTAGTTCCCCTGGACCAGACTGAGCTGGGTGTCCTTCCTGGGCGACTGAAGCGTCCCACCCCAGATGGGGGGCTCGGGAGGCCGGGTAAATGGAGGTCATTTGTGTTTCCGATAGCGAGCGGGTCAAGGGCTTAGGGAAAACTTGCTGCCCACAGCTGTTAAGACCCCTGCCAGCCCTCCGAGGACGGGCAGGGTAGCCCTGGGAGCCCCAGGTCTACTCTGGTGGCCCGGATTCACTGTCCCCTCAGGGAAAGTGCTGACAACCACTGGGGAACGTGAGGCCTCTGATGTCTCCTCACGGCCAGACCACGAGGGGCAGGAAAGGGCCCACATCAGAGCGGAGATGAGCTTGAGGGAAGACACTGCAGGGCGAGGGCAGCCCTGGGCGGGGGTGCTCCTCAGGACGGTCTCGTCTGAAGATGTTTCTTGGTGGCACAGGGACCAAGGAACCTGCACCCACCTAGGAGGGCAAGCCCCCACTTCGCCTGCGGGTTCCATCAAGGCAGGAAGGTGGCACCTACCGGAGGGCTCTCGTGGACTGCAGGAGGGCGGCTGGGGCTGCGCAGCCCAACCCGGAGAGCAGGTGCCTGTCACCGCTGGGCCCCCTGGGAGGCGACTCGGAAGGGAGGCGGCCGGGCTCCGGAGCCAGCACTGTGGGCAGAGGACAGGTCCAGCTGCCAGGCAAGCTCTCTGGACAGCTCGCCCCTGAGTGGGAGACACGCGGCCTCCCTGCCACTGTTCCGATGGTGCAGGCGGGGCCTGAGGCTGCGTGCAGGCTGCTCGCGCAAGTCGGCGGGTCGCATAGTGGGATTGCGCGTGGACCTATGGCCCTCGAGCCGCCTGAGGCCTTTGTGGGAGGACGGAAGGAACCACGCTGTAGCATGTCTGCCGTGGAAAGTCTTGGGGACAGGGTCACGTGCTCCTACCCGACCTTCTGGAAACAGTGGTTCAGGCTGCCGCTGTTTGCCACGGACCCCGGCAGGCCGGGCCAGGGAGAGGAGGCAGCAGGACAAAGATACGTGAACCGTCGCCACCGCCGTCTGCTTGAGCACCAGGTACGTGCCGGGTCCTGCGGCTCCATGAGCCCCGTGGATCCTCACGGCAACCCTGCAAGACCAGAAGGACGCCCCCATTTCACTGGTGAGGAAGCTGATGCTTTACGAGGCCTATGGTTCTCGCTCGTGAATCAGGACGATTGATTCACACCACATGGGCAATGGAGTCCGTGCCCTGTCACCTCCCACCTTGGCCACACTTACCTTGTTGTTGTTTGGACCCGCAGTGGCTGTGGAGAAGATGTGAGGCAGTAGCCTTGGCCCCAAGCAGACAAGCTCCCAGTGCTCGCGGGCACCTTGCTGCGCGCCGGGAGACTCACTCCCTCTCCAGCCCCATCACTTCATACAGAACATCAGGCAGCAAAACTGTGCTGAAAGCAGGGGCTCCTCCGAACGAGGCTGCAGGTGATGCCACAGAAGCATGAGGTAACCCCAGGTTAGCCTGCGAAAGGCTCCCTGGCATGTCCCCCAGCAGGGTCCGGGGTGCCCCACCCCAGTGCTGGGCTGCGCTCTCCCTGTCGGGAAGGCTGCGCCCGCCCGTACCCACCGAGGCACGGCGCACACCAGGCTCCTTCCGCACCCATGCGGAGTCCCCAGGCAGCACGAACGCACATCTACTCCATTCATCCACGCGCACCCAAAGCCCTGGGTCTTCGTGGCGCGCCGTGTGCGCCCTGCATGCCCCTTGGGGAACGCCGTGCGGGGGCTGCCTCCTGGGAGGGGCGGGAACCACGGCCACAGCCCCATGGTCAGAGGGAGGCTGCTCCAGCCACGGGATATGGTTACCTTTTGCCCTTACGCATGAAAAGATCGACTGAAGAGCCTGAGGACTTGCTCCAAACCACACCCATGTCCACCCCAATGGCTCATGCCCAAACAAAAAGCGTGCCACGGGCCATCGTGAGGGCTGCATTGCTTCAGAGACCCTCAGTAAGAGCTGAGACGGGCCCACGTGACGTGTTACCCCCCTGCATGGAGGAAGGGCGGCCTTTCTCGAGGCGACGGGGAGAGGGCCCTGCAGGGGTGCCAGGTAACCACGGACGAGAGACTACGCTCCGAGCCTCGTCGGTAACACGGGAATGACGGTCTCCTCTGCGCAGCCGGACATGTGCACCTGAAGAAGGGACAAGGGCTCAAACGCGCAGCGGTCACATTTGCTGTCCTGCCTTCTGCGAGCCGGGCTCTGGCGGGGCACAGGGTCACGAACGGAGCAGGCGTGACTCTGTCAGTGAGGACAAGGAGCTGCTGCTGATCCCACCGGGGGCTCCCCTCCCTGCACACCGCGTGCGGTGCCGCCCAGAGCACCTGCTTTCGGGGCAGACAAGGGCTGCAGGGGAGCCGGTGAGGAAAGCACCCCCCCGGGGCGAGAAGGGGCTGGGAGCACACCTCCCACGATGCTACTGTGCCCCCAAGGGTCCCCTGGTAAAGAAGGGGAGGATTCACAGGAAGAACAAGCAGAAAGAACAAAGGGGCAGACGTGGAAAGTGCAATAATGTTCTGGAAACTGCATCAGTCTGGCCGGACAGAGTGTGAGGACAGCTGTTATCTCCGGGCACTCGGCACGGGGGTGGCCTGAGTGACACTGGGAGGGACCAGGGGTGTTCCCAGGAGGACACGGCAGCAAAGGCCATGCTGCGAAGGGCGTCCTGGAGTCCAGAAAGGGGAGGACAACATCCTGACTGTTGATCCCAGTGTGACCTGAAAAAGCCTGGGTCCCCCGTGGCTCAATCTTTGTTTAAAGTCACATTCAAGGGGCGCCTGTGTGGCTCCGTCGGTGAAGCGTCTGCCTTCGGCTCAGGTCATGATCTCAGAGTCCTGGGATGGACCCCCGTCGGGCTCCCTGCTCAGCGGGGAGTCTGCTTCTCGCTCCCACCTGTGCTCTCCCGCTCTCTCTCAAAGAAAGAAATAAAAATATTTAAAATAAACAAATAAACAAAATCACATTCAAATTACAAAGGTTAGCTGCTGAGAAAGAAAGTTTTCAAGTGAATGAATTGTGGGTTTTTGTCCTTCTCTGCCTCCCACCTTCCTCCTGCTCCCGCCAACACACACACCCCCGGGCGGAAATAAAGACCCAATCCCCAGCAGCACTCCTTAACATCCTTCGCTGACCTCTCTGCCACTCCCTAAAATTCCACACTCACAGCAACTGCTAAAAATCTTTATTTTTCTTTCTGCTCTTAAACCTCTTCACGGGTCACGTTGTGGCCACAACACACCCACGTCACGCTCTGCTCGAGCCTCTGGAGGCTGCGAGGCCTGGGGTCCCCCAGCCCCCGGCCGGCAGACCTCCCCATGCGTGCTGTCCTGTGTTCAGGATCCGAGGGTCCTAACGCCAGCACAGTGTGGGGACTCTCTTCAAGAAAAAGAACAAAAATATGGGCACAGAGGGAAGCACGAATGAGAAAAATATTTAGAACAGAAAAGAAATCACAACAGATTATAACTATTCGAAAGCTGGCAAATGCAATAAGCATAAGAAGAAAAGAGAAAAACTCACCCTTTCTGCTAATTAAGTGCCTGATGATGACTAGCATTTTGAAGAGTTTCCTGCAGAGAGATCATCAAGCCCTTTTCCTCCCGCACAGCTTGAATTAGCTCCTCCTCCACGGTGAGGGAGCTCGTCACGTGACCGTGTCCTGCGTGGGCTGTGGGCGCACCCCCGTGGGGGTCTCTGCATGGCGCTGGCCCGGTTCTACCTGGGGCCCTCAGCCGGGCCGGGCCCTGGGAGTCTGCAGCCGCAGCTCCAACCTTCAGCGCCCGTCAGAATGGCCCAGAAGCGCTTGAGGTCCAAGCCTGGCCCAGCCCGGGAGGCAGTCTCCAGGCCTTTAGAGTCCACAGTTTAAACCACGAACCTTGGGGGCCAAGGACCCACTGAGGCAGACCTGCTTCCTAGGAGCCAAGAGGAAGGTGTGCTCACCAGGTTCAACGTCCGAGCGTGAGAGGCACATCAGCCCTCGTCAATATTCATTCTCCCTCCGCATCCAGGCGGCCGGGCGGTTTCTCTCGCAGCACCGTGCGCCTCGGGGCACGGTCCACAAACCCGCGGCCGTGGCTCCTCGTGGCCGTGGCTCCAGTGCCTCCACCCCAAAGGGCTTAGACTGGGGGGCAGCCCTTTCACCGGAAGGCAGGCGAAGGGGCTTCTTTTAAAACTGAGTTTGCACAGCGAATACGTGTTCGTGTAGAACAGAAAACAAACATTAATTTAGGTGATGATGTTCCTAAATACACTTTGATTCACAGTGTTCCTACCACAGACGCCCACGACTTCACAACGGGTCGCCTTGACGGTGTTTGGACTTCGCGGCAGTGCAAAAGGAAAGCATTTCACCACAAATCGTACTTGGAGCTTTGAATTTGGATCTTGTCCTGGGCGAGAGGCACGCGGTCCGATCCTCACTCAGACGCTGGGCCGTGGCTCCGAATGGCAGTTCTGCACCAGCCACGTGACCACGGGGGTCCACGGCCAACACGGGTTTACTAGGAGGTCACCCCCTCGTCAGTCGAGGAAGATCGGCACACTCGTTTCCCAGGGCTGCCGTGACACTTTGCACGACGGGGGTTCGAAAGGGTAGGAGGGTGTTTCCGGTCCTGGAGGCCGCGTGTCTGAGATCTGGGGCCCGGCGGGGACGAGTGCACTGGCCTTGCTGGGGCCCACAGCAGGGCTTCTAGAGGAAATGGGAGTGCACGGGTTTTGCTCTATTTCCTCTAAACTGACAGGTGAAGTCTCGCACACCCGTAGGCCTTCTCTCCAGGGAGCACGGGAAGGGTGGACAGGAAGGTCACGGTCACCTTGCCCTTCCTGCACCTCCCCCACCTGCAGGCCCAGCCTCCTGTGAGGCTCTGTGGAGAGGCCCGAGGACCACGAGCAGGAAAGCATCACATGATGACTGGGTTGCGGCTCCTCTACGGCTGAGGAGTGAAATCTCTGCGGAAAAGCTTCGAAGCAGGTAAATATGCTTTCTCAGACAGGTTCCAGGCCGGCTGCAGGGGTCAGGGTGATAGAGACGCACTGGCCTGACCTCCATGGCTCGAGACAGGCCTTCACAGGTGTCCTGGGATCTGCAGCATCAAAGAGTAGGAACACCGTGCAGAGAGGATTTGCCGGCAACACGCAGCCACACGGAACGTGGGCTGAGAACGCCTTGCCACAGCTCCACCCTCTCACCCTGCACCGGCCACGGCGTGATCTGTCGCCCCCTGCTCTGTCTCTCTCGCTCGCTGTCTCTCCTCTCTCCTTGGTTAGGCCCTCACTCCTGCAGGTAACTAGCCTTACCACCTGCCACATCGTACGTCCCCTTTCTGAGCCTGTGTTTTCATCTATTAAACGCTGGCGATAAAAACCTCTCTGATAGAACGTTAGTGAATATAAATGATAAAATGGAAGAAAAGCGGTTAGCACCATGTTGGTGTGCAGTAAGTACTCAAAAAAAGTGTCTCGTACTTTAGAAGTGAATGAGTTAATGTTGTCAGATCCGGAGAAACTTCCCCAGGGTGGGAGTGCTATTTAAAAACAAATATTTTTTTTTCTTTTCAAATTCTAGTTTCACAGTGCCTTTCAAGTGAAAAACGAGCAGAAAGGCTAACCTTTCTGTGTCCTTGGTATCTGGTTACAGACCAGGAGTGGGTAAAGGCCAAGAGAAACCCAGTCTTAGGAGAGGATGATTCTGGACATGCGCCCCGGCCATCAGCAGCTGGCATCCCCTGGACCTTTAACAAAGGGGATCAGATTCCCCCCTCCCCAGCCCAGGTTGCGGGCGCACAGAGCGAGCATTCATCCCGCAGCCCTGTGGGGCGCGGAGCTCAGTACGTGTGGGCCTGGCGCTGGGCTGACATCAGCGTCCGCCTGGAAACCCAGGACACACCTGCTTCGAGGGAGTGTGTGTGCAGACCTTTTATCCCAGACCCAGTCCTGCAAGTGTGGGAACAAGAAAGCTGGCATCAAATCACCCAAGTTTGCGTTAGTGGGTGGGACCTGCCAGAGATGTGCCTCGGGAAGGTCAGGGCTGAGCGCCCAGGGACACGCTGACTCCCCGCCTCTCCCAGGGGATCAGCACGTTGGAAAGGAGGCTGGCCGGAATGAGCTCTGGACGTGCCACGCGTTACATCGTCTGCTTTGCAGCCAAGGTGGTCTGATTCTGGAGCCGGAACGCTGGTTGAGACAGAGTGAGGGGGTAACACACACGCTGTTCTGCCAAAAACCCAGGAAGGCAGTAGGATCAACACCTAAACCCCTTCAGCTTCCCAAGCGGCCGGACAGGGACCACCAGGCACGGGAGTGGTCCGGGGCGTTGTTCCGGAAAGGTCCAGCGACAAAGCGCCTCCCATCGGCCAGTGCCCAGTTGCTGGTGTGGCATCGGTCAATGAGAGTCTTCTGAGAACAAAGGAGCCAATTTTGTAGACCTCTGATTTTTAAACTGGGATTTCAGCAGGAAGCCCCAAACAAAACAGATTTTAATTCTCTTTAGTGTTGCACACACAGGGGCCATGTTATGCTCTTCTGTGTTCTCTCAAACTATTTCCAAAGCTGCTGATGAAAAACATCTACAGCTGAGTCACCCCACACCGGCCATAAGTTCGGGTTCATTTCAGTCCAGGAGTTCACTGGCTGTAGGGGCTGGATCGGTGTCCTGGTGCCGCCCAACAAAGGACCACAGCCTGGGTGGCTGAGAGCAACAGAAACCCATCCCCTCCCAGTTCCGAAAGCCAAAGGTCTGGGTGTGGGCAGGGCCGCACTCTCCAGGAGGGGCGGAGGGGAGGGTCCGCTCCCAGCCCTCTGCCCTTCCGTCACGGGCCTCCTCCTCCCAGCTGCCCCATCCCAGCGCCTGCCCGGGTCACCCCCTGGGCCCTCACACGGCATTTCCCCTTCTCGTAAGGACTCAGTCACACTGGACAAGGGTCCCCCCTAACGGCCTCATCGTAACTTGCTAATGTCCACAAAGACCCCACGAATGAGATCACTTCCCAGGTACAGGACTCAGAACTTGGGGTGGGGGGCACAGGTCTACCCCTAGCAATTACAAACTTAAAATTTGAGGTATGTTTAAAAATAGACACACCCTGTGCCTCTTCCTCCGAGGACCGGCATCTACTTGAATTTGTCTGTTCTCTGTTTATTAGCTCACGCCTGGTAAACTGAAGTCCCTAGAGGGCACAGAGCAAGCATTTCACCATTAGCCCTGGATCACCTTCTGCTTCCCACCGAAACCACCCCAGCCCGAGCCTGGTGTGCCGCTCCTTAGCTTCTCACCGAGGCCACTCGCTGGAGGACCAGCCCAGCGCCCCAAGCCCCACGTTCAGAGTCTTTCCCTGGCTCATATTTTCCTGGTGGAAGCTCTTAGCTCTGTCAGTGTGAGCACGTGAGGCCCTGGGTTGAGCTGCCCCCCAGGAACGCTGGGGAGGTGAGGGCTGCTTGGGGACGGACAGCTGGATGAGGGCTGTGGTTTGGAGGAACAAAGAGTGTAAGGACTTGGTGTCTGCTCTGTGGGATGGGAAGACCCCACCACTGACCACCCCTGTGTGTCAGATCCCTCCACAGAAGGGCTGGCACCCGCCACCCTACGGGCTGAGCACGAATGGGAGGCAGGAAGCCTGGCTGCGGGTTGGCCCCAGTACCAGGCAGGAGGAGAAGCCAATAATAAATATTCATGTTTTCTACGACTGACACAGTCTTCATTTGCATGTCACTCATTAGAAATGCTGGTTAAAAAAAAAGCTCACAATGTAAAAAAAAGAAAGAAAGAAAGAAAGAAAAAAAAGAAAGGAAGGATTGCTGTAGTTGAAAATAAAGTGGTTTGTCTCAGTAGAAGATGAAATAGTCACATTAATTTCCAGGATTTCCCTGTGATCCTGTTGGGGTCTCAGATGCTTGAGGCAGCACAATGTGCACATTGCCATTTCAAACAAAGTCAATGTCAAAAATGACACTCTGCGATTTTTTTTTCTGAAAAGCAAAAGATACAAGAGAAATTAATTCACGAAGACATTGAATGCTAAAAAAATCTGCAAGCAGTCAATAGATGAAGACTAGAGAATGAAAGACTCATTTTTTGAGGTTTATAGGAAAACGAGTAGCGGAACCCACAGACTGAACCCAGCAGGAGTGACTGTGTCTCCCCGAGCGAGAGGAGTGAACAGCCGGGGACAATAGTAGAGAGCGGGTTAGGAAGCTCATGGAATAACTACAAAAAAAAAGAAAAAAAAACCCACCCCCTCCCCGAGATTGCTGAAGATATTCTTCTATTCAAAATAGTGATAAAGACAGTAATTGCCAATCAGATAAAGCTGAGAAAATACCATTTTTTGGAGATGGGCACATAGGTCGGGCAGCATACATGTAGACAACCTTCCCTGTGAGGCTGCCCTCTGCAGAGGTCCCTCCGGAAGCGTGCCCACCCTGAGGCTCGTGCCCATTCAACCCCCTCCTTGAGGATCTCTGTGGGAGTGCAGGGATCTGTGCATGCGAAAGTACCTAACTTGTGAACGGGGAGGAGCCTGCTCACAGGTTTCTACTGAAGACCTGTATGTGTGGACATTGCCCAGAAGCCTGGGGGACAAGATGGCGGAGACGAGAATGAAGTTGGAAGAGACGTCATTACAGATCCACACGCCGATGACGACGAACGTCCAGTTAGAGCAAGTAAGTAGCACCATCCGCATGGGCTGCACGGTGGTGAAGTCCAGCCGGACCTAGGAGAGCGGGTTCTACTGTCTAGGGATTTTCACTGTGTAGGAAAGAACTTTAAAGAAAACAAAACTCTAAGATGATTTTTTAAATAAAGTGTATGTGTTTAGAATTCAAGATTGGTTTTTAAATGAAGTAAGGTTTAAAGGTTATTTGTAGATTTAAAACTTTGTTTGCATTTAGTGTAGACTGTGATTTTATCTACTTTGGACACTGGGTTTTGACAGTATATAATATATTCTCTGTTCAAAGACACACCTTGGCAGAATTTGGTGAGTGAGGCATTGCTGCTTCAGATCAGCTGAGAGGGGGAAATGTGATTTTGTACATTTGTGTTTGGTTTTTGAAGAATCGTTTTCTTGAAGGAGCTCAAACCCTGTTACAAGTGTTGGCTTCATAAGCAAAGACAGTGGGACTGGATTCTTTGAGCTGATCTTAGATTTCACTGCTGATTCCCCAGGCTCTGCCGACAGGTGGGAGCTGGTGCAGGACCCAGTCACCGTGCCAGCATGGCCTCCAGCTCAGACCACACCTGGGACATGATGGGGCCCACAGCTCAGCCCTCCCCTCAGTCCCCACAGCGGGAGCGCGTCACTCACAGGTGCTTTCAAATGCGGTTGCCTGTGCATTGCTTGGGGTTTCATTCTCCAGATCCTAGGACACTCTGCGTTGGGGTGGAAGGGGGCACAAAGAGCCCCAAGCAGCATTCACAGTGCGTGATCCTCTCTGGAATTTGATTTCAGACAAATAGTCTGGAAGCGTTTATGTTTCATTCATCAACTTCGTCAATGTGTGTCTTGGAATGGAGACTGTATTACATGCTGTCAAAAAGCCAGTGTTGGAAGCTGATAAAAATCATACCTGTGCTAAATGCAGAGAAAGTTTTAAATCTACAAATGGGCCCAGCCATGGTCCTGGGACACCCTCCCTCCCCAGAGCTAGCGCCTTCTGGAAACACTGCTGCCCTCCTGCAAACCAGGAGAGGCCCCACTGCCCAGGGGTCTGTGAGTGTCCACATCCTTGGGTGAGTCCAGAGTTGGGGTCTCTGCCACGTTTCCAGTCCCTCTGCCTCGCACAGCTTGAACTTCTTGAATATTTTCACGTGAAATCAAAATTTTCCGTCACAAGTAGAACAGTGGTCCCATGTTACATGTTATGCCAAACTGAAGTCACCAGAGTCAGAAACAGTCAAGGCCTCCTCCTGCCAACACGAGGCCCTGCTCCTGCAGGGGCCTGGCAGCCTCAGGCTGGATGGCAAGCTGGGTCCCTGTGGAACCCACCATAGCTGGGACAGGAGGCCAGTGGTAAGTGGCCCCAGGGCTCCAACACCACGACCTATGAATTGGGATGGGGTCTCAGGGGTTCTCATGCCCAGTGGCTGAGAGGTTGTCCAACTGCATGCCCCGGAAGTGGTGGCTGAATCTAAAAGAGATCATCACCATCAGAATCTCCTTAGACCCTCTCCTTCACAGTTACTCAAAGTTCTTTCACATTTTCCTTAAGAATCAAGATCTCTTAAACCATTAGTTCATAATTTAAAGGATCAGTCAGCCAACTCAGCACTTCCATCCAGAGGCGTTTGACCACAGACGTCAGGCACCCACCTGGTGATGGAATTTAGCCACATGGAGCTCCTGCGACTCAATCCCCTGATGAGTTTCTATTAGGTCATGGAACTGGGAGCCTGGGAAGGGTGCACCATTAGACTGCTCCTGCCTCCAATACCATGAAGGGAGTGTTCCATTGAAATTCCAACGATTATCCTCTCTTCCTCTAATATGTAATCATCTGACACGTTCAAAGAGTGTCATTACAGGCAATCACTTTCCATTAGTTATTGATCCCCAATGTCCCTGTGGTTTGGCATTACCAGCCCACTTGCTCAGCTCAGCAATCCAGTGCAGGAAAAGACTCACTGACTTTCAAGAACAAACTAACACAAATTGAAGTAAAAGAAAAAAATTCTCTTTCCATGTTCCCAAAGTTGAACAGAACCTAGGAGTCTAAAACTAGTAGTCCTTGTGCTAGGGCAGGGTGCCATGTGCTGCCAGCAAACCACACTGTACCCTTCCTAATAATGTCTCCCAGAAGACCTCCATGGCATGTGTGTGCACACACACACACACACACACACACATGCAAACACCATACCACTACCATCACCTCCCTACTCAGAGAACACACACACATATTCACTACCACCAATACCAGCACAACCACCATCACCATCATCACCACCATCACCACCACCATCACCACCACCATCACCAGCATCATCACCACCACCACCATCACCACCATCATCATCCTCACCAACATCACCATCATCACCATTGTCATCACCACCATCACCATCACCACCATCATCACCATCATCACCACCACCACCACCATCACCACCATCATCATCACCAACATCACCATCGTCACCATTGTCATCACCATCATCACCACTACCACCACCCAAATCACCACCACCATCATTATGATCACCACCATCATCATCATCACCATCATCACCATTACTATCATCACCATCACCAACACCGTCATCAACATCACCACTACCTTGGGTTGTTTTTTTCATTTCTTCATTCAGAACTGATTAAATATTTCCTCACATACACTGGCCTCCTCCATTCATTCATTCAGCATTAATTAAGTGCTTCCTATATGTATTTATCACTTTGCTAGGCCTTGGAGAGACAGAAATAAATAACCCATAATCCCTGCTCTCATAGACTATAAGGGACACAGAAAAATAAACTTTGCCTTACTGTATAAATGCCATCTCTTATACAAGTCAGACTCTAAAAAGCAGGGTAAGTAACAGAGGTCTAAAAGAGAGCTCTGCTGTTTAGATAAGGAGTGGTACTGCCTGACTGAGAGAACCAAACCCAGCAAGCTGAGAAACATCCATCATCACCACCTACCCTCCAACATGGATTTCAGTGCCTCCACAGAACACTTGTGGGGGCTGAGATCTTATAACAGGGAAGGTGCTCACATTGAGATCAGCGCTGGCCTACAGGTGTTCGTCAGGAGGAGGGGTTTATGAAGGTGTTTCTCTTCACCAGGACCGGTCACCAGGTCCCAGGAGGCTTACAGAATCTCCAAGAATAAACAATGTAGCTTTATGACACATTCCCCCAGGAGCTAATGAGATACTCTTAGTCTAATCACATGGGCATGAAGTACCAACCTCCCAACCACACTCCGCCTCCCTGAGCTAGCTGTCATGGCTGCAGGAACAGGAGCTCTGTGAGTTCGTTCATCAGACTGTCGCAGAAACAGATTGGAAATTGATCCGCAGATCAGTCTCTGGTGTCCTGAACTTACATGTGGAGTATGTGTTCGTCAAGTCAATTTTTTCAAAAGGGTGTCTCCTTTTGGTAGTTAGTCAATAATGCTTCACCTTTTATAGAAACCAAGACACACCCGAAGCTCAGCTGTCCTCCTTCATTTGCATGGGGTCACTGCAAACCGGAAAGCATTACAAAACTCTCACAAAGTACAGTTTCAAAATGCTGTGATGCTCCCAATTGATGGTCATGACACAGCAGTGCCAGGAAGTTAGAGCTCATCTCTCTAGGTGATTAGGCCAAACTCCTGAAATGTTTCCCACACTAAACCCCCCATGCTACATTGCAAAACTGACATGTTTAGATCTCCAAGATTCGTGGCTGAGTGACAAAAACCAGTTGTGGAACAGCGTGAATTGTCTGAACCTACCTATGGAGACCTGAGTGTGTATGTGTGCGTGTGTGTGTGTGTGTACAGAGGAAGAGACTGGAAGGAGCTCCTATAAAACGTTGATGACCCCTGTCTTGGTGGATGAAACTGGGTGTAGGGAGGGAGAACTCTTGCTCCACAGCTGTTAAGAGTATAGGAATTTTTTAAAGATTTGTTTATTTATTTATTTTAGAGACAGAGTGTGGGTGGGGGAGGGGCAGAGGGAGAGAATCTCAAGCAGATTCCCCGCCAAGCGCGGAGGCCAACATGGGGCTCCATCTTACGACTCTGAGATCATGACCTGAGCTGAAATCAAGAGTCAGACACTTAGGCGAGGGAGCCTCCCAGGTGCCCGTAGAGTCTAGGATTTGGAGTCAGAACAACTAGAGTTCAAATCCTCGTTCTGAGGACACTGGATTCGCTCTTTGACAGGCATGCTTTGAACCGTGATCTTCTCAACGGTAAAATGTAAATAACAACAGCACCTTCCATGTAAATTTATGTTAGGATTAAACGAGAAGCCCGTTACCATGTCATAAATACCCCATGATGATTGGTAGGACTTCAATTTTTTCTATTTTGAAGTAGATACGTGCCTGTATCTAGAAAAGGTATTGGTTGTTGTTTTTAGTCCACATCACTTAAGGCCGGGGCTTCTTGTCCTTGTCTCTTAAAGACAGTGCGACCGAACACAGTATTTGGGACCCTGCAGATCAAGCTGGATGACACGGTTCCCAGAGCCAAGCCCCACAGATTTGGTTCGTGATGTCAACATCAGAATGGAGGAAGAGTTGGTGTCTTCCCCACTGGGATTGCACAGTATCTTTCCCACCCTCTCTATTCATAGAGATGCTGTTCGGAGCTGCCACGTTTGAGAGCTGGGTGGCAGGTGGGCTGCAGAAGATGGCCCCAGCCTCGCAGAAAACACCGCAGGAGCTGCGCTGCACGAGGACCGTCGGCTCCATGGGATGTGGAATACCCCGTAAGGAATAAAGAAGCTCAAATGCTGAGTGGTGGCTGGTTTGCAAGGTCTGGTGACAAGGGGGTTCTTCACCCTTCAGCCTCTCCTCTCCAGCAAACTCATCTCTCTAGTCTGGGGGGGAGGACGCTCTCCTGCTCCTCACAAAACATCGATGACCACAGCACCTGCCAATCACCCAGGGAACATTTTCACCGAGGGTCTTCCATATTATAAAGCTGGTCTCCCACTTCAGCTCACCAGTTTACAATAAATACTGAAAATCTCAGCACCTGTGCTGAGTTACGAGTTTTACTGCCTAGTATGAGGTTCCCCCTAAAATAACAGGAAGCTCCCGTGTCCAGGGACGTCTGCACCACAGCCCAGACTCGGGAACTCTGAGCCGGAGACTTCCCTGGGCACAAGATGGCCCGCTCCCCACTTGTCTGAGGAAACCCCGGGAGAGTTTGATGGGATTTGCCTCCCCTTATCACACGTTGCCTTTACTAGTGAGCTCCCAGTACAAGGCTCTTACTAGGAATCAAAAAATAACATGCTTCAACCTTAGCCTGCTTTGATAAGCCAGTGGCCAATTTAGGTCACTCTTAGGCAACTTTAGCCAGAAAATAAGAATTAGACCTTCCTTGTGGAGTGGACAGCTCACTCCGAGGGCCCACCTCCAGCTGCTATTTTGTATTTTATATATGCACACATACGCATATTTGTATCACAGGTGTGTGTTGAATACATAGCATGTGTTTATATTAAAATAGCATTTGTATATGTTATTTTAAAATATATACTAGATACCTAATATAATTTATATTATATATATATATTTACTTTGTACATGTTAGATGCACACATTTTAAAATACGTGTTGAAATACTGAAAGCCTTGGAGCTATTTGCTATCTAGACCTCAGGGGCCGGGAGGTGTGGATTCCGGGTCTCTGCTGGGCTGTGGACTAGGTCACTTTGGCAGACTCTCATAACTCTCATAATGGCTCTTGACTTCTGTTACAAAGAAAGAGGCACCTCCCAGAGAGGGGATAGGGGTCTGTGCACCGTAGCAGAAATGGAACTGGGGAGGGAGTTTCTCTCGTCTGGGCTGTGAGCAGTCAGGGGACAGTCAGGACAGAGGGTCAAACGTGAGAAAGGCTTCAGTCTCTAGAGGGAAGAGAGGAAAGGGGGCTGGGGAGTGGACATGTCCAGGGGGTGGGTGGGGTCCATGGACCTGCTGGGGGGGGCCAAGACCCCTCAGCAGCCCTGCTGCACGGGCCACCCTGCCTCCCCTAGGCCAGGGCGTCCCGCTCCGGGGCCGGCTGTGTCCCGCCCACACTGTCCCCAGGAGTCACGTCACTGCTGGCAGTGCCCTGGCCGCCGCCCCAGGGAGCAGGGCCTGCAGCTCAGGCTCACCTCAGCGACCCCTCTTTTCCTCCCTCCTTCTCAGACCCTGAAACGTGTCCTTAGCGTCACCTGCGCTGGGACTGGGCACGAACACGGCTTACAAACCTCACACTTCAAGTTATTTATAGCTTTTCATCACAGCCCTAAATAACACAGAAAATTATAACACATCACAGTTATTTGAAGCCATGAAAACGTTCTCTCAGCACTTTTTATTTGCAGCAAGGCCTTCAGACTCTAAAGCCCATGTCCTGTGTGGGTGTGTCCCTCTGGGGGGGGGGGAGCTGGCTTCCTCAGGAGGTCTGTTCTCTCTCCCCCTTTTCCCCAGGGGCCCCGGCTCCCCCAGGCCCCTCTCCCGAGGCAGCCTCACAGGTGCCCTAACAAAGAAAATCCCAGCTGCTCAGATCAGAATGACCTCTGGTCATGTAGTAGGATTCCATTTCTCCCTAAGTAAACTGTGGGATTGTTTTTCTGATTATAAAGGTACTCCATGCTAACAGTGCCTAAAGCATGAGCATTGTTCGTGTGCTGACAATTTTTTTATTTGAATTGTTTTTCTTTAAGGAATACATGGTTCAAAATTTAGAGCTACAAGGGGGTCCCAGTGCAAAGTCTCCCTCCCACCGCCATTCCCAGCCACCCACTTTCCTTCCCTGGACACATCCAGTGGAACCGGCTTCTCCTGCACCTTTCAAGAGATATTTTGGCATAAACAGATACACTCACATAACGTAAGGAACTGGGAGCTGCCCACAGCCTCGCGGTCGGGGGATGACGACATCAGCGCAGTGTGGTCGCCGCTGGACTTCCCAGCTCCTAGCCCTGCAAGCACGGGGACAGGCCTCTCGGCACTGACTCCTCTCTGTCTTTCTGTTGAGTCTGGAGCCTGGGGCCCATCAGCAGCCCAGACCCGGTCCAGCCCAACTCACCCAAGTCTCTGCTGACTTCACTCAAGTACAAGAGGGCATGACGTTTCGTTTCCCACTCGTTCTGAGATGCCCTGTTGAACATGATTAACAGTCTGTTCAACCTTCAGAACTCCCCCCAAGTTTACTAGAAATCACCATGTTTTCTTTTCTGTCCTTTTTTTCTGCCCCAGTTCGAGCTTCCTGGGGTTGTTCCAACGGTGCCGGTCCAACGACCTCTAATGGTAGCATCACTTACCCCCAAGCAGCTAAAACCAAAAGGGAATTTAAACTCTACTCGAAAGAGTGCTAACGGACACATACCCCGTGGGGAAAAGATACATGTGTGCCAATGTACATGAACTAGTCGCGTCCACAGCAGAAAACAGAGGAGTCTCAGAAGTGTAGCACTGAGCCGAACACACACGCCCCCGGAGTGCACACGGCGCTCTCCTTTTACAGACGGGACCAGATGGGCGGGACGCACAGCATATGCAGGGCGCTCTAAAGGAAAGCAAGAAATGTCTCCCGAGGACGAGGTCAGCGCTTCCCCGCGGGAGCAGCTGTGGTGCAGGTCCCCCCCCAACCACTGGGCCCAGTCACCTGCGGTTTGTTGAGCTGGGTGATAACAACACAGCTGTTCACCTGCAAGTTATATTTTCCTGGAACATGTTTTAAAAGAAAAATATCACATCTGGCACCAGAGAGAGAATCCATATAATCCAAGAGAAAAGTTGGCAAAGGGTCAAGACGGACGATTACAAGAACTTGTTAAAATTGTGATCAAGTTTTCCAGCATTTCACTTTCTGGGTATTTGAATCACCATTCAGCTTTTTGTTATCATAGAAAACTTTAATATTGAACCATACGCTCTTCAGGGCTGTTCAATCAATAATTCTCAACGCTGCATCATTGCCTCAGAATCTCATACGTGTAACTGCCCCTTAAGCCAACTAAGGATGTTCCCGAATCTCACCAAGTGAATTGTAAAAATTATCCATATGGATATTTAAATCATCCCCCTGAATTTCAAGTCAAACGTTTCTTTGGGTCATAAAACGTCCACAACCTTGTTGAGGTGCTAGGAGAAGATGCGAAGGCGCCCACACCGTGGGGCCGCCAGCCCGTGTCGCGGGGGTCCCACAGTCACACGACATGCCCATCCCCTGAGCCCCTGCAGCGACTCCCAGGCATTTCTGGTCCACACTCAGAAGTTTATGTGTCCTTGGGGCGCCTGGGTGGCTCAGTCGTTAAGCGTCTGCCTTCGGCTCAGGGCGTGATCCCGGCGTTCTGGGATCGAGCCCCGCATCAGGTTCCTCCCCTGGGAGCCTGCTTCTTCCTCTCCCACTCCCCCTGCTTGTGTTCCCTCTCTCGCTGGCTATCTCTCTCTGTCAAACAAATAAATAAAATCTTTAAAAAAAAAAAAAAGTTCACATGTCCTCCTAAAACCAATGCTGGTCATTCAATAAACAAGAGCTGCAGAAAAATTCGACAGTTTGTTATGGGAAGCCATGGCTCCACCACCACATCCATCATTTGTGATCACGTCACAATGAAGATGGAGGAAACGGTCACTTTCCTCGGGGTGTGTGGGGAATGGGGGGCAGCCCCCACAGCAGGATGTGGTTTTGCCAAGATTGGAACAGGCTCATCAACCATTGCCCTTCGTTGGCCCGAGCTGGGACTAGCAGTGGACGCGGAATTGCCAGCGACCACTCCGGTCGCTCTGCACACACGATTTGCTGAGGGGTCGCTGTCTTATTGGAGCTACACAGAGTTTTCATTTGGCTACGGAATTCGTGTGGGAGAAGTGCCACTACCATGAAGGTTGCTTGTCTTCAGGGTAAGGACACAGACGCCACAGCCACCAGCACTCTGAGCAGGGTCCCATCCTCACCGAGTCCCTGTCTCCTTTCCTACCTCCGCTTCCTCTCCAGTGACTGGGGAGTTCAGCTTGGTCTTGGGGGCAGAAGGAGGAAGGGTTGGGGCACAGGGACTCGGCTGTTTTGGAAACATGTTGGCAAATTTGAATAACTTATTTGGACAAGGAGCTGTGCCTTGGGTGCTCATCTCATGGTGCATAGCAGGGGCACATGGGCCCAACCAAGCACACAGCTCATATAAAGCTTGTGAGGACGTCACGCCCCCTCCCATTCCATTGGCCAGAACAAGTCACATGACCAAACCAAAGTCTGCAGGGGGGCTTCTACGCTGCCCCAAGGAGGGGTGGGCGTGTGCGGAACACCACTCCATCTACCACAGGAGCGTTGCACAGACGCTCTTCACCCGTCAATGAATGCCGAACATTTCCACACAATGCCAAATAACTACACGGCAGGAGGCATCATCCCATGGAATCAATGAAAATAAGCCGTGAGAGCTATTCCTCTCTCATACAAACACACACGTCTGTGACAGTCATATTCAGCTGGCAATCGAAAAGAAAAACAGGGGCGCCTGGGTGGCAGTCGGTTGAGCGTCTGCCTTCAGCTCAGGTCATGATCGCAGGGCCCTGGGATGGAGTCCTGGGATGGGCTCCCCGCTCAGCGGGAGTCTGCTCCTCCCTCCGCCTGCCACTCCCTACCCTCAACTCAGGTTCTCTCTCACTCTGCTCTCTCTCTTAAATAAAGAAATAATCTTTTTTTAAAAAGAAAAAGAAAAGAAAAACATATAGATCATGAAACAAATACAAATTCAAAATGGAATTTTTGGGTATCAGAGAGGCCTTTGGGAAAGCCATCTACACTCTTGCAGAACTTACCTGCTCTGTGATCATGCTTCCAGACGTGGGAGGAGAGGTGATGATACACCACACTCCACTGAGAGAAGTTACACCAGAAAACCCCACATGACATTTGATTCTTTCCTTGTTTTTGATAAGGATTAGTCACTAATGCAGTGAACACCTAAAGTTTGCTAAATATGTGAGAAAATAAATGTGCTAGTCTATCTCCTGTTTTCATTTTTCAAGATAATGTCTCAAACCAAAACTGTTTCTATTATTCGTTTTGAATTTTTGGTGCCCACTTTAAGCAAATTCACTTTAAATGGATAATGAGGACCTTCTGAACAGGGGCTCAGGGTTTAGGCTCTGAGACCAGGAGACTTAGGCTTGAACGTCAGTGTGTCTATGACAGCTGTGCAACTCTTGTGACTTTCGGAGTGTTATTTAGCCTCCCTGTGTCTGAGTTCCCTCACCCACCCCTCACTGACCCTGGAAGCGAGGTGATGTGTCGGGAGCAAACATGATACCTAGCGTGTAGTAGTGATAGGTATCGCTATCAAGATTTCCAGGCCACCCTACATCTGAGTTTAAAATTCTACTTAGTGTCTTTATAATTTTATGTATTATTTTAGGTTTTCTAATTATAGTAAAGTTCATATAAGTAAATTAAGCAAATGTGCTGAACTAAAACAGCCTACACGTTTCAGATGATACTTCCACCTGTTCTGGAATCTATTCTATGTTACATAAGAAAAGGAGGATAAAACTCAGAAGAATATAATATTTATGCAAAAAATTAACATGCACTGAAGGGATATAATTAACTAGACTCAAATAGTTCCTGTGCAGCAGGGCATAAACTCCTGTGCTCAGTGATACTTTAAGGTGCTGTAGAGACAAAAGGAGAGCTGGAACTCACATCTACACACACACTGTAAAGTGTCTTTCCCAGCTTGCTCTGCACTCCATTCACCTTCCTTGTCACCTCTGTGTGGGCATAGTGGAGGAGCAGTTGTGGGTGAACAGATGTCAGTGTAGAAAAAAAAAAAGCTAAAGAGAAGAAAGGAGGGAAGAAGGAGGGAGAGAAGGAAGGAAGGGAGGAGGGAGGGAGGGAAGGAATGAAGGAAGGAAGAAGGGAAGAAAAGAAGGGAGGGAGAGAAGGAAGAAGGAGTGCACTGCTTCTTAAAATTTATATTGCAAAGACATTATGATATATTTGGTATTTTTCATTATTTGAAATCAAATAAATTAGTCAAAACGTGAAGGCTAGTTATTACGGCAGATGACTGTCAACACTTCTCAGGGTGAGAAAATGTGTTTATAAGTCATGCCAGCATGGACAGCCAGGAAGGCATTGAGAAGATGTTCTGTATCTGAACTGAGAAATCAGCAGGGGCAAGAAACTGCATAGAAAATCCCTGTGTCAGGAGAGAAGAACAGTTCCGGGGGGAGGAAGCTGTCTGAACAAAGCCATGGAGACATGGGAGAGCACAGTGTGTGCGTGTGCATGTGTGTGCGGTATGTGTGTGCGTGCGTGTGTGAGTGCATGTGTGTGCATATGTGTGTGTGCGTGCACCCATGTGCGTGTGCATGTGTGTAGGTGGACTTGCAAGTGATGTATGTTGCCAGTGTGTACAATACTAGATGGAAAGGAGTAGAAAATGAAGTGGAGAAGAGGGCAAAGGTCAAGCCATAGGAAATTTGCACATCGTTCTAATGGATTGCAATGACACCATCAAGGTCAGTATCAAAATACGGGGTGAAGACTGGCCCTCTCTGAACTGGATGAGAGCCATGCACCCTCCCTGGAAAGTGCCCATATGCATGCTCACACAGACGCACGACGCCCAGCCCACAGATGTAGATATTCATATACCCACAAGCTAACAAGGAGCTCAAGAGTTTCACTAGGTTGAGGGCCATGGGGTAAACAGCTCATCAAAACTCTCACTCCAGTGGGAGAGCGGAAGTGCAAGTGGAAGGGAAAATTGGGAGAAAGACCTCATGATGGCCAAGAAACACCACCACATACACATACAACCACCACCAGGATGGTGGGATCCACCCTTCTCCCCCCGCCACCATACGCTCCAGGACTTCAGACTACATAAAAGAGGAAAAACAGGAAACCCCAGTGCTTATCTGTAGCTCAGAGGAAACTTGAACCATCTTAAGGAGAACGGAAGTAAAAGGAGTGCCATCTATTCTGTGTCAGAACAGCCAGAAGGGGGGACAGAGCAGATAAGAAATAACATGGAGACTGTGAACACCAGACCCACAAGCGGGAGAGAAGGAAGCACAGTGCTGAAAGCCAGACTGAGACCCAGTCTGGGAAGAAGCAAACCTCAAGGACCAGATGGAAATCCCCACCAGGATTTCTAATTTAAGAGGGTTGGTCGCCCTGACCAGACAGAGCCGTGAGGCAGAGCTATGGCTGGCAGCGGGAAGGGAAGGATAGTAATAGTAGTAGACTGGACATCCATGCACAGAATGCCATGGTGTTGCTGTGGGGGCACTGAGTAAGCAGTGGCAGAAAGGCAGCCTGGCCAGCCAGTGACTCTGAGCAAAGATACACTTAAGAAATATGATGGGGACACATGCTGCACATGGGACAAAGACCTGTCATCCCGCCTCATTCTCTGCCTTTGACCTCAGAGACATCTCTGGCCACCTACTGTTGCTTTCTTCCTGATTCATCTTCGTCTGCTTGTCTATTCAATGCTAGACTCCCTAAATCTTGTTCCTAGTAATACTTGTCTTCGTATCCTGTAATCCCTTCCCAAGAAATCTCATCTATGATCGTGCCTCCAGTTACCCTTAAATGAAGAGGACTTTCAAAGCCTTATCTCTAGCCATACCTCTTCGATGTGCTCAGGACCTACCCATGCACCTGCTGCTTACCATTTCCACGTGGACATCATAACTCCAAGTCAATATACTCAAGATAAAAGTAATAACCCCCTTCCCCAACCGCTATGGTTGTCTTTTGGGGTCTCAGTGCTGGTCCATGGCACCACCACCAGCACAGTTCCACTAACCAAACCAGACCCACTCTAGCAGCCTCATATCCAATCCATGCTCAGCATGTATCAGTTATACCCAGGTGCCCCTGAATTCACCCATTTTCTCCATCTGCATGCCACCCCTCTTGTCCAAGATGCCTATGCCCATCAGTCCTCCTCAAGGACAGTGACCACCCTCCTGACTCTACATGGCTCTGCTCCCTTCTGAACCATTCAGGGTGCTGCAGCCAGAGTGACGATGGGGACTCCCTTCCTAATTTCAACCCAGATGCTCAGCCACGCTCTTGGGGTGTGATGGCCCCATGGACTAACTGGCATAGCCCATGGGGATTTTTTCAAAGTCAGAACATAATCCAAGACAATTCAATCAAGATGATTTAAACTAAATTCTGAGACTTTTAAAAGCCTCTCAAGGAAGCAGACTTTTCTTCCCCACTGGCCAAGAAAACAGAGCCTGTACCCAGATGGCCATTTTGGAACCAGCCTCCCTGCCTCCTGTCTCCGTCAGGAAGGGAGAGCCTGCCTGATAACAGAAACCATTCCAAGAACCGGAGCCCAAAGTTAGAGACACAAACCAGGTCACAGTGTTTCAGCCTGGATCGAGCATCCCTGAAATTTTTTTAGCGACTCGGGCCAATAATCTCACCCACTTTGTTTTCCCAAACCAATTCAATTCAGGTTTTCTGTAGAATAAAGCAAAAGCATCATGGCTGTTACAGTTAACATGTGAGTGATCATATATCATTTCCCTCTTGACAAAAATTCTTCAGGTGTGTCCTGTTACTCCTCGTTCTTAAGATAAAACCCCAAAATTTTTAACAGGGTCTCCATGGCCCTGATCTCACCCATTTACCTTTCCAACCACATCTCAAACTGCTCTGCACCTTGCTCTCTGCACTCCAACTGCACAGAATTTATTTCAGGTCCCTTACCACATTCCTTCATACTGTAACATCTGTGTGCTTAATTTTTTGTCTGGAACGCTGTCACTTACCTATCACCAGGTGACTCATTTTTCCTCCAGGGAGCTGGGCAAAGTTAGATTCCTATAACATGCTTTATAGAGTTGTGGTCCTTCCCTCCAAAATACCTTCCACAGCTGGTAACTAAATACTGCTTAGTGTGACTATTCCATTATCTGCCTCCTGCACTCTATGGCAAGCTGTGAGTCATCAGGGACATCTGCTGCTCACAGCTGCACCCTCAGCACCTACCACGGCAGCACACAGTAGGTGCTGAAAAGTGCCTGTTGGTGGATGGATGGATGGATGGACAGATGCGTAGATAAACTGTCCCTGAACTCTGGAGGTAGGAGTCAGAGACAAAGAGTGAGAGGTTTCTGGCTTGCGTTACTAGGTGGAGACGGTATCTTTAACTGAGCTAGAGAAGGAGAAACTGGGCAAGGACGTAGTGTGTACATGTTACTATTTAAATAGTGAGAGGAAGGAACAAGTGAAATTAAGGTTACAGATACAGCCCATGTTCCCCACAACTACCGAGGGAAATGCGTTGTATCCGTCACAGTCAAGTAAGAAACATTCGATTTCAACCAGCAGCTGTCTTTGTTCCACACATTGTAGCTACCCCTGATATGCATATCTTAATCTGTTTCCTACACCGGCCTTGTCTGGTGTACACAGCCTGGCTCCCCTCACTGCGTCTTCCTTTCTGAGCACTCACTCGGCTTCAAAGCACTTCATTCCGTCCTGATTGTCATGGATGACACCTTTCTGTCCTTGGAACAATAATTCTGTGTAATAGTGTGGAAATCTAGCATGTTTGCCAATGAGTAGAGCAAAGAGTGTTTTTGCTCAAGACTGAAAAGGACAAATTGCAAAGCTTTGGCACTCTTGGAGCTGAGTGGGAGCCCACGGAACTGGAGATGGTACACATTGCAGAGCGAAGGTGTCATTCAAAAATAAAATACCAAGGCCTGATTATAGTCAGTGCTGTTCACACTGTAACCTTAATCCAGCTGGTTTAATTTCCCTTAGCGATATCTTTGCAACCTATTCTTCCTGATTATTTAGAGATAAGTGATTACAAAGACATATTATTTCAAATATTTTATACAATGAGAAAAATATTTATGTGGATTTTTCATTTTTGAGATTTTTTTTCTGGTAGGATTTTCATCTTGGTTATTTTTTTTTAATTTTTTAAAGATTTATTTATTTATTTTGAGAGAGACAGAGGGTGTGTGCACCCAAGTGGGGGGAGGGGCAGGGGAAGAGACAGAATCCTCCAGCCAACTCCCCACCGAGCACAGAGCTCAACGAGGGGCTCAGTCTCACAGCCCTGAGATCGTGACCTGAGCCGGAACCAAGAGCTGGACACTTAACCGACTCTCCCACCCAGGGGCCCCGGTTACGGCTATTTTAAAATATGAGATACAAAATACTATGTGACACACCATTATTCTTAAATACAGTTCACACTTGGTTTGTTAACACAGACATAGAAAGTAGAAATCTTTGACGCATTAAAAAAATGGATACAAGAAAATAGAAAAATAATTCTTTCAAATAACTCAGTCATATGTGATTAATTATAATCCACATAGTTGCATCAGGGTCTGAACCTCCAATTGGTCTCAGTAAGTTCCCCACAGAAGCCACGCATTTAAACCGAGGGGGAAAGCTTCAGTGAGTGAAAATATGTATGGGAAAGTATCTTGTACGGTTACTTTTGGTTGGAGCATGGGGCATCGAAAGTGGCCGAGTAAGGAATGAATGAGCAAGCTGCTGCGTTGGGCCGCAGAAAGGCGGGGCAACGGGGACCGTGCCCGGGGCCATGGCGGAAGGAGGCTGAGAAGCAAGCCCAGCAGTGGGTGGAGAGCAGGGACGACAGCCGGCCAGGACTGCAGGTCTGAGTGGGGCCCCCAGGAGCCCCCACACTCCCTTCTCGCTCAGTAACAGGACTATCCAGAGACGGTATTTCCGCTGAGCACACGGCATCCTGGAGGCGAAGACCACTTTCCCCGCCTCCCTTGCAGCTCAGGGTGGTGGTGTAGAATGCAGAACAGTGGGAAACACCCACAGGGGCCTCCGTGCAAGGGGGTGCACCACCCTCCCCCCTTCTTCCTCCCGTCCTTCCGGCTGGAATGTTGGCTTGAGCAGTCCTCTTGGGCAAGACATGGAAGCTATGCACTGAGATGGTCTGAGCCGCAGGAGAGAAGGAGACTGTGCCCTCGAGATCCCACGGCCTGCAGGGCAGCCCTGGGCTGCTTGCTTGAGACTGTGTTCAGGACCACGGGTGTAAGTGTGTGCCAGTTGTAGTCACACCCAACCCTAAATAGCAGGTGACCTAAGCACTGGAATACACCTGATTCTTGACGAACACAGCCCTCTAGGGTTTATCTGGGAAAGGGGTCCAGGACTCCATGCAGGTGAGCCCTCTCCTTGCTCCTAAGCGCTGGGATTTGCAGGATGACAGAGTGACTTGGCAAATGGGCTGAGATGTACACATGCATGTGAACACAGACACGTGAACACACAATACACACATGTGAATGCACATGTGAACATGTGTGCATACACGTGAACTTGTGTGCAAATGTGTGTATGCGTATGGTTGCAAACATGGTCACACATGATGCCTGTGAACACGCCCATGTGAACGTGCGCGTGCATGTGTGTGTGCATACGTGTTGTTCCTTACGCCAAGTCGTCATGATCCTTAAGCACAAAGGTGACAAATGCCTACTCGTTGCAAGGGACCAGATTTCGTAACTAACCAATAAATTCTCACTAGGTGTCAGAAGCAAATTGTGGTAACCTGAGACTTCCCAGTTATAACCAGGATGATGTGTTTACAGAGGAAGAAAAGGCAGAAGCTTAAAATAACTCTATGTGCACCATGCATGTTCTAAATGCATGGAACAGTCTGCTAGTTGATGAATTCAGGGTGTGTGGAAAGAGGAGTATTTAAATTCCTTTCTTATTCTGAGTGCTGTAGAATTTTCTTTAATACAGAAAGATTAAAGCAAATGAGAGAGGAGCTGGTTCTAATAGGAACATTTATGAAACAGGAGAACGGCTTGCCCTGGTTCCCAGGGCCCCAGAGAGATCTCTCTTCTCTGTGGACTGCAGAACGCCCCTCTTTCAGTGAACTGTTGAGAGTTGAACAAGACAGAGAATGACAAGGTAAATCTCTTTCTGATCGTCCCACATTTGTCCCTGCATTTTGCAGGCCCCCCACACGGGCATCCCTAGTCTCCCTAAACTAGGGGCAGGGATGCGCTGAATGTCCTTAATGCAGCCGGAAGTTTACACGAAACCCGAAAATTCTGACGTCAGTAATGTGAGAGCTGAGAGAGGTTTCGTTTGTGCAAGGCGACAGTGAGAAACAATTTAAGAGTAGATCATGTGTCAGATATAATAGTGATGCATTCATTGAGGAAAGTGGGCACAGGGAGGCAGCTCCCTTTGTCACATCCCGTGGAGCAGCGCCCACAGGCTATGGGCAGACGTGGGGGCTGGGCGGGAATCATGAAAGCACCGGGGGATCAGTGGACACGCAGAAAGGAGTACTGGGTGTTTATCGTTATTTGTAATTGTGTGCTTCACATTCCTTCTGCCAGAAAGATTTATTTTACACACACACACACACACACACACACACACACACGCACTTATTTGAGAGCCAGTTGTTAATCATTTCCCAGCACGGCTCGTCCCACCCACCCGCCCTCCCTCGGCTTCTCCCACACACTCTTTTCCCTGATCTAAAAATAAATTTCCTGGTATCAGACAGGGAGTAATCCTATCCAAGTTTCGAGGATCTCCAGTGAAGGAGCCATTGTCTTGCCTTGGAAATCTTCCAGAGACAGAAACATACCTATTCACTTCTTTCCAAACCCGCCTGGGGCCCGTAGGCTGGCCGGCTGCGGGCTGCGGGGCTCATTAACATTTCAGAGAGGAGTGTTCCTTCTGCAGTGCGCTGCCGGGGTGTGTGTTCGCCGACCGCGGCAGTGACCGCAGCTTCCCCAGCCCGCTCTTGTAACTCCACGTCCAAGCACGCGCCTGCCTTCCAAAGAGCTGCCCAGGAAGCAGCTCGTGGATGCAGAAGCTTGAACATTCTTGGAGGCTCCCCTCACCCCCCGGTTTGCACCTGCCCTCAGGGCGGCTTGTGAGGCACCTGCATAAGCGGTCTTCCTTCTGGATCTCCCCCGGTTTGTGTTATCCAGCAGCATCATTCACTCTATTTACCCAAAACGTTCCCAACACGTTCTGCCTATTTGTAGAAGGAAAATCCACTTTCAGACTTAAAACGTGCCACCACGGACGAGGGTGACATGGACTAGGACAGATGTCTTGTCTCTGGGACGCCTCACCCTGGCCACACAGCTGAAATAAAACAAATTCTGGAGGAAATTTCTAAAGAACTTGCCACCGTTGTTGACCGAGTCCTCGTCATGCAGAGGAGTGTATGACCTCACACGCTGACGGGGCTCCGGGGGCAGAGCCACGAGCACGCAGCGCTGACAGCACACATGGTCCTAAACCCACAGCTGCTTCATTCCTCACCAGTGCTTCCCAGCCTGGGGTGGGACACGGTGGCAGCCTCCTGAATGCAGGCCTCTGGGACTCCCTCCAGCGCCGCCCTCCCCAAGCAGGCCCAGATCGGGCAGCTTTACACACCCTGGCTCTATGCTCCCGAGCTTGATGGCCTCGCCTTTGTGACACCTGCACAGCCCCAGATGCCACGTGTTTCCCGCGCAAAGGGCCAGCTCTCACCTGCACCCTCCACACGGGGCCGGCCTGAGCCGCTGGGGGCTGGCGTGCCGATGGCAGCAGGGAGCCCAGTGGTGGGGCTGCCCCTTGCTGAGCGTTGGTGGGGGGTGCCAGGTGCTGGGAGGACCAGCATGCCATGGACAGGAAAGGGAGACCCTTGGCCTGGCAGTGCACTTCTTCCTTCTCTCCGCATGTCCCCATGCCAGGAGCCCCGGGACACCATCTGACAGGTGCAGGGGCAGTCAACAAAGTGCCATCTTCCCAGACGCCAGCAGCACTCACTGTGCCTTCTGACCCTGCTGCTGACCTAGCTGCGTACTGGGCCCTTACAGGGGGCAGGCCGTAGACCATTGGGGCCTGGAGGTCTACACTGACGTCATGCAAGTCCACGTCCTCCTCCTGCTCCTGCAATCCATCCCCAGAACCTTCCTCCCAGAGAAAATGAGGAACACACCCGGGGGTATGGTGGTGTTGGCTCCCCCACCCACGACCACAGGTCACCACTGGGCGGCCAGCCATGACCTTGTGTCTTCTCTTCACCTTCATCATGGGCTGCTGCTCGAAGATGTTACTTGCTTGGGAACCATGTTTCAGGGCATCCATCTTGAGGTGTCCTTGCGGCAACATCCTTTCCCTTGCTCGGCAAACGTGTTCTGACCACATACTTCTGGGCTCATCCAGGGAGGGGTGAACGGGGCGCTTAACCCTCCCAATGTGGCTGCTTCTCTAACCTCAGAGGCAGACGGCAGAGCACCAGCCGTGTCCTCCCTGCCCACCCCCCGCACCCCTGCTCCACGACAGGCAAGGGGAAGCCCCAAACTCACCATTGCACTGGGTGTCTGCTCAGTGCAGTGGAAGGAATGGAAATTCAATGACACCAAACACAAAAGTCATTCTGAATTCAAAAGTAGGTCAGAGCGGCTGTACCCCGGCTTGCTTTCTCCATCTGCCCGTCTCACGCTTGCCAGCCCCAACCAAGCTCAGAGCAGATCTGACGCCGTCCTCTGATGCCTCCCAATTAGCCCTTTGAGCTCTGATATACAGGGAGGAGGGCATGTCTTCTGCATACAGGGTTTGACTTTTTCCCACCCTGCTTCCTCCCTTTCATGTGTCCCAGGAGCAAGCATTAGCCCTGGGACGGTTGGCTGTGTTGGGGGACAGAGACGGGTCACTCCGACACCCACAGCCAGAGAAAGGCTCGCAAGGTGTGCACTTCGAACACACGCGCTGACCGATGGCTCAGCTCGACACGAAGCGTTCGTGCACAGACTGCAGAGCGAGTCACTTTATTGAAGTTGTGAGCTGACGCATCCCCTAAGGTGCTAGAGCGGGACGCTTGTCCCACATTTACTGTCACCGCGTGTAGCACGTGTTACGACAAAAGGCACAACTGTGCGGTGGTTTGCAGTTCTACAAACAGATGGCTGTCTATTTTGACTCATTTAGAGCTTGGCACGATCCCCTGTTCTTCCTTCCTGCCTTTTCCCAAGGGGGAAACTGAGGTGGGAAGTGTATTTCCAAGGAAGTACTGTCTTCGGCGGTGGGGCCTGCTCCTGAATCCAGGGCTCTGAAGCCATGCTTGCTCCGCTGGGAGGCTTGGCTGCGTTTACCCGCAGGGGTGGAGCCTGAGTCTGTGGGGGCACGGACTGCTTCCGTTCCAGGCACTCTCTGTCTCAGAAAACGAACGACCTCGCATCTGGAGCGACTCCTGAGCCCTGATCCGAGAGCCACCTGGAGTCCGGGAGGCATCCACCCTTCCCCCCTCCCCGCTCCTCCTTCTCCCACCTGCACGGCCGATGCCGCCTGCTGGCCGCCTTGCCAGGGGCTGGAAACGTGCCAGCTTCCCGACTAACAAAGGGCCTTTTCTTTGAGGATGGCTTGAAGTCTGCAAATTCCTGCCACATTCCCGAAGGATGAGACAACCCCGCTCCAATGACAGGCTGGAAAGGCTGAAGTAAAAACGCTCACTTGGTGCCCGCCAGAGCCCAGGTCCTGCGGTTCGGCTGAGGTGGCGATGGCCCTGCTGCCGGGAGCTGGGCCGTGGGTCCACCAGGCCGCTCAGGGCGCTCTGCTGCGTCAACGTCCCTGCTGCTTCTTTGAGCAGCCTGGTCACAGCCTCAGTCCTCCACGTCCCACGACCTCCCCCTCCGTGGTCTGCGTGGGGCCCTGTCCACATCATGGTGTCCGTACGGTCTTCAGGCTGATTTCGTGCCAAACCACGCCTGCAGTCCACGCCTTCCTCGTACCTTCCGCACTGCCTCCTGGTCGCGTCCTGCCAAGTTGGATTCTTAACCCCACTGGGCGGTCATGCCCCACCTGCGGCCCACCTGTCTTGCTCTCTTTCTCAGCTCAAGAGCCTGGAAGCACGTGAGTCCCACTCCTGGGTGCCCGCCGCCCGCCGCCCTCTCCCCCGCCCACACCACGGCCGCACCCCGAGCCCCACCACGTCCCTCTGGATGACCGCACGGGCCTGCCACTGCTCTCTGCACAGAACGTTCGCCCTACGTGGCCGGAGATCAGAAACACAGATAGATGCTGCCACTGCCTCGTGGTCAGGGAGGACGGCCTACCTCCCTCGGGATAAGCCCCCCCTCTGCCGGTTCCCCCGGCCCAGCGCACAGGCCTCCGCACACAGCGCGCCCACACCAGGTGTCCTTGGTGGAGCTCGACGAGCTTTCCTGCCTCCTGCTGCTGAACCACGGCTCCCTCCTGAGAGTCTCGTCCCCCAGGTCCTCACACCCGGCTCCTCGTCACCACGCAGGTCTCAACTCACCGGGCTCCTCCTCTTGCTACCACCTGTCCCCATCGCGTTCTGCCCTTAGTCTCGCCAGTCAGTGAGGAGGCAGAGCCAGAGAGTGCAGAGGACCCGGGCTGGAACCAACCTGCCGTCCCATTGGTCCACCCACACCGGGCAGTACTGTTCAGCCTCAAAAGGGGAGGAGACTCAGTCACAGGCTACCGCCTGCAGACAGCATGGGCCAACGCTGTTCCCAGAGCAATAAGCCAGACCCCAGAGGACAAACACGGCCTGATTCCTCTCCTAGGAAACACCTCGAGGGGTCAGGTCCAGAGACATGGAAAGGAGAACAGTGCGGGCTGGGAGCTCAGGGACAGGGGAGAAGGGGAGTTCGTGGTTCATGGCAACCGTTTCAATTTGGGAGGATGAAGGAGTTCTGGAGGTGAACGGTGGGGATCGCTGCACTGCAATGTGAACGCACTCAGCACCCCTGACCGCTGCGCTTGAGGACGGTAACGTGGCAGACTTGGTGCTATGTGTACGTCACCATAATCAATAAATGCACGTGTGTGCACGCACGCGCACACTCTGGGTGGCCACCGGGTCGGTCTGCTCCCTCTGTCCGGTCCAGCACGGTCCCTGCCATCCCAGGCATGTTGGGGTCCCCACTCAGCAGGACCCCATTGTGTCATCCCCCCATCCAACCCTGGCGCTGTGAGTAACACGTCCACTGAGCTGGTCTCCCGGTCAGCAGGGCTCCACGTCCAGGTAACCGGCGGCCTCTGGGGAAGCAGGGCTCCCCCTCTGCATGTTCGAGAGCTGACTCGGGGCCTGCGTCTGGCCGGGAGCGCTGCTCCTGTCTCCGTGGTGTCCTGGCTCTGGCGTTATGTACAGGCGTCAGCAGAGCGCTGGAGACACAGAAAGTGCAGCGGCCATTGTCCCCTCTGGCCCGTCCTGCGCCTCGCAGCCCTGCGGGGTCGGCCAGGAAGGCTGGAGTTGACGCTCGAGGACTCGATTAACATGCAAACATCTGTTCGGTGGCTGCGAAGGGCGCTCGTGAGTGTTGTTTTAGCAGAAGGAGACTTAACCGTATCTTCTTGTTTATTTTGGAAACACTGTTTATCTTCTCCACCGAGGGTGCGGTTGTTATTTTTGCCTCCGTAGATTTTGTCGAAGAGCAGCGTTCCCGGAACGGGCGCTGAGTTGCTCTGAACGACACTCTCTTTCACTGAATGTTTCGGCCACACCAGTTTTGTTGCTTCTGTGCAGAAGCCGTGCGGCTGCCACGGCCTTTGGGGACAGGCTCCCTTTTGTCACTCTCACTTGCACTTGGCCTCTCTTGCTCTTTCCACAGATGCAGCTTTCCCCAGAAGACTGCGTTTCTGTGTGTGGCTTCTTGGGTGGCCCTTCCCCACCCCTCACTCCTCTTCCTCTGAAAAGCTGGAATGGGAAAAAGAAGCACGGAAAGTACAAGTTCCGTGTGTTCCCAGTCCACCTGCCGGTGTGCTCAGTAGCACACGCTGTCCCGCATGGCCGCCACCCGGCACTGTGATGGCCGCAGACTTGGAGGAAGGCAGGGTCCTGGCCCCTGGGTTCACAGGAGGCAGGGCTGGCAGGGAACAAGGAGATCCAGGAGCAACCGCAAGTCAAGGGCACCAGGGACACTGCCCGGAGACCCCAGAAGACATGTGGCCCCGGTCAACATAGACGCGCCGTCCATCGCGGAGAAGCTGACCTCCTGTCCAGGGGCTGCACGTGTCAAGTCGAATTACCAAACACAAGTGGATGACTGTCCGACTGACCCGAAGCCCCAACAAGGCCAGTGCAGACAAACATCCCTGTTGTCCCCAGGCCACGGCTCCCCCTCCCGGGCCCCCTCCTGTGCTCCCTCGCTGGGCTGCAGTGGGAGGGACGGAAGCCTGGTCACACAAGAAATTGCTCTCCTGAGCACATTTTTCAAAAACGACATGTTTTCCAGAAAACATTTTCAGGGAAAGGTGTTGCCATGACAACAAGAGGAGGGGCTGAGGGAGGCAGAGTGAGGCCACAGTCAGGTCGTGGACACTACAGTGGCTCTCCTCCACCCCCACTGGATGGCTCACAGGTTGCCACCCTACAGCGGGGTCCTCCAGCGTCCTGGGGCCAGCACAGAGGACGATCTGCTTCCTCCTGGCCTCCCCCAGTGAGATGGGCTGGGGCTCCCCTGTCCGCAGAGAAGAGGCAGGCAGGGACTCAAAGAACTGGGAACTTCCCTGAGTTGAGCTCAGGCCTGATGGTTAAGTAAACCCCCGGGGGGCCAGGAGGCCCCCACCCGGCTCTGAAGGAGCCAGGACCAGGGCTGCTCTGAGAGCATGTGGAACCCCCTTGCAAGTGTCGGCAGGGAGTCCAGAACTTTCCTGGCCACGCAGGGTCCAGCGAGCAGTCTGGGTCCCCTCAATCTAGGACACGCGCACACCAGGGACTGACCTGTGAGGGCTGCCTGGCTGGGAAGTCCCGGCGTTCTCCTCTCCATCTCGCCTGCCCGTGGATGTGGGCCCCTCCCATGGACGTGGCAAGGAGAAGATGCAGTGACCACAGCCCAAGGTGGTCCTCCACCCTCACCCAAAAAAAGCACCAGCCTCAGACGCCTCGGGTGCTTAAGGTCCACAGGCTTGGGCCTGCCTCTGGGATGCCCGGACACCCAGATCCCCTCCACGGGGCCGTGACTACGCTTGTCGTATCCCTGTGCCCCGGAATGAGCAGCCTGCCCCCTGCACCAATGAGCTTCCAATCACACAACTAAAAGGCATAGACAAGGAGCCCTGTTCTAGAGGCCGCGCTCCTTGTGGTGTCCACACTCACACCCCAGCTCAAGACAGACGGAACTCTCCGAGCCCCTGCCCTGGCCTCACGGCCCAGCCTGGCCTCGCCGCTGTGGTTCTTCCTCGGGAACACTGGGAAGTATGTAGCTGGTAAAGGGCTACGGCCCGCACCGGTGAAATGTGGCCCCCCCGCTCTGGGGCCTCCAGCCCCGTGGGATGTCGCATCGCCCTGCTCACAGTTCCGAGGGCAGAAATCCATGAGCACAAGGGGCCTGGAGACATGACCTTTCACCCCAGCCCTGGCCTGGCTGCAGCCTGAAATGTGACCCCAAGCACTAAAGAGGATTCCCAGGAGGCTTCGGGGGTGAGCCCTTCTCTACTTCAAAAAAACAAACAAAAACAGAAGAAAACCAAGCTTTAGCAGTAACAGTGTGTACTGACTCACTTCCGAGAGGCTCAAAGCCTCGGGGTCTACACAGAAGCCCGTTCCACAGCTGACATTGAACACGGACCACTTCTCTGACACGACCCTATCTCTGGGGGCTGGCGTCCAATGGGACACAGAGGAGCTAGTATAAAACCGGTCGATAAGGGAAGAACCCATTCTTGGAAATTAACTGTGCCCTGGAGACCAGAGTCTGTCTGTACATTTCCCGGGGGTCCGTGACATTAGGGCAGGTTCTGACACTGTGGGCCGAGACCCCACAGGTAGAGCCACCCTGCAGTGAATGTTCCAGCTAGCCTACATGACAGCTAAGAGAATAAGATTCACAATGAAAGTAAGTGAATCTGTCAGATTTTCAGGGAGAAGAAAATGAAAGAATCCCAGACACTGAGGTTCCAACTGAATTGGAAAAGAACTTGGAAAACAGCAAGGCAGTTCCTCTTCTTTTCAGCCTCCATCCATCATGTGTGCGCGTGCAGCACCTTCCATGCACCAGGGCGACGGAAACAAGAGGAATAGGACAGAGGGCTTGCTCTCCCTGGGGGGACAGTCTGAGAGCTAGGGAGGGAGGGATAAGCACGGAGACATTTGTGATACTAAATAAAATAGTAGTGAATGCTCACGGAGCTTTAGAGTTGGCTCCCAGCTCCATCCTGAGGCCTTCACTTAGAATCTCGCACTGAATCCTCATACGGAGGGAAGAATTACCAGACCCCACTGTACAGTGAGGAACAAGGCAGAGCGAGATACGTAAGTGGACCTTCACTGAAGGGCTGAATTCAATCCCAGGTTGCCTGGATCCAGCACCCATGTCTTTCCCCTACCCTATGCTGTCTACATAACAGGTGTTTCTCAACTTGATCATTTCTGGGTGATTTATTGAGCTCTGGGTGTATAGGCATGCATGAAAGAGCCATGGTCCCTGTCATCATTTTGCTTACAATTGTGATCTAAAGAGAGCCCCCAGAGATAAGCACATGCACCCCGAAGAGGACCCAGGCCCGCTGCCTTCACTGGAATCCCCCGTAATACTCCCGGGGCCTTGTACCAGGCCTCTGCTTGGTGCTGTTCAGATTTAGAAAACTTGGGGTTTAGGAGAGGCTCCTATCACTCATAACTAGAATTATCCATTTGGAGGCAAAAGTGATTGGGGAAAAAATTGTCTTTTTGGTACAAGTGAAATTTCCCTGTAATTTCTCCTTTTGATTCTTGCGAGCTCTGCCTCCAGGCCACCATGGACTCTCTCTGTTCTTCTTTCATAGGATAACTGTGCAAATCTTTGGGAAAAGTTCTGAATTTACCACCCCTGTCTCTTTCCTCTCCGTGATGAACATCAGAAATGCCGTCCCCCTTTCTTCTAAGAACCGGTGTCAGGATCTCCAGCAGCCTGGCCGGCCCCGGAGGATGAGTGTGAGCTCAGCAATCGTCCCGTAAAACTCGGTTACGGACTTGGTCCGCGGCTACCCTGGGGAGGCCGTGAACTGCAGGTCAAATACCGCGTGCATTTGCTTATGGACATGTTCCAGGGGAGCCTTACTTAACGGGGTCCATGGCCTTTGAGAATCACGCCTTGAGGAGGAGGAGGTGAGATCTAACGCTCCAGATGCCGCCTGATCGCGTACAAGGTTTGACCTTACACTTACCCTCAAGAAAGCTAAGCGTTGGTATTAAGCAACATCTGTAATGACTCCAGGGCAGGCTGTGGAGTCAGATGGCCAGAGTTCAAAGCCCAGCGTTTGATTTTTAGGAGATTACTTCATCTCTCCAAGCCTGAGCCTCGTCCTTCAGAAGAATTAAATGAATTATGTGTGTGTGTTCGATGTATATGTTTTTATTGCACATATACACCCACACACACGCATAGCACTTGCAAACACGCGTCATTAACAGTAAACACGCCTCGGGTATCTGCTGTTACTAGTAGAGCCCAAAGTCATTCGGAATTTCGGTCCGTTAAGCCCCCAGATCTTGTAGCTTCGCGGTGTTGTGTTTTGTGTGTTTTCTCTTCAGAACTCCCCTGCTCACGTCCACGTTGAATTTCCCCCGTTGCTGTCTTCATGGTTTTAGTCCTTCGCATTACGCTCAGTCTTGATCTGTCGTTCTGGTATTGGCTCTGGCTTGCGGATACACCTGTCATATTTATTTCGTATTATTCATATTTATTTAAATGTCCCGCTTCCGTGATGCTTACACATACTTTTTCAGATTGTAGTGTTTTAGGAGAAAGTGCATCTCACGTACAACATGGGTAGTGTTTTCCTCCTGGAAAATGCATATTAAGTTAGGGTTATGTTTTACGTCTCCTGACATCTTATCCATGAGAAAACGTAGTGAGTTACAGCCTGAGCAGGACAGGGGAAGGCTCTATCTGAGGACATTGCTCCAGAGCCATGGTTCTCAAACTTGACTCCTCGTTGGAACCACCTGGTGATTGTCGATCACCCTGGTGCCCGGGACCCACTCCGAGGAGATTCTGATCATGGGCACCGGATGCTCACGGAGCACCCCGGGGGTGCTGACACGCCGTCTGCGCTGAGACCCTCTACCGCAGACCGAGCCAGCGCTTCCCCTCACCCCCACTCGCTTCCCACAGCGTCTGCAGCGGCCACGGGCACCTGCTGCTGGGATTCGCTGTGAGCTGGCACCCTTTGTCCATTGAGGACAGCACCGTGTTGCCAGCGCTGTGCTTCTTTGTCCATAGAAAGCCCCTGGTGTGTGCTGCCTGGAGGGACCATGTTGATTTCAACCCACCGACCAGCATTCTAGGTTTGCTCCCATAGACCCGTATCCCCAGTGTTCCAGCTGTAGCAATGGCTGTAGGACCGCAGGCTTTGCTGGCGTTTCCACCGCATTTCAGCAGAAAGGAGCAGAGGAGGCAGCCGAGGGACACCGAGTGAGCCTGGGGTCTCACCCTGGAGCTGCAGTCTACTGAGGACCTGTAGGATGACGCCTACCCTGGGGACCTCATTTGCAGACGGACGGGGCTGTAATACCAAGACAATAAAGACCCACTAGTTCCCGATGTTTTTATTGCACAAACTTGGAGCCGTGGACTTCCCATCCCCTCGCAGCTTTACAGTGTGTTCAAGGTTGTGGCTCTGTGGCAACATTCTAGACAAAGGAGGTCATTTAAAACGTGGCACTGTGCCCTGCATGGAGCCCAGTGTCAAGCCCCTAAAACCAGGCGAGGCCCCGGGAAAGCCCCCGGTCACGTCACCCCTTCAGGGAAGCGAGTCTGGTGTGGAACAAAGGTGGGCTCTCTTGATCCGAGAGCCTTCGCGGCCGAGTGAGCCCCCCCCATCCCTGTTTACTCTGCTCACCCCCCCCACCCCCCGCGGCTCAGGCACAGCCACAAACGCCTTCTGACTCAGAGCGACAGCGAGGCAACAAAGAGCCGCCTGCTCGCTGAGGCGGAAACACAAAGGCTGGCCCCCACGTCAGCACGCGAGGTCCGGCTCGGCCCCCAACGGCATGCAAATGTGTTCCCGGCGCCAACGTGCTGCATGGAGTCCTGCCGGACCGCACCTGCTGCCTCCAGGGCCCAGCGACTCGCACGTCGTCAGCACCTGTGTGCGGGCACTCGCATCCCTGAGGTATTTTGCTATATATTCCTGCCAACTCTGCGTCCTGGGACCTGCCCGAGTCCAGCCCTGATTTCTACCAAACACAAGCATCCGGCGCGTCAGGTTCTGGGACTAGGAGTATAAAGGGGCAGCCAGGGCCAGCGACCGTGGAGCCTCGCCTGACCCAGTGTGACCCGAAGGTGAAGTCACGGACCTACCACGTCCCCTGTAATGGGGACTGATGCGATCACATTGCATTTAGATGCCATTTGTCACATTGGTAGGAATGTGGCTCAACACACAAGGAGGATTTTTCCGAGTATTTCAGCTGTGTAAGTGTGCAAATAGCAGACCGCAGCAAGGCCCACAGCGAGGAAGCCGTGCACCAGCTCCAGGCCCACGGAGCTCCACCTGAGGGCACCACCCTCCCCTCCTAGAATGATTTCACTCATTCCCCTTCATGAATTCCTACCAAGTGCGGCTTTTTTGCTGCAATATTCACAGACTTTTCTTCAGAGCGAAGATTGCAGAGAAATTCTAATCTGAGTCAGAAAAACTGCTTATTACAGGCTTGATAAACCAAATTATGATTATGAACATAATTTCTATTACTTAGACTTACACAGAGAGAAAGCATAGCCATCCATCCCTGCCGGGACTCCTGCAGGCCTTCCAGCGCCCATAGTCCCTCACTTGTACCGATAAAGAGGCAGTCACTTAACCTCACCCGGCCTGACCCACGCCTGCGTGCTGCTTGAACCGGAAGCCGGGTGAAGGGCCTCCCGTTCCTCCTTCCGTAGCTCCGGGAGAAAAGTGGCAAGTTACCCTCAGTCCTGCTTCTTTGCTCTTCCCCCTGCACGTTCGAGTTCCCCGTGCGGAACCCCAGCTCCAGAGAGACTGCGAGAGCCCAGGAGGGGCAAGTGAGGGAGGGAGCAGCTTCCCACCCGCCCCACCTTTCAGGTCGCATCCGAGTCCCAGACGGGCTTTCCTCCGCTTCCCTCTCCCTGGAAGGAGCCCGTGTGTAGTACTAACGAGTGCCCTGCACCAAGTACGTGTGAGGCCATCACACGCGTGTCCATTCACGCTTGTGAGCAACAGGGTGAGAGCTGTCTTATTCCCATTGCACAGGGGAGGACACTGAGGCTCTCCTGGGTGGCAGATTTGGGACTCAGGGTTCTGCCTGGGCCAACGAACTCCCAATCTCTGCGTTCACCCTGTGACCCCGCACACTTCGCCCCTGCCGCTCTCCACTGGCCTCTGTTGCCCCTGTGGGCTTCTCTTCCAGGTTCCTAGGACCGAGGCCGAGGCCGCCAGCACAGCATTCTGCCTACGGGGATTAGCCCAGTTATTTGTGCTTGACTCTCCTGCCGCATGCAGACCTCTGCCTCTGTCCCTCTCACGCCAATTTAAGCCTGATTCCATGTCCTTAGCATACGAATCCACGCTCCCATCAGAAACAGTTACAAGCTGGCCACAGCAGCCCTTCTGTGCTCGCCTGGACCTCCCCAAGCCCCCCGCCCCGGCCCCAGGCAGCAGAGACTGCCCCTTGCTTGCTGGCCTGGGATGGTGCCCTCCGTCCACCGTCCCAGGTCCCAGGAGGCGGGCCTGTGGCCAGGAGGCTCTGCAGTCCTGACCGTCCTGTGGGTCAGGGCCACAGAGGCTTACCACCCTACAGGATCCCGAAGTGGCTTGGGAGCCACACCAACCCAGAGAAAGACGCTTTTGATGGAACATCCAAAAACTGCAGGGCTTGCCCCCTCCCTGGCACCCTCAGATTCAAATCTAAAGAGGATGTGGGAAAGGATTTGCAGATGGGCGTGGGCCGCGAGGCTGGAGAAACTTTCCTATGGAATGCAGTGCCCCCTGGGTTTCCCTTTCCTGCTAAAAACCCCATTGCTGATGCTTCTTCCTATCGTTACTTTGGGAGAGTAAGACACACTCATGCTTTGCCATTGCCCCATGAATACGTATGCTGTGGATTATTTTTAATAAAACGGCTGAATGTGTTCTGAAGTGAAGTAAGGAGGTGCCCGCAGGGTAAGAAAGCCTCACACTCCTTGGCAAGGAGCCTGGGACTGTCCGACAGCCCGCGTGAAGGGATATACGTTAGAAGCCGCCGTTGAAAAGGCTGAGTGTCCCACAAGATGATTTTCCTGTAAACTAACCCTTTACCACAGTCCTTAATTCCTCCCTTTTAAGAAGCAGAGAGCAGAGAGGACTGAGGGGCCTTGTGGCCGCAGGTCTGTAGGCAGCAGAGCCACCGGCACTGCCCACACCCCCGTGGCCTGGTCTGTGTGCCTGGGACATGACCAGTCCCCGTCTGCCCAGGACCCAAGGAAGCAAACCTCAACTTCTGCCGGAAAGTCCTCATCCGACCAGTACGTGAGGATTAGAGAGTCCTTTGTGGGAATTTGGAGGTGCCCAGAGTCTCCGGGGAGCCCCTGGTCAGCCTCCTGCCTCGGGGTACCGTTTGCTTAGCAGATAACGGGGCACGACGGCTCCGCGAGGAACAGCCCCACAGTGCTGGCTGGATAACGCAGCAACCGTCTCTGCTGACCTACAAACCCCTGTCTGTCCGAGGAGAGCAGACACTGCTGACGTCCCGCTCCTTCCGCACCAGAGTGAAGTCGGCCAATGTGGCTGGCAGGCCTGGGCCTCCTCCTCTGCTCTTTCGGAGGGATAACTTCTCCAAGCGGGGGACCGCTCTGCTCAAGGCTGCTAGCCGTCCCAGCCCTGCTGCATCCCACACCAACCCACAACGCACTGTGAACCCCACAGCCAGCCTTTCCAGTGCGTCCGCAGAGCCTGAGGAAGCCGGGTCGATGAGCAAGGCCACGGCGGTGAGCCCCACGAGCATCGGCTCCGGATCCTGTGTCTGCTACAGAAGCAGCAAGGCCCCGGCAGGAAAGTCAGAATTCATGGGCTGGGGACCCTGGCTGAACGATTCGGGCAAGAGAAGCCGCGCGGTGAAGATTGGGCCGGCATTCCACGGGCGAGGGACCGAGTCAACACTTGCAGACACACTGTGACTTCAGCGTCCCTTCTCCCCACCTCCCTGTGCGATGGCACCGGCTAACCACCTTGCAAGGAATGGGTGGGCTTCTTGGCCCCAGCGGTAAAGTCCTAGTGTGATGGGGGCGCCTGGGGGTGCAGTAGGTTACGCGTCCGACTCTCAGTTTCAGCTCAGGTCAGGATCTTAGGGTCGTGAGATCCAGACCACTGTTGGGCTCTGTGCTCAGTGTGGGGCCTGCTTGAGATTCTCTCTCTCTCCCCCCCTCGGCCCCTCCCCCCCATAAATAAAGAAATCTTATTTAAAAAAAAAAAAGTCCCAGGGTAATAGTTAGGAATGAGACCGCTAAGCTCAGAGGCTGGGCCAGGCTGCGTGGGAGGGTAACTGGGCAGGTGCCTAGGGGGCCCACGGGGGGTGAGCTATCACAGGCAAGGTCAGGGGCACGGTGTTGGGTGGAAGAGGGGGCACCGGGGACCCGCCAGCCCTGGGACCTGCCTGTTGGTTTGAGGTCACAGCCACTGAAGGCTGTGTAACTGGAATGGCAGGAGAGAGATCACCGTTCATTGAGGGCATGTTCTGGAGCACCGGGGGAGACAGCCTCAGGAAGAGAGAGAGTTCTGAAGGAGAGCTGTGATTCCAACGTTCAGCTGTCTTCGTGCTTCTGGCGGTGCAGCTCACGGAACGTGACCCCTTCCCTTGGGACGCAGTTCTGGGACTTGCAAACAGACGGGCAGGTCAGCCTGGGAAGACCGTCCTTGAGAGAAGCAAACTCACTACTCCGTGCAAGAATGCAGCACCGAGTCTCCCGGCGGCTGTAGGGGAGACTGAGTCAGCAGCCCACACTGAGGACTGGGAGGTGGGCAAAGGCGTGGCTAGAGGGGGTGAGCTCCAGGGAGAAGGCAGGGACCCCGGGGCAGAAATGCGGGGAGCAGGGGAGGATACGGAATAACGGTAAGTCTAGGCCAATAACGTGAAGTGGTTCTGCACCCTCACGGCCTCCCTGAGCTCCTCCTGCGGTCCAGCCCTGCGTTAGGGGTGCTCTGGGGGAAAGAGAACAGAGCAGTGTCCGCCTGTGACAGACAAAGGTAGAGTCTGTGGGCCCGGGTTGCCAGGACCAAAAAGCCGCAGAAGCTGGAGGTCGGATCCGGAAGCATCTACAAGAACACAAGCCTTCTACCGCTGCTCCCCCACCCCCTAAACACATAAATCCTCAGAAGTATTTGGAAGGGCTCTAGTGTCCCCACAGTACACCAGACAGGGCTCAGGCCCAAGGATGGGATCTCCAGCACAGAGTGAGCCCGCAGGCCTGGAGACACAGGGATGCATCGGGGTGGCCTGTGCTGTGCCGACCAATTCAGCAAGATGGCCCTACAGTGGCTCCGTCACCCCATGTCCTCGTGCAGGAGGCTTTCTCCCCAGGCGCTCCAGGGGAGCCTCAGGAGGGAGCTCCCACACCGCGGCTGAGCCGTCCCGGTCAGCCCGTGGGGTCCCAGAGGCTGGGGAGCAGCCGCGGGGGTGCGTCCACACCTCCAGCTCAGAGAGAACAAACTGGCTTCCTGGGTTCCCCGGCTCAATCAGCACCCCGAGGGAAGATGGGACGCCCGGCCATTTCCCAGTGTCATGTTGTTTCTGGATGATGACGTGATCCACACAGTTAAGATGCTCCGTGGTCATTCTCAGTCAATGACAAATGTAGCCCAAATCTGCCAAGTGCCTCTAACGTTGTTTGGGACAAAGAAAACTCTTAATACTTTCATTTTATTAGATACATGGGAAATAAGGACTTGATTCACAAAATAGTGATCATTCAGAAAAGTGCTTCTGACTGGTACCGAGTTCAGCACCCTTGGCAGTTGCTGTCTGGGGAGTTGCCCCAGGTCGGGAGGGACTCAGGGTGCGGTCGGCGCACTGGGGGGGGGGGGCACTCACAGTCCACCAATCCCACGCACGGCGGCCACAGCCGGAGGTCCTGTGTTCTGCTGCTGCCGTCTGGACCCCAGTGATTTGCATCGGTCAGCGCAGCGAACTTACAATCGGGGTGTGTTCGCTCGGTGGCGTCCTGGAGAGGAAGGACAAGAGAGCCTTGTTTCTTGTTGGGCTGGGAGGTCAAGGTCCACCACGGCGGCGTGTGGGTTTTCCCTTCTAGGACAACTCTCCCATGCAAGTTTCTTCAGCGTGCCCTCCCTCTGGGCATCACCGTGGGCAGAAACCATGCACGCGCCATGCCTCCCACTCACAGGAGGAGGGGCGCTGGCGCTCAGCCCCCTTGCCCGGGCTCAAGAAACAACTGTGGCGGGCCCTGCTTCCAGCCCTGTCGGCGAGTGTCTCCTGCTCCAGGATGCTCTGAGCGTGGGAAACCAGGAGTGGCGTGGCACTATGCTAAGCGGACAGCACCGGCCACTCTTGTCCGAAACGGAACACACCGAGGACACATCTGTCACTCCGTCTTGAGAAGGCATCTGCTCACGCCAGCTGCCTGGAGGTGGAGATAAAAATTGGCCCCCAGTCCTTGCAGTTCGAAGCATTCATGGTCAGCAAGACAGAATCCATGGGAGAAGCGGGGACAGTCACCTGTCCTCTGAACATGTGGGAAAACCAGGAGTCGGAGAGAGCCAGCGTCACCAACTAAGTGCCAGCATCCCTTCACCTGCCTTTCTGAGAAATGATCAGTTCTCACGGCGGGTAAAGGGCAGCCTGGGTGCTGGAGTGTGTTCACGCAAACCTAGCAACAAACCCAAACATGAGATTTCCACTCCCGTTTTGACTCAACAGGACAGTCCGCAAAACTCACGCTTGTGCCTAAAGTGAGTGAGTCTCGTCTGGGGACTCAGAATGCACCTGCCCACATTCGGGAGTGTTCTGATGGAAATTAGCCCCACACCCGAAACAGTAGAAACACCTGGTTCCGTGTCAGGCTCCTTGCTCCTCGGGGAGTCTGCTTCTCCCCCGACCCTCTTCCCTCTCATGCTCTCTCTCGCTCTCTCTGCCTCAAATAAATAAATAAAGTCTTAAAAAAAAAAAAAGACAGACAGAAAAAGAAACAGGAAAATCTCTCAAAGAAACACAAACCCTTCACCGCACCAGGGACGGGGTGCAGTGTTTGCTCTTACCGGGGGTGAGCGCGCGTCACACAGAAGGGGCAGCTGTGATGACCATGAATGGTGGACTGGACTGCTTGCCTCCATCAGACCTCCAGGGGCCACGCAGACACCGTGAGCCCACCGTGACTTGGCTCCAGCAGCCCGGGTGTCCCCAGGCCTTCTCCCCCCGGCCCCGTCCAAATCCGCGCTTAACCCGCAGCATGGGTGCTGTCTCCAGGAGGACGGGAGGGGCGTTAGCAGGGGGTGAGCACCTGGGCTCCCAGAGCATCACCGCCCCGCCCACCGTCTGCCAGTCCGTCCCTCGTGACCTGCGTGCCACTGCGCTCACCCCACGGCTCTGACGACCTGGACCTGGCTTCATGCTTCTGTGTGCCCTTCCCCACACCAGGCTGCACCCAGCAGCTCGCTATGTGATTCTCTGGCTTCCTCTGTTTCCCCAGGGTTTTCCTAAAGGCCACACGTCCCCAGCCCTCCCGGTCCTCGTGTGTAGACTCCATCTCGTGTTCCTGCCCAACCACAGTCCGTCCTTCCTTCCTCTTCAACAGGACGACGTGGGAAAGAAGGGGCCACAGGCTTCACGGGTGCCCCAGGGGCTCCAGGAAACACCGTTCCCTGCAGGTCCATTCAGCAGTAGCAGCACCCTCTCTGCTCTGACTCCCCGAGAGAGGCCCCAGCAAGCACCATGCGGTACTTCAGCTGGTCTCTCCGGAAGGATCTGCGTTCTCGAGGGCAGAACCACATCTTACAGGCTTCGGCGGCCGGTGCTGGGTCTAGTACGTAACGTGTACCGCTTTGGTCGACCAGCCCCCAACGCCCACCCCTTGCCCCAGAGTCAGGCGCTGCTCCGGGAGGGTAGGAGGCACCGACAAAGCCAGCGGGGCCTCCCAGCCTCGGTCCACACCTGGGACCTGGGAGGACGGCTGCGTCACACCCCCTCCCTGCATCGGTCGGTCCCTCCTGACCTTGGCAGCAGGACAATCAGACATGATGCAGAGAAGGGAGGCCCTCTCCACACAGCTTCACCTCACTTCTGAGAGCAGAAAGATTTCAGTCACTGATCTGGGAAATAACTTACAGAGTCGTGTGTGTGTGTGTGTGTGCAGATACGAGTTTCACGTGCGCACGTATGTATTCATGTATGTGCACACGGTGTGTGCGCATGTGTGTGTGCACGGGTATATGGGCAAGTGTGTGCATGTGCACATACATGTGGGTGTCAGAGTGCACACGTGAGCTCTGGCAGCACGGCTGTCCGTGCTCCCCAGGATGAGAGCAGGGAGTGGCCGCCAGGCTCCGTTTTAACCCTTGGGCTTGCTGACCGCCAGAGGAAGAGAAATTTAAGCTACACCGACGTCCTACCTTGTTGCTCGTGTTTTGCTCCAGTTTGCTGGACTTTTATTGAGATCTCTGCTTTTTTTAGTGGTGTGAGATCTGGGTCTCGTGATCACGTGAGAAGCGCATTTCTGTCCTCGGTGAGCAGGACAAATGCCAGCATGCTGCAGGACCAACGAGGCCCACAGGCTCCTGGAGGGGAGGGCCTCTTGAACGCTGCCAGCACGGCCGGGGGACCCCGTGGGAGGGGGGGGTGTCGTCGCAGGCGGCCTCCATGCATGAGAGCTCAGTTTCCAGCAGGAGAAAGGGGAGCCGGGAGAGAGCAGCAGATGGAGGCATGAGCTAGCTGCTGCTTCGTCCTTGAAGAATCAGGGAGATGTTCAGAAAATCCAATCAGCAGTCGGGAGAGCCAGACCAGAATGAAAACGGTGGGGCGTGTATGCCGACGTGTCCTGGAGACCCCGCCGCCCCCTGAATTCCCACTCCCAGCCGTGGGCCACCTCAAGGTAGACACGCACATGCAGGAACCCCAGGGACCCTTCCGCTCAGGATGCGGAACTTCCCAGAAGGAAGAGCCAGAGGCAGCACCGCTCTGCACGTGTGGAACCCCATCCCCCACGAGCCCACAGCGTGCCTGCCTCTCTGGTGTCCACGTAGAGACCGTGTCTTCACGTCCGAGTGGGAGAGTCTGCGTGGCTCGAGGGCACAGCCACACCGCACGTTCACTTAACGTCGTAACAAGGCAGCTGGTCCCTCGCTCTGTGATGCTCGCGGACACGAGTCTTTTCTGTCAGAGGAGGACGGGTCCCCTCCCCTGGATTCCACAGCCGCTGTGTGGACAGACCGGTCCCACGCCTGGAGTTCGGCTGCTGGGAAACTCCCCTTTCCTACAGAGGAGTAGGACTGTGCCTGGCCAGAGCTCCATGCCACCCCCAGACCATCTGTGAGGGACCCCAGCACCCTCTCCCTGGCACCGAGCACAGTGGTGGCTGAGCTCGGACACGCACATCCACTGCACGCCATCAAGTGTGGATGCTCGGACCACGCCACTGCGGTTGGGACAGAACCCTCCAAGAAGCAAAGCGGCTTTGGGTCTCGAGTTGCTGTAATCGGGAAGCACTGAGGCTCCTGGTGAGTAGGCAGTGGGTGTCCCGGCAGGTCATTCAGGACCGTCGGGCTCTGGGAGGATGAGGCATGAGTCAGGCCCATCCGCACCTGTCTCTCCGACACCCCTGCACCTTGTAGGAGACCGTGAGATGCTGGTCACGAGGCTGCCTGAAGGAGAGATGGAAGGAAACGGGGTTTATAGAAGGAAAGTTGGACTATTTGTCACTTTCCTGTTAGGAATGATGGTCTAGCGGACATGTGTCTGGTGTTAACGGGCACCAAGCTGCCTCTACAGGCTATCGGCCCACATCTAATCATCCTACACTTGGTGGAGTTTCCTTGAACGCTTCCTTCTCTCTTCATCCGGGCTCTGATCCTGAGACCTTCTCCTCATCAGAAATCAGAATTATGGAGAATCTTCTGTTCTGGAAGAACACGTCCTCGCTGGCCCAGCCGCTCCCCCGAGCCCCTTGGTCTCTCTGAGCGTGGCTCCAGCCCCAGGAGCCCTGATGCTCAGCAGCAGGGGCGGGGTCATTCTCGTCAGGCGCCTCCTGCGTCTCCATGGCAACAGGGTTGGCGTGGACGCTTCCGTGAAGGAGGACAGCAGCCATTCCTCTAGACTCGTGCGTGTGAAGACTTACAGGTAATGAGGCCAGGCCTCTACATCCTGCTTCCCCTGGGCTCCAGGAAGACAGTGCTGTGACCAAGCCCCCACCGACCTGACAGGCCACAGCGGGGTAAGACGGCAAATTAGGCAAAATCCCACGGGCTTAGGCCCACAGTCAGGAGCAAGGAGCCATTGCTCCCGTGATGTCAAAGCGTGGAGAGTCCCATCAGTCATGAGAGGAGGGTGGTGTTGCCTTCTGAGCCTCTGTGCAACGTGCATGGAAATCAGGTCAGTTTTCCTGGCCCTGCTTCCCATGGAAGACGCCCCAAGATTGCAGAGGCCCCGAGGGGGGAGGGCAGAGTCCTCCTGCCTGACAGCACCTCAGCCCCGTGCACTCAACGTGCGGCCCCAGCTCCTGACCCCGCAGGTCAGAACGGGAAAAGTCATTATGAGGCCGCGGGAGGGTTTTCCCCGTTAGTGGGATCGCTTTGCACAGGCGTCTCCAGGGTGTAGCTACAGATGGGCATCATCTACGGCCATCACTGCTGCTGTCAGCAGAGGGGGACATTTTTGCAAACCTGACCTTCCTTGATCCCCGAACCACCCTCCAGGTGTCCTGGCTCAACGGGGACTAAGAGCCTCACATGGGAATCACTCGCTGTGATGTCCGAGGACCTTTTGTGCAGCCGAGAGGAGGCAGAGATGGACGCCTCTTCGAGCGCCGTTCCTGACTCCCACCCCGACACTTCTTGATGTGTCTTGTGAGGTGGCCAATGGCTCGTCTGCGTGAATCAGGCTTGCTTCCCAGCCTGTGCGCGTGCCTCGCCTCATCCCAGCGCACACTCCGGGGCCGTCCCACTGTGCCGGCGGTCTGCAGCGGCCCAGCCCATCCGCGCCATCAAGGAATCTAGTTCAAGACCCAAACTAGCCTGTCCGCGGTTTGCAGGGTCATGACGTGCTCCTGAGCCGGCCGCGGGCACTGAGCCGGGCGGCGTCTGAGTGACGGGTCGCATGGGAGCATCTCTATTTTCTTACACTGAGTTTACTGCCAACTTCTCTAAAGGCCAAAGGTCAAGTTTAAAATATCACGCTGTACGCTTGGTTTGAGATCATCTTAACAAAATTAATCCATAGTCTCATCCTGACAAAGACACTAATGCCCAAGTATTCTAAATACAGATCCCGATCCGGAGAGAGGACCTTACTCTATGGATTGACGGTCTCCCCCACATCTGAGCTTGCATGTTGGTTCTCGAAGCTGTTATATCTTTGCACTGGCCTTCCAACATCAGGTCAGCACACTGTCTGTGTTCAAGCAACAAAGCCTTTCCCGAGGCACCAGAGCCCTAGTCCTTAAAGCAGTGAGAATCGACGACCGCAAATCCACTCGCAGGAACCGACGAGAGTGACCCCCAGGCAGAGACACTAAATACAAACTCACCGCAGAAGGAACTGTGAGCCATGGGGGCTCGAGTAACCCAGACTTCCAGCACGGACGGAGATGTCAACCCCGGGAAGGCCCCCGACGGAGGATGAGGGGACCCCACAGAAAGCCTTGGGAGAAGGACCACACGACCCCGCTCTGCACCGCAAGGAACCCCCCCAGAGAGCTGACGGAAAGCACAGCTTACACATGAGGGATATACAGCCTTCAGGCCGCAATTTAAGGGGACAATTCAAGTAGATAGAAGCAGGTGTGGAGACGAGGCCATGACAGCCTTGGTGGGTAAACAGCTCCCCATTCGAAGGGAATGAAGGGAACAGACAATCCAGCCAGGATCCTATAAACTGTCCTGGGAGGGAGCAGGGGGAGGGAAGAAGAGAGACTAGGGGAACAAACTGATATTAACAAACCACGAAAAATACGGGGATACAACTCAGTCTAGGAAAGAGGAAATATTCTTAAATAAAACTAACATCTCGGCATAAGAAACAGAAAGGAAAGGAAAAAGGCAAACTGCCCTCAGATTTGCCCTGAAGACCCCCAAAGGCACAGGGAAATGAGGGGACAACCACGTGAGCCATGTCGTAGCGTCCTCGACACGTGGGCAGCAGAGTGACGCCATCGGACACAGAACCCTGGGGATGAGAGCGCTCAGGACGCCGTCCTTGAACATCTACGTGACGTCCGCGTGGCCTTGTGAAGCCTGAACGAAAACCAGAACGCGTTTCCCTCCTCCACTCCCCTCTTCTCCCTGCTCTTTGATTTTCCTTTATGATAATTATTCATCACCTTCCCTTTTTCTTTCTCGAGACAGGGGACCAGCGGAACTTGCCGGGCCAGCGCCAAGAAGGCGATTGGGGCTGACAAGAAGTTTCCAGACCCATCAGGTCTCTCTGAAAGACCAGACAACACAGAAGGAGCTCCGTTGTAGGAGCAGTGACAGAGACCGCTGCCGAAACCCCCTCCTTCTGCCCCAGTAGCAGAGCCGTAGGGGGGCCCCGCGGCCAGGCTTGCAGCTCCCACGCCTCGCCGCTCCGGGAGCCCATGATCCCTCGAGACCGAGTTCTCACGGTGACACGTAACGCCGAGGGTCCCGAGAGGAAAGCTCTGCTCCCGGCACGCACTCACCCCCTCCCCCACTGGAAGTCACGCGTTGAAGGCGGCATTGCCACACCGTCCTGCTTCTCGGGACGGCTTCACGGAGCAGAGCTCCCGCAATTCTGGAGCATTCGTGGGACCGCCAACTAAGGTACGCACACGCGTGCTGCTGTTGCTGGGGAAGTCCTAATGGTGTGGTGTTACTTCCCTGTAATCCAAGGGAAATGCAACCAGGAGCTTAACGTGCCCTGGGTGAGAGGAGCCCTCAAGGTCACTCCAACTCCAACCATGTTTCTCCATCCCCACGCACACTCACATTCTTCCCTGAGAAGCCCTCCTCCTGCCATCTCGGCCGACCTCGCCCCACCCAGAAGAGCTGGCTCCCAAGTGTAAGGCACAGCACCCACGGCGAAACCTCAGCACTCCCATCACCAAAGATGGAACGTCTGCGAAGTCTAGAAAAGGAGAATATAAGGAAGGAAACCAAAATCCAATGAATGTATGAAACGAAAGATCAGATGAAAGTGAATTAACAGAGGGAAGAGGGACCAGAGAACATCGCCGAGAACGGAGCACGGAGGCCGGAGAGCAGAAGAGAGACGAAGAGACGTGGTAGATAGAACGTGGGGCCCAGCATGTGTATGCCACCCGCTCCCCAACAAGTGAGGAGGAGAAGGGAAGAGTGGTCATTAGGAGGTCATGGCTGAGCACGTTCCAGAATTGAAGAAAGCCATGGGTGTTCATTCTGAGGTGACACCATCTGTCTGGACAGTGCAGACCCCACCAGTTAGGGGCTCAGCCCCACACAGCTGCCCACGTCAATGTTGTCACCTCTGCTTCCGACCAGCTGGCTGTAGACAGGCGGTTCCCACGGCCCCTGCTTGGGTCTCACTAATCTCATTCCGCGGCCACGGCAGCTCACAGAACTCGGAAAACACTGCGCTTGCTGGGTGGCCGCTGTGCTGGGAGACTGTGGAAGGGCGTGCCTGAGGAGCAGCCGGATGGAAGAGAAGCCCGGGGAGGAGTGTCCACGGTCTCTGAGCCCATCGCTCTCTCCACATCTCGTGTCCGCCGACCACGCAGCCGCCATCAATGGTGAACTGCATTTCCGGCCCCCTCCTCTCTTGGGAGGCCAGGGTGGGCTGAGAAGTCCAAGCTTCAGACACTGGCAGCTCTTCCTGGTGACCAGGACGCGTCCAGGAGCCGTCCAGGGTCACCTCAATAGAACAAGAGATGCTTCTAGGGCTCTGGCTCCTGAGGGATTCACAAGGGTGTCGGGAGCTCTGGGCCACACACCAAGGCCGAATGTTAGAACAACAGAAAAAACATACTACCACCAAAAATAACAGTAATTTAACTGACAGATTGACAGCAAACTTCTCAGGAAACGGTGCTGCGCGGCACGATTGCTCAACAGCGAGAGAGAGAAAGGCATTTCCAGACAGAGAGCTGCCCACCTGCAGCCCCCACCAGAGACTCTGGTCCAGGGAGCAGAGAATTAGAGCCAGAAGTTAAAATGGGGTGTGGTAGGAGCGATGAGCCCTGAGATGTGTAGAAATGGTGACAAACGTAATAATAACCAGTGAGGGTGAAGATGGAGAGCCGTGACAACAATACCGAACTAGAGCAGGACCGAGGAGGAGGGGCCGCGGAGGCCAGTGCACGGCGCTCCCGCGTTCTCTGCAGAGGGGGGTGGATACTGTTGCAGGCCCTGCTGGGTGGAACAGGCTGGCTAAGCTGTTTGGCGTGCGTGCTGCAAGAACAGACACAGAGCTGTAACCCGTAGCGTCAGGAGGGAAAGTGGGACAAAGAAAAACAGACCGTTTCCATGAAAGTACACTAAATCTGGAGAAAGCGAGGAGCACCATAGCAAATAGAACCAGAGCAGGACGGCCACAGTGAGTCCAAACAGATGAGGAGCCCCGAAATATACAGAGTACACCCACCTGGGACACGGGACAGCAGACTCAGAACCCGTGTTCTCGGCACGGTGCACGGAGGGATTATCTGGAAATGGACCTCCAGAGCCTCGCCACAGGTCCGCCAGCGGCAGATCGGACTTGAAGCCTGGGGAACTGGTGCCCCGGAGTTTCCAATTCAGATGGTCCGAACGCGGCTTGAGGGGCTGCCCAAAACAGGGAAGAACAGAGGACATCTCAGCTCTTGCCTTTGCAGGGTCTTCTCATGCAGAGGGGCTCGTGCTCCAGGTTTGCATGCAGAAGAGCTCTCCTTTCGCGGGGTACTTCACCCCTGCCCTGGGAGGGCAGGCCTGCGGGGAGCAGGGGGCTCCCCGGCGGGGGCTGCCTGGGTGAAGCGAAGCCTTTTCTTCCTGGGAGGCCCCAAACACTGCCCACCCCCGTATCCTCCCATGGGGATGGGGGCTTGCGGAGCACACGGCCACGTGCAAAGTGTCTAAGATGCATTACTAAGTAAAAAAGGGGTAACAGAGTCACATGTATAACAGGATCTGGTTTTCTTTTTTTTTTTTTTTAAGATTTTATTTATTTGTCAGAGAGAGAGAGACAGATCACAAGCAGGGGGAGGTGCTGAGGAAGAGGGAGAAGAAGGCTCCCCGCTGAGCAGGGAGCCTGACACGGGGCTTGATTCCAGGGCTCCGAGATCATGACCTAAGTCGAAGGCAGATGCTTAATGACTGAGCCACCCAGACGTCCCTCACACGATCCAATTTTCATGAGAATTCACTCATGGGCTTTGTTTCCAGTTGGGCACGGAGAAGGAGAAGCAAAACAAGAAGGTTGTCCACCAGGCGCTCACCGTGGTTCTTGGAACGGACGTGGGCAGGGCCGTGGATATTATGGACATTTGTATTTTCCCATCTTTTCCCACTATTGTTTCACTTTTTTAACTAGCCTGTGTGTATTGTACAGAGAGAAAATGCAAAACAGTGAGGGTGTTTTTGTAACGTAAAGTTTTATTCATGCACGTTTTAAAATTGCTCTTGTTCTTTTTAATAAGAGAGGATTTACCCGGACACCTCGGGGGTTGGCTGGTGTGTTTATCCACCCAGAACCTTCAGGATTACCTCCACTCTGACACAGCGGAACAGCGCCAGCTCTGGCTTCCTTTTTTATTTGATTTTTTTGGGTCTTTCTTAGGGGGAAGAGGGAGTGTAGGCTGTGAAAGACACACTTGGCAAAGATTTCTCTTTGTGTTGGGAAAGAATTAGTTTTGAATATACACTACAGCGTATTTTTATTCATATAATAGCATTCAGAAATCCAAAACGGATTAGATTTTTCATAGTATTTATATACAAGTTGTTTTTTTACCATGATAGGGAAAACAGAGGAGATCACTTAATTTCTCTGTGCCCGTCACAGTCCGATGAGACACCGAGGCCCCTGGGGATGTGTGTGTATTGAGTGGACAACAGGGGACACCCACGTGGTCATCAGCCATCAGTACAAGGGTTTGTGTCCATGGACGGCTGTCCTGCAGTCCCAGACCACCGTCTGTCTTTCTGCGATGCCATCTGGCTGATGGACCAGCCTCTGCTCTGGGCCATTGTCCCGAGTGTGAACGGCCTTTTTCTCACTGTAGGCATGCTCTGTCTTCTTTTCTCTCTTTCTTTTTTTAGGATTTAGGGTTAATAGCCATTCATCTCCCAAAGGCCCCTACAATGGGCACCAAGGAGCCCCCGATGCCCACGGCCCTCTCTGCAGGATTCCCAACGCGGGCTCTCCGTCTGGAGGACGAAGGGTGAATTTTCTGTATGTGGGGCATGGAAGGTCTCGGCACATCGCAGTCATGATAGAAATCAGCGCCTACTTTGCAACCTTGAGATGGTGACTGTTTCCCCTTCTTTTCCACGTTACAAAACTGAGACTGCGAGCTTCCCGAGGGCCCAGGGCCAGTCTGTGCTGGGCTGAGGTGGGAACGGAGGCTGATTCTGGAGACTGGCTGTGTGCAGGACAGGGTTCTGAGTCGTGAGCAGTCTGGAGGGGACTAGTCTCTAACTAGTCCTCCTGCGGGACAGTCTCTAACTGCCTGGCCAGATCCCCGTGGAGTCTGGGGTCAGATGCGCCAGGACGTGCCAGGCGGCAACCACGAAGGACATGATTGGCAGGAGCCGCGGCTTCGAGAAAGGGAACGAGTCCAAGACAGCTGCTGAGGCAGAGCGGGAAGCTGGGGTACGGTGACGAAGGATGCCGGACCCCAGAGACGTACTGGGGCCGTCCTCAGGAAATGCCACGCAGCAGGGTCCAGCGGTGTGGAGCAGACGTCCCCTTCCTGTCTCCACTGCCAGCAGCAGCCCTGACGCAGGACAAGGCCGCAGCAGGTGCGAGAACCCCTGGTTGCTGAGCACACAGCCACCTGGCCCGTCTTTGCTGCCGGGGCACGTCCCCCTCGAGCTCACAAGCCCATGCTGTCTGCACTCCTCCCTTCTGCTCCCCGCCCGCCGCCCCTACCCCGGTGTGCTGAGGGGCTGCGCCAGGGGACGCGGCCTGCGCGATGTGCAGATAGACCCACAGGACCCTGCTTTGCAGGACGTAGGCTTTCACAAGCAGCCCTGAGGCTGGCGGGGCACGGAGGGACTGCAAGAGACCCCTGCCCCATGCTGTCTGGAGTCCAGAGCCTGCTTTGGGTGGGAGAGCCTGTCCTTGGCCATGAGGCATCGGCTCTCTGGAGAACAGAGGGTCCAGTGAGCCATCCGCCCCCCTCTCCATCATGCCTGCCTCTGCCCTGCTGACACAACTGAGGTTCTGTTCCCGTTCTGTCCCTCCCTGCCATCAGAACCTCGCCCTGCTGGGGCTTCCTTCCCCAGGGCAGGAGGTGGGCGGAGGTAGGTCGGGCAGCCTGGGGGGGGGGGCGGGTCTCTGCGCTGGTGTGCCTCACGCACAGTCGGGGGCTTTGGTGGACTGGGCCTCGGGGCCTCCTCTGGGCTTGGCATTCAGGACCTCCTCGGAGCCCTGGGCGCTCACAGGCGCCTCCTCCGGGGACAGCCTGGCACGTCTCAGAGGAGGATCAGGTGGCCTGGGTGTCTGACAACAGGGCAGACCGGCCCGGGAGAAAGAGCGGAACCCAGTTACACGACTGATTCATGACACCCACGTCCACACCCGACCCACACTTCCCGTTTCCTGGTGTGTGAGCTAATACATTTCCTTCTTTCTTTTAAAGCCGTTTGAGTCAGAGTTTCTGTTTCTTGTAGCTGAAAGTACCACCTATTTCCTTTCATGGCTAAAATCCATCTACCCGTCGTCCTGGAACCATAAAATCAAGTACACAACATCCAGACCCGGCTTTGGGGATGAACCACCCGACCTCGCCCTGACCTTCACTGCAGGGAGAACCCAGACCAGGGCGCCTCTCCCGCTCTGCGTCACCCGTGGACAGAAAACCCGTGGACATCTGCTTGAGCCTTCGTGCCTCTGTTGAAAAGGGCTTTCTTAAGAGCTATCAGCCCATCAAAATGTTATTTCTTAGGCCTGTTAGGATATCCTGTCTGTGAGTTCCGTCTCCATGGGTGTGGAGACAGCAGCACAGACGCAGCCCGCCTCACCTTAGCGAACCCCCAGTGGGTGGGGTAACACTCAGACAGCAGTAAGTACCGACAGGGAGGAAAAATGGCGGACGAAGTCCATCTTGGTCTCTACGGCATTGTATACAACGAAGCCGTCTATAAACAGTTTCAGTTTAAGGAGCAAAACTGGTCCTCAAACCTCAAAGCCGGTGGGATTTTGATTCCTGTGTAAGGGCAGCCTTGTGTATTTAAATTGTATAGTCTCGTCCTTTAAATTCTTTTCAAAAATTATATTCTTCTACGTAGAATTCTCTTTTAAAAAAAAATTTAGTTGGGGACGCCTGGGTGGGTAGTTCAGTCATTAAGCATCTGCCTTCGGCTCAGGTCATGATCCCAGAGTCCTGGGATCGAGCCCCGCATCAGGCTCCCTGCTCAATGGAGAGTCTGCTTCTCCCTCTCCCTCTGCAGCTCCCCCTGCTTGTATGCATGCTTTCTCCCCTGCTTCTGTCAAATAAGCAAATAAAATCTTAAAAATAGATAAACAAATAGATAAAAGAATTTAGTTAAAAGCAACAGGAATGACGTCAAATCTGCATGTGGTCCTGGGACAGCCCACAGCATGTCCCCAGTCAGTGAGTGAGGACGGTGGTCACCCGCCAGGACAGGACAGCAGGACAGAGGGGACCCCAGGTCTGAGCCCAGGGGGCAGAGCCTGGCTGAGACGTGCTTGCCGTACAGAGGCTGACACGTACCACATGGCCCCTTGTGGCACGTCTGGAGACAGCCTGCGGGGACTGCGACCCGTGAGAACCCACCCGCTGTGCGGAAAGGGTACAGCCTCCGTGCACGGTCGGAGGGAGAGATGACGTGTGTGTGTGAACGTGCCTGACTGTGAGCATGTGAGTGTGTGTGTGTGTGTATGAGTGTGCGTGACTGTGGGTGTGTAAGTGTGTGAGTGACCATGTCTTGGTGTGAGCACAGTGCGTGTGAGTGTGCATGACTATGGGCACGTGAGTGTGTGTGTGTGAACATGACTTGGTGTGAGTGCAGTGTGGGGGCCAGGGCCGCGCGGGGCAGCCGAGGGACCAGAGGCCCGTGGCTGGGTGCTGTGCGCGGACAGGAGCGCTAACCTCCCCTCAGCCTCTGCCGGGGCCTCCGCGGCCTCAGGCGCTGTGCGTGTGGCGTGTTGGTGCCTCCCACCCCGCCAGGATGCCCGCATCCTCGGGTGACTCTGCCGGGTGCCCCAGGTTCCCGTGCACACAAGTGCTCAGGGTGAGTGCAGCCCCACAGAGAGGCCTGCCCAGCCCCTCCCTGGCACAAGCCCAGGGCTCCGGGCCTATTGCAGCCATAGGAACTCGAGGCGCTGTTTGTGGGGTTGTGTTGTGCAGGGATTGTCCCCCGGCGTCTGCAAGCATAGGAAGGCAGTCTGCTGGCCTTTCCTGGTCGCTGCTGGGCACCAGGACAAGGCCCGGAGCTGCCGAGAGCACCTGGGGCAGCCTGTGCTCCACAGTGACTTGGTGGCCCAGGAGACTCTGGGACAGAGCAGAGCCTCCCAGCCAGGCAGGCCCGCTGGGTGGGACACACTACCCCCACCCCCCACGGTCACGATTCCTGGTAGGGCCACTGCCACTCCCCCTGAGACAGCCTCGCTCTTCTGCTCCTGAAGACAGACATCAGGAGACTTCCAGAAGCTCCTCCAAGAGCGAGAGAGTTCCTCCCACTTTGTGGATCAAATGTCCCCTCCTCAGGGCCTTCTCTGAACCCTCTCCATCACCGTGTTGCAGGATGACTCTGGGGGGCCCCCCTGCCGCCACTGCAGCCCGCCCTCCACACAGCCGCCCACGCCCATCACTCTGGGGAGGCTGGAGCTCTCAGCCCCACTGGCCGGCCGCACCCCCACCGGGCGGGGCTCGCCCTAGACCCAGCCTGGGCGAAGTGCAATGCGTACTCGTGATGTAAAGATGCCAGCGGGGAGGGGACAACGCAGTTCGGCTGTGAGATCAAGGCCGGCGCGGCATTGTCGCAACACCGCTCTGTAGCTCACGCACTGTGTCCTTATGTTAGTGGATGAACTTTACATATACCGCGTGTTATAAAATGAAATAAAAACATGAGTAAAGAAATCAAAGGAAAGGGAAGGAAACAAACGTCCTGATAAGATAACATGAGAATGAAGACTCGCAGACGCAAGCAATCTGAGCAACTCCACCCTGTTTCTGAAGCTGGGCCAGAAACATCCTCGGGAGCTTCCTAGCTGCCAAAGCAAAAGGGGTCCCAACATTGCTCAGGAGAACAGCTGTCAGCTGGAAGATGTGTGCTTTCCGCTTTGCTCTAAATACACTTACAAAAACTGTGCAGAGCGGAGAGGTGTTCATGACTGTTTTCTCTGCACAGCGGGCTTTAGGGTGAGTTTTCCCCACTTTGTGCATTTTGTGCTTTACAAATGCTCTACCCACGAGCGTGTCCACCCAACAGTATTATGTTCGGGTCGGTTATCTACTGTCACAGTGACAACCACAAGAGACAACCACAAAACCTCAGTGACCAGACCAAGACAAGCACTTGCTTCACTCACAAATCTGGGCGTTGTGTGGGCAGTTCTGGGAGGGGGACTGGGGAGACATTCATGTTTCGGGGTCAGCCGGATCGGCCGGGTGGCCTCGCTGAGTGCCGCCCCCTCAGCTGGAACTAGTGGCAGGTGTGGCTCAGCTCCGTGGGGGCTCGGGCTCCAGCAGCTGAGCCCCCGTGCCAGTGCAAGTCCGTTCAGGCCTAGGCACCCCACGTGCCACGGCAAGTACAAGGGCACCTCAGATCCAAGAGGAAGGAGATCCCTCTCGACCGGTGTGCAGAGGGTTTGCATTGGGCTGGCACCAGGCCCCCTGGACACCCCCGTGAGCCCCTCGGCACACCGACAGGGGCACAGCAGGGCTCAGTATCAGAACGTCCCCGCTCAAAAATGACCAAAACCTTAAAACATCCGGACACTCACCAGTGATGCATTTGGGGAATGCAGGCTCCGGGAATCCCCTGGAAAGATGCCCACCTTCCAGAGATGGTACCTGAATGGCTATGGTAATACCCCAGAGCTGACCCAGGGCCTCTGCCCCACTGCATCCCAGCCCCCAGCTGCTGGCTGTCACTCCAGGGAGCACAGCACACACCCGCCGATGTGGAGCCCCAGCCTTTTGTCCAGGGAGCACCCTTCCTGGCTTACGGCATGGAGAGCACCTGCTGGGCTTCACTGTGATGTTTCTTTCCTTCCAGGATAACAACGTCCGCACCTGCTCAGCTCTAGGAACAGACCACGCGAGCGAGCACGCGGCATTGTCCCAGTGGCTGCGAACAGCGCCTACTTCTCTTACTGCCCCACACGGCCAGGACGTGGAGGGCAGGGCCTTCGCCTGATGTCCAAACCGCCCTCGGTCAGTCTTGACTTTCGTGTGAAGACTTGGGGAGGAAAGCAGGTCTCAGAGAAGTTGAGAAATTTGGCCCAAAGTATGGGAGCTGGGACTTAAACCAGGTCATTCTGGCCCCAAAGCCTGAGCTCTTCACATCAGTCAGAGAAAGAAGTGAGAGGTTGGAGTGATTCGCATCAGTAACTCTGATTTTCCAGACTCTGACCTGGAGGAAATTGTGCAAATACCATAGGGTGGCCGCCAGAACTCACTCCCGCATGCTCAGAGAGCATCGCTCTGCACTCGGCGCCGAAGGGGGTGTGCTCGGGTACGTGAGATCCGGCAGCCCCCGGTTTTAAAAGCTTTAGGAGTTCAGGCAGCTATTAAAACTCCAGTAACGTAAAAGGGAAACAGATGGCAGGTGCCCAACCAGGTGGCACAGATGTGGTGACAATATTGGCTCATTACAAAGTGGGGCACAGGGCCTCACCGAGCGCCCTCTTCCTGATGTGAGAGTTTGTTCATATGAAACCTCTTTCAAAGGCACACACACCCAAGGACTGGCCTTCATCCACAGCAATGAGGTGTGAGGGGGAGGGCCCCAGGGCATGGGGAGGGGATCTAGAACCGGTAGGAGTAGAGCGGAGGGTGGTGGGGAGGCCGGGCACCAGGGCTCGTAGGTTCTGGGAGGGAGGGACCAGAAGAGAGAACTGTGTCCCATTCTGCCCCATATTCCAGGTGGCTAATAGGGCCTCGGGGGGAAACCGCCTTCTGTGTTTCTTAGGGAAACATATTAACTGTGTGGGGGGAGACAGAACGTGGCAGTCCTGGGACCAGGAAATGCAGGGACATAGACAGCAGACTTAAAACCCACCGGGTCTGTGCAGCAGGACCACCCCTTTGTCCCTTTGTTCTGAGGGCGTGCTCTTGGGACAAAGTCTTGAAATACCCCAATAGGCTAACTCAGAACTGTTAATGACTAGTTTTTACATATAACAAGCTTTCTTTTCTTTTTTTTTTTTAAAGAATTTATTTATTTATTTAGAGAGAGCAAGTGGGGGGTGGAACAGAGGGAGAGGAAGAGAGAATCTCAAGCAGACTCCAGGCTGAGCGTGGAGCCCAATGCAGGGCTTGATCCCACGACCCTGCGATCATGACCTGAGCCGAAATCAAGAGCTGGACACTTAGCTGACTGAACCACCCAGGCACCCCATCACAAGTTTTATTTTCAAAAAGAGTATGTCCTTTGAATTAAAGGGGAGAGGAACCTTGAACCAGCCCATGGGTTATACCACAACTTGGTTGGGAGGTCACTTCCCCAGCATATGGGAAGGCCATTCCCAGGGAAACATGGAGGTCAGGAGGCCATTCCCAGGGAAAAGGTGGGTGCAAAGGTCATTCCTGGGGGAACAGGTAGGTGGAAAGACCATTCCCAGGGAACATGTAGGCAGGCAGTCCTGAGGAACTCACTAGCGCCCTCCACGTGCCCCCTGCAGGGATGCTGCCCCAGGGCCTCAGCAACCCAGTGCCACTAAGCTGGGGCTGTCCTCACAGACTTTGTCACCTCTTTGCACCCCCCTTGAGGCACACAGCCCGCTGGCATGGAAGACGAGGGTCTCTTTCTCCACATTTCGAGCAAAAGCTGTAAACGGCGCATGCTGAGTGCTCACCATTTGGAACTTGCAAACCAGGGAAGAAAGGCCGAATTCTAGAGAGCTGGTTGTAAATTTAAGTATGATGACGGGTTTCGGGGGATGCGGGTGTTGTTCTCAACTACCATAATCGTCAGTATGACGGCATGATTCTATCCTGGAAAAACCCCACGTGACACAACTGAAATTAGTCGGAAAAGTCAGTTTTCAACATGCAAACTGCATGCTGTGCACTGAGCCATGATCATTGAAATTCCCAACGAAGATGGAATATTAAATCTAATTAACACCTTCCGAAATTCAATCTTTTCAGCGGAGACTGTTACAAGAGCGGCGCCCCTGGGCTGCCCAGTGCAGTCTAGGTACACAAGTTCAGAAAGAGGCTAGAAGCGAGGAGTAGCTGACACCATGAGACAATCAGCTGAGTAGGTCATGGTCACTCTTCACACATGAGGGTGGCCACGGCACAGGACAGACGGGTGTTCGTGGAGAGGGCAGGCCACTGGCTTGGGGCCACCAAGGACTCAGCGCCCACAGGCTCCCTGCTGTTGGGAGTCCCATCTGACAGGTGTGGGCGGGTGGTCTCCCCTCCCTGGGGGGGTTGAGGGTGCAGACACTTCTCCTGTAACTCACCATGCATGGATCTCCCTACTTCTGCTTGTTTTTCCAGCCTGGGTGGCCCCTTACTAGCAGGCAGGGGCTCCGAGAGCACATGTGACCTCAGCCACAGAGTATCATGCCCGGGTAATGGCGGCGAGAGGTCAGGGCTTGAGTCACAGAGCTGTCACATGAACAGGAGACTTTGGGTTGGAATCCAGACTTTTTTCTGGAGCTTATTTCCATCATGACTTACCGCATGTGTTTGTAAGTGTGTGTTCATTCAGTGCCTACTTACTGTCTACTATGTGCCAGGCACATCAGTGAACAAAATAGAACAATCCCCCTCTCAACGGGGTCTACACCTGCGAGAGAGACAGACACAGACTGTGACATAGCACAAGGCCTCAGGCGCAGACGTGACAGTCGGTAAAGCTGGGGTGTGGGGGGCTCAGGAGGCCTGCAATCTTAGGAGTCATTGGGGAGTGGAATCCACGGGCTGGAATGAACCAGAAATCCTTACAGACACCTGTGAGCCATCCCAGGAGAGACAGAGAGCAGTGGGAAGCCCCCCCAGGATAGAACGGAGGGGCATCGGCGTCTAGAGGGGCTGAAGCCCCACCACGGAGGGAGGAGTGTTGGGGGGGGCATGTGGGGAGGGGCTCAGGGAGGGAATCATCCAGAGTGCCAGATGCCCCAAAGAGGAGGCCTAGGAGTTGAACACTACAGAAATTACCTTAAATTTTAAGTTATTTAAACACATTAAGCCCCCCCCCCAAATAACCCCAGGCCACAGAACCACCAGCCTGCAAAACTTCAGCAGAAGCAATAAGGAAAAACCAGTCCAATGCACAATAGTAACATCGACAGAAGAGAAGACTATAATTTCACGCCCTTATCTTTTTTTTTAAAAAGATGTATTTATGTATTTTAGAGGTAGGGGGACACAACCAGGATGGGCAGGGGGAGAAGGAGAGAGAATCCCAAGCAGACTCCACACTGAGCACAGAACAAGACTCGGGGCTCTATCCCAAGACCCTGAGATCATGGCCTGAGCCAAAACCAGAGTCAATGGACGACCGCCCCCTCTCGCCCCTCAGGCCATGATCTTTTAAAGTGAAGTACGTGGTGGGACAGAAAGTGTAAACGTTGACAAACAGCTCCGACCCCAAGAAACAAAATCTCAGAGAAGAGAGTAAGTGGACAAATTTCTGAACAGCTTCACTAATAAATCTCAATTTGAAAAGAAACACCCAATGGGCAGTTTACGGAAAATGTATGACACGCATCCCGGGCTCAAACGTCACATCCCACCACCGCCCAGCCACCGTACAGAGAGCAGCCTGAGACAGAGCTGACGGGGACGCGGGGGGAGAGACAGGAGTGGGAACACGGCGACCTGCAGGAGCAGAGCTCAGGACAGGAGGTGAGGCTCTGCCTGGGGGGAGCCCCATCCTGACAGAACCAGAGGGAACCCGCTTGAAGAAGAGGCTGTGCTGGGAGCCTGCTGGAATAATGACCCTCAGCTCTTGACACAACTGCACCAACACAAGAACACGTTTCAGCTCCACACACCCCCTTCGCTCCCAGGGACGCCTTCAAGCAGCCCCGAGCAGGTAGGATGCAGAACCCAGCCCTCCAGGGGAAGCTTCCTGTTCTGTTTAGGCAAAGAGAGGACTGTGAGAGAGCTGCCCGCTTGGAGGGAGGGAGGGAATGGGGAGAGAGGAGGGAGGGGGAAGGAATGGGGAGAGAGGAGGGAGGGGGAGGGAAAGGGGAGAGAGGAGGGAGGGGGAGGGAATGGGGAGAGAGGAGGGAGGGGGAGGGGAGGGAGGAAGCAGTGAGGGAGGGAGGGAGGGAGGGAGGGAGGGGGGAGGAGGGTCAGCCTGACCGAAGGAGAAGGGAGGCATGGGCACTGTTCAACACATCCCAGCTTTAAAGAAAAAAGAGAAGCGGGAAAGGGAAATCGCATGAGAAATACAGAGGTCAAGCCTACTCTTAAAACATATTCCAAGAAATAGGAAAAGAAGTTTTAATAACCAGTTATTTGAAATTTAGCTAAAAATAGAGTAAGAAATCACAGAGAATTGAAGGATGAAAGAAGACAACAGAACAAAATGAAAGTCCAGAGATGTGGAAACAGATGGGAGCCAGTAAGTCATCATTAGGGAAGGGATGCCCATGCCCGGGCCACAGGGAAGCCCTGGCCACTAAGAGAGAAGGCTCCCGGCCGTGCTCAGATACTCACACAGTGAGAACGAACACAAGAGCAACACCGAGAAAGAATGTTCCGTTGAACACGAGAAAACGCCGTGTTTGCAAGTTTAAAAACGGTCAAAAATGGCAATTTCACGTGGTTCAACTTAGACACGGAGAGAAGCCAGACAGAAGGGTGATCGGTGTGTCAGAAACACGAATGAATAGACAAGAAAGACGTTCATGGAATTGAAATGATTTTCCTGAAGTGAAGGAAAAACCACATCTGCAGATAAAAAGGACACTTTCTCTTGTTCCAGGAAAACTCGGTCACAAGCATTGGTCACTGAGACCCATCACAGTGACGTAACGGATTTCAAGGACGAACGGTGCCTCGTCTGAGTGTCCAGACAGGAGGGCGGCTGTCTGCGTCGGCTACCCCGGGGAAAAAGGGCCGGCCTCAGGCTCTCCCAGCAGCACTGGGTGCCAGAAGGTTCTGGAATAGCCCACTTGGGTCAGGCTACCCAAGAATCACACAGCCTCTCAACCCCAGATGAATTCGGCTGGCAGAGCAACCCAAGCCTTCTCAAAAAAAATACTTGACGTCGAAAATTCAGCCATCCGCCAACTGAATCAAAAGTATTTTAAAACTTAAGAGTGAAAAAGCTGGAATAAAAAGTCGCTGAACCTCTCGAATGTAGAAAGGACCAGAACTGCGTGCAGGGGCCCCGGCGGGTGCAGAACACGCAAGCCTGCAAACGAGGCGTCACCCACGCAAGCTGGGGGCAGCGGGGGGGGGGGGGCACATGGATACAGGGGCATCAGTAGGACTTCTTAAAGTTACAATGCTCAAGGTTTTAATTTTAAAAAAGAAACTTGACCTTAACCCCAATTTCTTAGCTTCTTTCTTTGATCCTCTAGGTTTTTAAGAACTAATATCACTTATTTAAAAAATATGTATCAACATATATTTCCTTTCTTTTAATTTTTTTATTAATTACAAGTAATATGGAATCTATTAAGTGGCATATTTTAAAAATCACTGATCTTATTTCTGTAAAATGATTTCCATCTACTCTCCGACAGAAACAGCTGCCTTGAGAAATCTCTGAAACGTTGACCCAACATGAGCAGTGGTCAGTACAAGGCGACGAGATTGGAAATGAATTTTTGCTTTGTCATACTTAACAGCACCCTCAAAAACGCCATAGTTACTCTGGAAAGAGGCGGCCAGGGTACGGTAATGCCACGGCTCTGGCCTGGCCGCCTAGCTTCCCCGGGCTTCCCCTGCTGGTACCATTCTTCTCATCGCCGTGTTGGCAGGCGAGGGCCATGGTCCCTGCTCCACCTGTTTTTAAACACACAGCCTTGTCATTTCCGGCCAATTAAAATCATCTCAGAAGATACCTCGTAGTCAAAAATATCCTTCTGTTAAGAAAAAGATGGTCATTACCCCAGCGGGATAGTGATCAGTAGAGAGGTAGACTGGCTAAATCATAGTGTTTAGAACAAACAAACAAACAAACCCAAAAAAGGACTCTGGTAAAGTCTCCCTGATTTGCCCCCAGCAGCCTGTCCCAGGAGCATCCTGGGCCCCGTCCTCCCCTCTGCCTTCACCCAGGTAACAGGCGAAGGCAGGCCTCCCCACGGTGCGAGCGTGGGAGGGCACTGCTTAGAGCTGTGGTGCCCCCGTGGGTACAGTGCACACGCCCGCAGAGGCCTGCGGACCCCCGGCTCAGGCAGGCTCTGCTACGGCGCTGGGTACACCGGCACAGACGAGCCAGTGAGGCCGGACAGGCAGCCAGACGGTGCAGACAAACAGGCCATAGTGTGCAAGGACTCCACACACCCATGGAGGCCAGCTTCTCCTGCAGGGGCAGTCCAAGAGGAGTCCAGAAGGACAGGGGAAACGGGGTGAGGTGCAGAGAAAGGGGAGACGCTTCTTACCTCACACGAGTCAGGAGCTCACTCCTGTGCCCTCTAACATGAGTTGAATAGCCATTCTTGTCTTCCTTGGGGTCCCAGGAGGCAGGAAGTTGCCTTGTGTGAAACCGTACTTTCCAGCCCCTGCAGTAAGGATCTGAGCTGTAGGAAGCTGCCGGCAGGGCTTCCAGGAAAGCTGACTAAAGAGGGCTGATTCAGCTGGATGGAATGGAGATGTGATGGCCCCAGCTGCAGCTGCTATCTTGCAACCATGAGGAACTTTGCAGACAGAAAAGATCTGGGTCCTTAATAACGGGGAAAGGGAGGTGTAACAAACCAACCCTAGACAGCCTACCTCCAGGTTTATCTTATGTAAGTAATGTGTTTCATTTTAGATATTTTATGTGAAAGAGAAATAAACTCTGTCTTTCTGACGTGGGTTTTCTGCTACATAGGCATCTGAATCTAATCTAAGTGATACAGTGAAATGCTCTGATAAAAAGTTGGCTATTCTTTACTGTAAACTAATGCTTGACAAGGGAGCCTAGAATACTTAATGGAGAGAGGACGGTCTGGTCAATAAATGGTGCTGGGATGATTGGATATTCACATGCACGAGAATGAAATGGACCCCTATCTTACCCCACTCACAAAACCATGAACTCCAAGTGGATTCAGGACTGGAAACCCCAAAACTTCTAGAGGAAAATAGGAATAAATCTCCTCGACGTGAGTTTTGGAAGTGATGTCTGGATGTGACGTCTACAGCACAAGCAACAAAATCAAAAATGAATAAGCAGGACTATACCAAACAAAATCTTCCGCACGGCTGAAGGAACCATCGAGTAAGGAAAAAGACAACCTATGGAAGGGGAAAAAATATTTGCAAGCCACATATCTGAAAAGGGACTAATATCCAAAAAATAAAGAGTGCATATAACTCAATAGCAAAAATAATAATAATTATTATTATTATTATACCCAATCTGATTACAAAATGGGCAAAGGACCCCAATAGACATTTCTCCAAAGAAGATACAGATGGCCAACAGGTACGTGAAAAGATGCTCCACATCACCCATCATCAGGAAATGCAAATCAGAACCACAACGAGGTACCACCTCACACCTGTCAGAATGGCGAAAAGCAACAACACAGGAAACAACGGATGTTGGCGAGGATGTGGAGAAAGGGGAACCCTCCTGGACTGTTGGTGGGAATGCAGACTGGGGCAGCCACTGTGGAGAACAGTAAGGAGGTGCCACAAAAAGTTAAAAATAGAACTACCCTATGATCCAGTAATTGACATACTGGGTATTTACCCAAAGGAAACACTAACTCAAAACAATATCCGCACCCCCATGTTCACTGCAGCATTATTCACGGTAGCCAAGACATGGAACCACCCTGCGTCCGTGGCCGGATGCTTGGATAAAGAACCTGGGTTGCTCACAGCGGACTATCACTCAGCCATTAAAAGCTAAAGAAACCTTACCGTTTATGACAGCCCGGGTGGGCCCCGAGGGCATGACGCCCAGGGGAGTAAGTCAGGCTGAGAAAGACAACTACTGTGTGATCTCACTTGTATACGGATCTAAACCAAAAATCCACAGACAAGTCTCCAGGCAACAGACCAATAATTCCTGCGGACATAACACACAACGTGCCGAGCGCAGGTGATGCCGCGGTAGCTCAGAAGGGGATGCGTGAAGGGAGTAGGTCACGAGTTCTCACTACAAGGGAATTTCTTTCCTTTTCTTTCTTTTTCCCTTTTTTTCTCTGTATTGTGTCTGTAGGAGGAGACAGGCGTTCGCTGGACGTGGGGTGGTGATCAGGAGGATGGGGAGGAAGCCTGCTCCTGTCCCTTCTACGTCGTGCTGGGGATCCTAGGCTGTCCTGTAAGGAAGCAACCGTGAGGACAGGGGTAAGAATCACTCCAGCCACTTGCAGACGATGTAACTCTACTCAGGAGATACGGAGGGAGTAGAGCTAATACACGTGTGAGACGTCTACAGAGAAAACATCCAAATGGCGTGGAGGTCAAGAGAGCCAAACAATCGCAGGTGTGGCGGGAGTCTCGCATCACGGACCACGGGACAGGGTCCCAGAGATGACCCCCGGGCTCTGGCTCTGCACAGCCGCGGGAAAGGGGCGCTCTGTCCTGTGTTGCTGCACGACAAAGCACCCCGAAACTGAGGGCTGGAAGTGGGAGCAATCTGGTCTGCCTTCCTGGAGACAGCTCCGCTGCGCAGGGCCTGGCCCCGCAGGAAGAAGCAAGGTGCGCCCAGTGCGGGGCGCTGACGCGGGGTTGCTCACGGCCTGCAGAGGAGCGAGAGCCCTCCACGTGGGACAGCAGACGCCACTCTGCTCTCAGGGAGCACCTCAGGTCACCGGCTATCCCCGAGCACCGTTCTGCGGGTCGGAGCCAGTGATCCGGCCGCGTGTGTTGAACCTTCTGTGCAAGTCTGGTGGAAATAACTTAAGCAGCAAAGTTTTTAAAAAGATTTTTATGTATTTATTTGAGAGCAAGCAAGAGAGCGCATGAGGCGGGAAGGGGCAGAGGGAGAAGCAGGCTCCCCGCTGAGCAAGGAGCCTGATGCGGGACTGGATCCCCGGACCCCGAGATCATGACCTGAGCCCAAGGCAGACGCTTCACCGACTGAGCCACCCACGCGCCCTGCAACAAAATTTGTTGTGGTTATTTACCAATCTTTGATTTCTTTGTCTTTTGAGGTTAAGAAGGACTTTCTAGTAATATAATACCATGTTAACTGTACTGGAATAAAATAACATAACACAAAATAAAATAAAATAAGTAAAATAAAAATCATTCAATCTCCTCAAGCCTTGGTTTCTCCATCATTAAAATACAGATAATTGTACACCGAGAAAGAGAGAGAGGGAGAGGGAGAGAATGAGGGAGGCCTTTCCACCCCTGACAACCAAAACCCCAGTCATTTATTTTCATTCATCAGTTTTAGAATTGTTCTCACAACACTCAATTTCTCACCTGAAAATTACTTTTGCAAATAATGCAAATTGGGATCTTCCCCCCCAAAATAAATAATTGTCCCAATACCATTTATTAAGTAATCTACAATGTCCCTCACTAACAGATCTGGAGCTGGGGTCTCCATCTGCGTCATTACAATGTGTTGTGACTCCCGATTCACATAACCTCCTACTGCGTTTGGATGTCTCATGGGCTCAGGTTTCCCACTTAGTTTCTTTTCTTGGGAATTCTTGCCACGTCGGGGCACCTTGTTCGTCTCCGGTTTTGGTGATCTTAAACTGGTATTCCGCAATAACACAATACAGCAGCTTCCCACCATGATGACTTCCCTACAGCTGACGTAGAGCAGTTCCTGGGAAGGGTTTTAGCGTCCACGACCTTGCTGACTGTTCACAGGCCGGGCGTCATTACAGTCCCCGTCTACAAGGGGCAAGACATACAGAGAGGCTGCCCAGATTGCCCACGGACGTAGAAGCAAGACCATCCGCTGGGAGAGGAAAACAAGAACTAGGGGCTGGGGGCCGCCAGTCGGCCGCGCTCAGGCCACTCCAGCCCCCCCACCATCGGCCCGTGCTGGGCCATGCGGCTGAGCTCCGCCTCTGCGGCCCTTTATCTGAGAACCGTAGTTTACTGAGGGTTCGGCTGTTCTCTGGGTGGGGGTGGCCTAGAGCAGACTCGAGGCCCCAAGCCGTCGTTGTCATCTGCACGGCTCCGTGAGGGACTGTCCAGGGCTGTGAACAGAGCGAGGCGAGCCCCCGGCGGCCTTCTCCCAGAGCCCCACGTAGCAGACATGCTGTGCGCGCGGCTTCCCCGGCCGCCAGGGCCTATCTGTTCACTGCGCTGGGGATTGAGCCAAAAGTTGCTCCACCGTGAAAATCTGTCTGTCTCGATAGGAAATGCAAAGAGAAAATCCAGGATGATTGGCGGAGCAAATTGGAGCCCTGCTTGGCAATTCTCTTCTCATTTGCAAATATATTAGTGAAAAGCCCAAGGCAGGCTGGGCCCCTTTCGTGAACCCAGCCTTGCGAAGACAGACCCTCATCTAAGAGCAGAAATGGGAGATTCCAGATTTCACAGCTGCTTGTTTGGCTAGAATTCACCATGAGTTCAAAAAAAAAAGTCACCCCGGGCTGAGGAAAGGTGATTTTACAGGACAACTTTCCAGCCTGATGATGTCAAACACCCAGATGCTGTTCGAGGCTAACAGAGCTTGGCCTGGGGCGGGGCCTAGTTAGGGTGGCGGGACTGAAAACTACCCTCGGATCTTCTGTAAGTCTGTGGTGTTTAGAGCCTTCAAATATCAATACTGACGCCCAGAACGCGTGTTTAAATGGGGCCCGACTATCAATCAGCACAGAGCCCGAGTCGGCGGCCATGCGGGGATGACATTCGGAAGTTCCTGCAGGCCGCATTCCGACCCTGGCGGCAGGATGTGGGGCGGCCCAGAGAGCCCGACACGGACGCAGAAAGGACCCCTCCCCTTCCTATCTCTTCCTCACTGTCCTGTTTCAAAGACGCAGTGACGCAGAAAACATTCAAAGATGTTGCTTGTAAAGTTCACGTGCGTAATAAACAGCCACGAGCTCCAGTCGCTGTGGACGCTGCTGTGGCCCTGGAGACACAGCGCCTCCAGTGTGGGAGGGAGCTGACGATCGCCAAGACGGCAGCGGGGCAGGTGCCCTATCCTCAGACCCCGTGCCCTCCCGCAGGACCCCTCATGGACACTCTGCTTCCCCCGGGCTCACTGCCCATCCTTACCCTTCATGCAGCCCTTGGGACCATCAGAGATCTCAGGTGGGTCACTAGCCCGGTCTCTTCATGGGCATCACCCCACAGACACACTTCCTAGCTGGACTGTCCTCACCCGCCCCCAGTCATCTCAGATCGCACAGGGCAGGGTCGCGCGTCACCTCCCTGACCCCACCGTGATCTCCTCCCATGCACACAGCTGGAACCAGAAACCTGGGACTCACTCTCCCCTCTCTCCGACCCCAGCAGCCTCGATTCCGTCATTCTATATCCTAATACAATCCTGGCTCACTCCCTCCCCTTCCTCCCACAGCCACCTGCCCGGAGACAATCCACCATCTTCCTTGTGCCACCTGGGCCGTCTGTCACCTGCAAGGCCAGCCTCCCGGATGTGGTCCCCAGCGGGAAACCCGGGTGCGCACAGTCCCTCCACGGGTTGGCAACTCGCGGGACACTCTCCTGGGCACGAGCTGCAGGTGCACAGACCAGATGGCTGGGCCGGAGGGCAGTGTGCGCTCAAGAGATCCCCTGGGCCTCCGACCCCAGTGCAGCCCCCTCGGACCTCAGAGGGGCTGATGCTGATTAAGGAAGTGTTCGCCAGCCTGGAGCTTCTGACCCCCCTCTTGCTGATTCCCTCTGTGGACCCCCGCCCCTCTCCCAGTGTTTGGACAAGTGTGGGGCTTCTGACCAAACAGTTGATTTAAACAATGGCCTAAATTCATTCCTGGGAGACGATTTTCCGCCTTTCTGAACTCCGCCGTGCCCTGGGATCCGGGTTGGGCACTGTGCCACTTCCTGCAGGAACGTGCCATCCCCCAGAGGGAGAGGTTCCAGGCCAGGCAGAACCGTAAGCCACAGCAAACCTGACCTCTCGGTGCCCCGCGCCTGAACTCCCCACGCCCCTGGGCCATTTGGGTTTAATGACAGCCTTTTCAAACACTGCTTCCCAGCCAGCCTCTGACTGCAAAGGCTTCTCCCCCCACCCCCACCCCCAACACAACTGCGCTTCGGATCCCGGGGAACATGAACCAAGTGGGTACCAAGGGTGCGCCCGGGAGCCCTCACAGCAGTCTGGGGGACCGGGGCTCCGTGTGCAGCTGGGATAGGATGAAGGCGGTCCTCCTGGGGCCTGAGCTACAGTGAGCCCTGCACACGCCCTGGCTGCTGGGCTGGGAGGGGCCCCAGCACAGGGGTTCCCACCCACCCACCGTCAGAGGGAGGCTGGGGGTCTCCCGTGAAGCAGCCCCTGACCTGGATCCCAGGGAGAGGGGCAGGACCAGACCCTCCCACCAGCAGCGGCTCTGTGTGCATGCAAACAGTTCCGAAGTTGGTCCTTGTGTGGTCAGGTCATTTATGCCTGACTGAGCCTTTCATAAGTGCCTACTGTATACCAGTCACTGTGGTAAGTGCCAGACACCGAGGGGTAAGAGAAAGTTCTCCCTGAGGGAGTTTATTTAGCTGGAGCTAAGAGTGAGTTTCAGGTCAGTGCAGGGGGTGACATGCGGGCCCCAGGGCACAGGAGGGCTCTGTCCCCAGGGCAGACACCCTCTGTTCACCGGGCACCTCCGGCCTTCTCCACTGGGCACATGTCCTTGAAAAGCTGGCAACATTACATGTCCCCATTTTACAGATGAGGACGCGAAGCCTGGAGAGTTTCCATGATTCCTAGGATCATGACAAGTGAGAGGGACCCCAGGGGGTGCTCAGAGCCCTGCCACAGGGAGCTTGCCCCCACCCCAGCCCACCACCTCCCCTGCCATCTGGGGTCCCCAAGGGATAGTGGGAAACAGCGGGAAGCCCCACAGGCCCAGCTCTGGGATGGCTGCTCTGCTTCTCCCAAGGGGCACCCCACCCCCACCGTCTTCCCTGAACCTCGAGTTAACCGGCCTGCCTGGGGGTGCATTTCATGCCCTTTCCCCTCTGTGGTCACGCACAGTCCTGGAATCCATGTCTGTTCGCTACGATACTCAGGACACCTCTTGACCCTGAAAGTTTTGCCCACGATGGAGGCACCCTGTGACCCTGCCGTGGGGACGGACGGACAGGCCGCAGTGACCCGGATCCTGACGTGGCTTTGCGGGCTCCGAAGCCTGCATGACAAGGCCGCACTCTTGCGGTGCTAACGATTGTTCCTGTACCAGGGGGGTCAGCCAGGCTCGAGGCTGAGCCAGCGTTCGTCCCTCCCGCCTCGGCCTCCTGACGCTCTTCAGAAAGCTGAGCTCTGCAGTTGTAAGAGCCATTTCTGTTTACGGTGCTGCTCCACGTGCTTCACGGAAAGACCTGAATCCCCACCTCAGCAAAAGGACAGATGTTTCCAGAAGAGCTTGCCGGTGATTAGAAAACTCTCGCCAAGATATCCCTTCCCAGCAAAACAACCTTTCAACTTTCACAGTGCAAAAAGAAAAGAAAAAGCCACACTGTGGATACCGTCTTCTCTTCCAACACAGGTGACCCCAGCATTGAGTGAGCTCCTGGATACCACGGCCTCGCTGAGCACTGCCCCGTCCGTGAGGCAGGAAACACAGAAGGACCCACCACGTTCCAGATGCTCATGACGGTCCCTGTGCCTCTTCGCAACGGTTGAGGGATGCAATTACTTCTCTGTGCTGAGGGAAAGCCGCTGAGCCGCAGAGGGCTGAGCTCTCTGCCCGACCAGAGCGCAAGGTCCTGGCACAAGCCACAGGTTCCCAGATGCCGGGCTCTGACTGGAGCCTGTGCCTCGCCCCCGCTCAGGCCTTCCCTGCGATTCTCGAGGACCCGCCGTGAGTGTGAGGAACACGCTCCCGTGGAGAGGAGCTAGTGCGCAGTGTGTCAGCCGCGAAGAGACTGTTCCCCGGGCAGGCGTTCCCCAGGCGGGGGCTGGCGCAGGACTGCTGTCCTCCCTGACTCCACATGCACACTCCCTGGAACAGACAGAGGACTGTCCGGAGAGAGGGAGGCTCAGAGGGTCAGGAGCCTCTCCCAGCAGCCCCGCTACTGATCCCGCCTGCAGCCCTGGCCGGACCCTGCAGCCCTGCCCAGCCCAGCCCCCACAATCCCACCCATGATCCCACCCACCGCCACCACGGCTGTCTGCCCAGTGCTGTCCCATGAAGTCTATGCAGAGAGTGGCGCTTCCGTCCTGGGCGGGGGCACCGCGCTCCACACACAATGGAAACAGGGAGAGGCCCCCCAGGCCTCCCGCAGGACAGGATGCCGAGCAGCAAGACTGGCAGTGCGGAAACACAGTCAGAGCTGTCTCCACCCGCAGCTGGAGGGCCTCTGTGGGGACCTCCTGTCCTCCCTGCAGCCTGTGGCTGGCCGGCCACCTGCCCTGCGCCTGTGCCCTCACTGAACGCTCCCTAAGGAAAGCGTGCACAACCTCAGAGCGGGACAGAAGGGGAGTTGGCCTCTGCTTCCTTGGGCCCCGGCAGTGCTCCCCGTGGACACGGAGTCCGCCCAGCACCCTCATGTCTCAGCAGCCCCCCTGCTCCCTCCTGTGTCCCGCAGTCCTCAGTGAGCCACACCAGCCGGTGAGGGCTGAAAACCGCCCCTGCGGGGGCACCCGGACTCCCTCCCACCTGCCTTTCTGGGAAGGACACCAAGCTGTAGTTAAAATCTGTCTTGCAAGACCTTAATCGGTCGCAAGGGGAATTTCTTTCTGCTCTACGTTAAATGGAAGTGTGCCGACACTGTGTGCACGATGTAATCAGAATTTTTAGGGGAAGCTCTGTGCTTTGTAAAGGGTCTAGAAACTCCTACAGTGGCAGCTGGGCTGTCTCAGGGCTCAGGGACCCCTCCAGGTGCTCTCTTTGGTCTGTGAGTTTCCTTCAACGATGATTGTGTGCCCTTCAAAGACTGGAGAATGTCTATGAAACGAGAGGGAGACTTCACTGTCTGGCCATCTTTCAGGATGTGCTTTGGAATGTGGGCCACATCTTCACATCCTGGGGTCCGTGGGCCCAACATATGCTGCCCCAGGACAGCTTCCAAATGTGTCCGCGAAATACGAACGGAGGGGGGTCTCAAACCAGTTAACAATGGAGGAAAGTCTGGTTCCAAAATCCTTGCCCAAAGTCACAGGGAGCAGAGCTAGCAGGTTCCAGAGGCTGGGCCCAGGGTCCCTCCTGGACGGGACAGGTGAGCCACTCAAGGGGGAGGGAGGGTCAGTGCAAGGAGGGGCAGGAGCTAAAGCACAAATGCGTTTTCTCTCTCTTTGTGCGCATAAATGAAACACTGGCCTTCTATGCTCGGTGTGTGTTCACACGGTCATGCCCCCGCATGCATGCAAAGCACGACCTGGAGCACGACCTCCATCCCCCTGGAGAGTTCCCTTCTGCGCCTTTCCGACCAAATGCCCGATTCTATCCCTGCAGACCAGCGTTGCTCGTTCGGACCTGGCGCCCGGGGATCAACAGGCCGCAGTCCTCCATATTTGGCTTCTTAACCGCTGTGCTCGAGACGCCGTGGTGCTGTGGCGGGAGTCGTCGCTCTGAGCAGCGTCCCGGTGGGTGCGCGCGTCTCTGTTTCTCAGCTACAGGAACTTGGGTTCTGGTTTGAGCTGTTTTGCTCACCCAACAAAGTCTTTTGATAGACACATATCCTCATTCACTTGGGTAAATGCCCAGATCATAGGAAAGATGTGTTTAACTCACGTGGAAACTGCGAAGGGTTTTCAACACGGCTGTCCCAGCTCACAGGGCCGCGATACACCATCTGTGCCAGTGGGTGTGAAGCGCATTCCACCGCGTTTGATTGGGCTCTCTGTGAGGATTCATGATGTGGACATTTCCATGCTCACTACCGATGTGCCCAGTTCAAGTCTTGTGTTCCTTTTACATTGGTTTATTCATCTTTTACTATTGATTCATTGGAGAACTTTATATATTCTGCATACAAGCTACCAGCTACATGTGCCACAAATGTTTTCTCCCAGTTTATGACTTGCCCATCCTTTTTCTTAAAAGTATTTTTTGATGAACAGAAAATTTTAATTTTCCTGAAGTTCAATCTGTCATGTTTTTCTTTCTAGTTAGTGCTTTTAGCCTCTTGTGTAAGAAATCTTTGCTTTCCTCAGAACCATGTGGATTTTCTCCTGTATTTTCTTCTAGAAGCCTTATGGTTCTGAAACTTATATTTAGGTCTGTGCTCCATTTAAATTAATTTATGTGTATACAGAAAGAAAGAGGTCAAGGTTCTTTTTCATTTCCATACAGATGTGGAGTTGTTCCAACAACATTTGTTTAAAGGGATTTTGCTTTCTCCATTTGATTAATTTGGCACTAGTTGAAAATCAATGCACCTTATAATGTATGGATTTATTTCTGCACTTTATTTTGTTGCATGATCTGCATGTCCATCTTTTTGCCAATACCAAACTGTCTTGATAACTGTAGCTCTGTAGTAAGTCATGATTCAGGCAGTGTAAATCTTCCAAATGTGTTCTTTTTCAAAATTGTTTTGGCTATTCTGGGTCCTTGGAATCTTCAAATAACATATAGAATCATGCTGCTAATTACTACATTAAAAAAAAAGAACACCGTACTGGAACATTGATAGAGATTGTGTTGAATCTCTTTCAGTTGGGGGAAATTAACATTTTAATGATACCGAGTATCCCAATCCATGAACGTGGTACATCTCTCCTTTACTTAGACCTTTTTTGATGTCTGTCAGCAATGTATTCTATTCTTCAGTGGGAAGGACTTACATATATTCCACTAGATTTATCCCTAGGCATTTCATGTTTTTGATGCTATTTTCAATAGTAGGATTGTTTTTTTTTTTGTTAATTTTCCAATTGTTCATTGCTAGTTTAAGGAAATGCAACCGATTCTCATTATTTGCCTTATATCTTGTGACTTTCTGAATTCATCTAGTCTCGAAATGCGTTTTGTATATTCGGTAGGGTTTTCTATATGTGCCATCAGTGTCATTTGTGAATAACAAGTTTTATTTCACTTTTGGCTTTATGTCATTTGCTGTTTATTGCCTTATTGAGCTATCTGAAACCTCTAACAAAATGTTGAATAGAAGTGATAAGGACATCTTTGTTCCCTATCTCAAGAGAGAATGACTATTATTTTACAAGAAACAGGATGTTTGTTATAGATTTTTCATTTATTCTCTTCATCAACTTGAGGACATTCTCTACTATTCCAAGATGACCAAACATTTTTATCATGAAGTTTGTCGAGTGCTTTTCCACATCTATGAGATCATATGGTTTCTCTCTTTTCTTTGTTAATGTATTTTCTTTATTCCAAGGAGAAATGTATCATTCTGGTTCTCAAGGAGCCAAGATAAGTTTTGGGAAACTTCTCAAATCTAAAGTTCCTGTCATGTTCCTTAAGGAGAAAGGCTAACACACGCTCCAGTGAAATATTATCATCATCATGCTCTGACTTACCCTCCACTGGTGACTGCATTGTCTTCCAAATGGAAGCAACTTGAGGCATGGCTAAGTGCAGGTGGAGATCAAAGTTTCTAATCCTTTCACTGTAAGCTCTGGGGGTCAGGAGCTTAGGAGTTACTTCCTTAAAATGCACTTGATTGCAAACTCTCTGAGGGCAAAAATATTCATATTGTCTTCACAGGGGCATGCCCTGCACCTAGAACCAAGCTTGGCACATTGTTTTATTCAATAAATGTTTATTGAATAAATGAATGAGTAAATGAATGAATGTATGGGTGAATGAGTAAGTGAATAAGTGAATGAAATATTAAGTGAGTGAAATGTAAATTACCCAGTTGGGATACAGACACTTCACTGAATAGATTTGAGTGCCATATGTACATGTGGCTGGAAATAGGATGGAGCCGCTCTCACTGTTCAATACAGAAGGAAGAAAGCAGACATCCAAAGGACTCTGGTTACTTTTTTTGGTTTCGGAATGCCCACGTATTTACTATTTTTGGTAAATTCTGTCTGTTTCTTGCCTTCAAAAGAAAAGTTCAAATGTGTTTATCTTCATCAACAGCAAGAAAAAGAGGAAATTGCCCTATTTCACACCCTAGCGACCCACTGCCAAATGTTTGCTTTCCATCCCCACACTTTTAGGGTCTACTAGTCTAGAGGTCTTAGTTCCAGAGGGAGGAATGCTTCCACCAGGAGACACAACAATGGTTTCATTGAACTGGAAGTTTAAGCTGCCATCCGGCCACTTTAAGCCCCTCCTGCCTTGACTCCACAGGCATAGAGGGGGGTCCTGTGTTGCTGGGGTAAGTGATCCTGACCACTAAGGGGATACTGAGCCACCACTTCAAATGGGGGTGAGAAGGGATGTGTCTAGAATGCAAGAGATACCTAAAGGTGTCTCTTGGGACTACCATGTCCTGAAAATCATACCTTCAGATGGGTGGCAAACCACAACAACTCAATTCAAGGAGGACTAGGAACGGCCAAGACCCTTCAGGAATGAACCAGGTAAGAACCACCACCAGCTGAGATGCTTGCCAGGAGTGAAGGGAGTGCTTATGGGTAGAGGAAGAAGGCAGTTGCAAGCACCAGCTACGACTTGGCGACTGGCTGCAGAAGAGGACTGTAATTGTTGTATTTGTTCCGTATTTTGTTATGAATATGTTTGTATATATATTGACCAGATATTTTTGTGTTCTTGCTTACTTCCTCTTTTACCATCTGACACAGAAGAACTGATCATAACTTTCTGTCACAGTATAAATACAGGGTATCAACAGAAGAGTAAACATCACACTAGGACTTTCCCTCCGCTTCTGGAGAGAGGGTGAGTACACAGGAGAGCTGTGTCATGTTAGGCATTTGGAGATTAACTACAGGCTAAGGAGACTAGATGGGTCCAAGCTCATGAAGGATGGACTGGGATGGTCAGTTTCATTGTCAAGCAGGCTAAGCTACAGTCGTCAGTGACTCAAACATCCATCTAGGTGTCGCTGCAAATGTAAATGTGATCAAGATCCCCAAGCTTGTGTGACTCTGCATAAGGAATGTAACTTCGAGTCAGGAAGATCGTCCTAGGTAATCTGGGGGGGCCTGACCCAACCTGTTGAAAATCCGGAAGAGAAGAGCTAAGGTCTCCCAGACGAGGAAGAAACCCCCTGTAGACAAGGCCTCGGCTGTGCCGAGGGTCCCTCTCCCCCACCACCGATGGCCTGCCCCAGATTCAGACTTTCCTCCTCCCGCAACCACACAGGCCATCTCCTTTGCACTGAATCTTCCATGTTTCCCACTGACCTGTTTCTCTGCACCCTGACTGACACAGATCTCAGAACCAGAAGTGTGGCGAAACACACACTGACCAGAAAGCTGAGAACTGGGACAGAGAAGAGAGGGCGACTCCAGCTCCATCGCACATCCGAGAAATACCTGGGACCCTAGAGCAGAAGGGGCAGTGAGGTTCTCCCGTTGCAGAATGATTTTATAATAATTGTACATACATCTGTTTTTGAGTAGTGTGTGGTCAACAGCTTTGGCATCAGGTGGGTCTGAGGACTGAGGACACCGTTAATGGTGGTTGTCACGGTCACTGTCATTGCTGTTCTTCTGTACTTCTGTAAACGGGGGTCCCCCGCAGACCAGAATTTCAGAATGTATGCCAGTCCAAGGACAGTGGCAGGAAGATCTCCAGCCGGCCTGTCAATTGGCCATAATTACACCCACATCTCCAGGAGAAGAGGTTTGCTGAGCACACACAACTTCTCAGTAACCTCCCCCTCCGCCCTGCTCCCCAGGCAGCCTCCCAGCGGCTCACTGCTTCTGACGCCTCCTACTTAGGAAGACATTCCAAAGCCACCCATACCCGGGGCGGGTTTCCCCAAGTCCACGAAACCTCCGGGTTTGAATGCAGAATTTAGTATGTAAATGCATATGTGCCTTTTTCTGGGGACAGGTTAGACAGCTTCTACCAACTCCTCAAACCAGTCTATCAAGGTGCTCCCGCCCTCAGAGGAAAAAAAAAGTTCAGAACCATTGTTGTTGTTTGTTCTTAGAGGAAACATGATTCACACGACCTCTCCTCTCCGTCAGACTGTGAGCGCTCCACACGAGAACATGGTTGCCACTTTAGGACACCGAAGTTTCTAGGCAGGTTCAGAGCTTCGTGGGCATTGCAACATCCCCAATCCTATGCACCCTGATTCCTGTGTTAGATCATAGACTGACTCCGCAAGCGGGTTCTTACTTGGGGCAAACATTGTGTTCAACAAAATACCTTTTGGGGCCGTGGGGAGTCCATGGGAAGCATGGCCACGTCATCTCAATGAATCGTAAGCGATGTGGCTCACAGATAAGAAAATCAAAGCCCAGAAAAGTCGCAGAATGTTCATAAGGTCACACGGCAGGCCGTGGGTCTGGGATTGGAAAAGACTAGAGAGAGAACAGCCCAGCCTTCCTATTTTAGAAATAAGAAAAGCTGAGGGCCAGGGGCGCCTGGGTGGCGCAGCGGTTAAGCGTCTGCCTTCGGCTCAGGGCGTGATCCCGGCGTTACAGGATCGAGCCCCACATCAGGCTCCTCTGCTGGGAGCCTGCTTCTTCCTCTCTCACTACCCCTGCTGTGTTCCCTCTCTCTCTCTCTTTTAGAGAGAACAACCCAATCTTACTAAAAAAAAAATAAGAAAAGCTGAGGGCCAGAGCTGCCTTGGCCACGGACAGCCACGCAGAACGACAGCCCCCAGGCTAGCGCGCCCCCTACTTAGGCTGCCTCCCCACCGGGCAGGTCTGAGCCTTCGGATGGCACAGGCTCAGCGGACAGCGAATTCCAGGCATTCTGCGGGATTCCACTGACCTCCTTATCAGAGGGTGTGTGAGTTTACCTTATCTCTTTGAGAAGTATCAGTGAGAGAAGTCTTCCATCACCCCTGCTTTAAACCGTTTGGAGGAATCCCATGAGCATCTGGTGACATCTTCAAGGAGAGGGTGGGAGGGACCAGAACCTCTGGGGTACTCCTGTCCCCTCACACAGCCAGGTGTAAGGCAGTATAATATTTGTGTGTGCGTGTGAATATATATTTTGTCACATATATAAAAACCCATACTTAAATACCCTTTATATTTAAGCTTTAAGGCAATGGGCATTGGGGGCGGGGCTCTGGCAGTGCCGGGGGCTGGTCAGTTAGCAACTCCCCTCCCAGGATCTTGTGTCTCCACAGGCAGAGAGAATCCCGGGCTAATCACGGGGACATCGGCATTCAGACCCCAGCCCCCAAAATCACTAACAACCTACGGGACCTTGAGCAAGGTCATTCCTGCCTGTGGCCTGGGGCTGGCATCTGTGAGATAGGCTGGGCTTCAGGTGCAAGCCTAGAATTCTATCCCACAGGCCTACTGGCTCCACAGTACACCTTAAAAATAGGATATTTCATTGTAAGAACTTAAATATCTGACTTCTCTTAAAAAAAAAAAACGAAAGAAGGTGCTTTTGTGGCACATAAGTTAAGCTTCCTTCATAACTCCATGGGCTGTGGGGCCCGGCACCCCCAACACCCTCCCGGGCCCCACATTTGTGCCCTCACCAGGGAGCTCTGCAGGCAGCACGGGCCTGGACACATGCCCGGAGGCGGTGTCCTGACCGCGGGCCAGAGCTGCCGTCACCCAGCGACTCTTGATTTCCCAACCGGGTGCCATGGGCCTACGCAACGTTACGACCCTCTGCTGAAGAAAATGTGCGCTTGGCTTTGGGAAGCAGAGCTGCTCAGAATCAGCCCAAGGAAGGAAGTCCACTTTCAGAGAGAAAATATGTGTGCTATCTGTTCCTCAAGGAATTCAACCATCCAAGAACGTCTGGCGATTTACTTTTTAAGGCACCACATGAGACGAGGCAGGAATTTCTCACGGCCGGCCAGGAGGGCTATCACTTGAGACGAGCTGGAAACACGCCTCCAGGCCTTTAAACACTTGGAACACCCCATCCGATGTCTCCTCGGTAGGGCTTCGGGGTGGCCGAGCCCTGATGTCTGCTGCACGAGGCCGCCGGCGTCCCGGACGCGGTGGCCTGCTGGGGCGGTAAGCTCTGCTGAGCACGCTCTGGGCTCCGGGCCGCCGTCCCCACGAGACCCGACGGCTGGGGTGGGAAGAATGACACAGCTGTTTGAACCCGACACTTTCTCGAAGAGGACTCTTGGTTATTTAGAATATGTTCACGATTGCATTTTCCAGGACTCGTGCTCTGGGGCTTTATTGAAGAGCGACAGAATTTGAAGCTGAGCGTTCGAAGCACTCCATATGGAAAGAAAAGCGCTCTGGGAGTGCATGACTCTTCCATCAGCTTGCCACCCAGTTGGGCTGGTGTGCTTTCTCCTATCGGTAGAATTCCCTGAAGAGCACACGATAATATATTCATCCGGAAGATCGTAATCCCCTTTTTGAGATGGCTCTACAACTTGAGCAACTTCAAGAGCTGGTCTTTGATGTTACCAGTGTTTACACATGAGGATGGGGCCTGGGACCGGGGCCTCAGGGAGACCCTGCCGACCGTTGTGGGGGGGTTGCGGGGAGTGCTGTGTGGGTTCCACGCAGCGACTGACCTGCCCTCATGTCTCAGGGTGGGTTCTGGGAGCATCCTGATTGCCCAGCGTAGGGTAGAGGAAGGTGAGTGTAAGTGGGTTTTGGTGCCTGGCGTAAAGTGAAATAATGTTCCCCAGCTGCATGCGTTATTGATGGCATGTTCTAAATTTTTAAACAAAATAAATAATGTATTTAGAACAGTGTCGTATTATGACTGTTTACCAGTTGGATGGTTTAAAGGTACCAGAACAATGTGAAAGTACTTTTTTTTAGAAATTAGCATTCTAAAGAGACAACAGCATTTTGACTTTTAAAGCCCTCTCTCGCTGTGTCTGGTGACCTGTGTCCTAGCTCTGGAGGAAGGGGTGGGAAGGGAGGAGACGGGACCTCCTGCACTTCATGCCCACATCTGACTTGGTGGGGATGTGTGTGTGCGTGTGCAAGTGTTGGGAGGAACGGGACATGGGCATGAAAGAGGGGGCGCGTGATCCCGTCCCCCGGAAGGCACCCATCCACGGCAACCCTGCGCCCATGCCTGCTTGGGAAAGACCCCGACGCCAGGAGCGTCGATCTTCTCTGCCTGGCTTCGTCCTCTGCATCCAGAGCCCCACCAATGAAGCTGGACTCACAGCACACATTTCGCAAGGTCTCAGAATCATTTTCCAGACTTGCTGATGTCATTTGATTTGATTCGGCTCACTGACCATCGACTATGTAGGCAGCAGGGCGCTGGGCTCTGGGGATACAGGATGCCAGACAGGAGGTCTCCTGCTCCAGGATAGAGGGCCGGGCAGTGGGGAAGACAGCAGTGCACTTCAAACCACATTAGCTCGGGGGTCCCCGTGGAGTCCCCAGGCTGGGCTGGAGGCTGGGATGGCAATGAGAAGGGTGCCCTGGCATTTCTGACCCAAAGTCCCCCTGCATTCAGAGGCCTCGGACCTGGCAGATTGCCCCGGCATGAGGATGCATTCAGATCCCCACGTTCTGGACACAGAATGGTGCCCTAAGCCACTGCGTCACCACTGACTGTGCCCAACTGCAGTCGATTCCCATGTCCTGGGGCAAAGGCCCTCTCTCCGTCCTCATTTCAGAGCATCAGCCACCCAGAAAACGCGGGTGCAGAGCAAGGGCACCACTGGAGCTTTGGCACTGGGGGGACAGAGGTGGGCCTCCACCAGGCCCCCAGGGTGTGAGTGCTGCAGCCAACTGTGGCTGATCGCCCCCCAGGACAGTCCTTCCTGCACCCGGAGAGAGAGCCACTTATAGGGCCGTGGAGAAGGAAGCACTGGGGGAGGCTGGGCTCCAGCCCCAGGAAGGTCAGGCCCTGTAGAAGTCTTGATAAATGGGACGCAGACACATGTTAAGAGAAGGGGTCTTGGATGGCTTCCAAAGTTTACTATTCACCTCCTGAAATTTTATGCAAAATTATGTGTTTTTGTGTTTGTGTGTGTGTGTTTCTGGGGAAAGGATCTGTGGCTTTTCATATTTTCAAAGGGCTTTGCTATCCCACAGTTATGGGATATTTTCTTACATTTTATGCAACGGGGACCATTTTAGAAATGTACAAGATTTCTGCTCTTCATCCTAAAATCACTTCCATGGGCCCTTCTAACACGTGTCCAGAGCAAGAGTGAGCCCAGCAGAGAGCATCTGGGAAGCAGAGGGTTATTTTTAAAAATTGGTCCCATCTTCTAAGATTTGAAGGGAAAAGCTCACATTTTAATTGTTTTTAAAGGAAAAAAAAAAGAATCAGTGGTATCGATGACCAAGTGGTTTAATTTTTACCACCTTGGGATACCAAATTCATTAAAAGTTTCTATTTAGAACCGTGATCCCGTCCGTCTTACAAATCACAGCACCCTCCCCAGTTTCCAGACTCCCACAAATCAGCTCCCTTGTAGATAATTTGTACATTTCGTGACATTTAAGTGAAATGCCATTTGGATGACCTGCAAAGTCTATCTTAGTGCCGTTTCTATTAGGGATGCCACATGATCCAGATACACACATCACACCACCTGGGGACCCACAGCTTCACCTCACAGGTGTGTCTCCCTGCACGCGTGCTGAGAGTGGGGGGTGCTATCTGCCCCAGGCATGGTTTTGAGACTAGATTTGGTGAGGTCAGTGCAGGTGCGTAACACAGGGCCCAGGACTGCCAGGTTTTCTTCGTGGTTCTGGTTGTCTGCAGCTGCTCTCCAGGCTCTGAGTCCGCAAACCGCCAGCCAGCCTCACATTTCCGTCTGGCGCCTGCGGGAGTTGCAAACTCCCATGTTTGAGTAGCCCCGTATGAAGGACCAGTCCCCTGTGGCCTCTTGCTCTTGGTTTCTCGGCTGGGGAGACGCTCAGGGCAGGGAGCCTGTCCTGCCACCCAGCACAGTGCCCAAGCCTGGAAGCGCTTGGACAGAAAGGTCACACCTCCTTCATTGAGTGTTGAGTTCACCGAATCCCGTGGAAATGCTGCCTAACCTGTGTGTCCGCCTCCGGGGTGTGCTGTGGGGAGGCAGGGACGTGTGTTATTTCAGGAGGAAGTTACATAAGCCCGAGGCTGGTCGGAGCTGTGCAGTCCCTCCAGCACCCCAGATGCATTCTGGGACCTTAGCCCCCCAACTTCGGGGAGGATCTGTGAATCCTTCACGGGAAGGGAAGACACAAAGATTCGCTGCAAAGTGCGCAGACGCCCGCTGCATGAGCGAGGTGCTCCCCACAGGGCAGAACCCGCGGCATGTCATCTGCATCCTCGGTGGCCAGAGCCCCCTCCACACGCTCGTCCCCTCCTCGAGTGTCCCATCCTGAACACCACTGCTGCCCAGTCTGCCCTCTCCCCTCCAGGGCATCTCCATGAAGAGCCTCACAGCCGGCTCGAGCGTGGGTGATGGAAATGAGCTCAATAGGGCACATCCAGTGTCCCTGGCGGACCCTCCAGTTTCAGATCTGAGCTGCTGTGCCGTGCTCCTGGAACACTGCTGTGCTGAGGACAGCTCCTTCTCCTGGGAAGGAAGCTTGGAGAGTCCGTTCAGAGTCTGAAATCAGACAGGATGCTCAGAATCATGTGTTTCCATGGTTTCTGCACGTTCCTGCTTCCCAGAGTTCTCCTCTGCGGTTCTGATAAAAGCTGGATGGGTACTCCTCAGGGAGAGGAGCCACAGATGCTCAGGCCCAGCCCCTCCTCGGGCTCATGGACACCCACGAGGTGTGTGGCCCCCTGCGGACGGGGCAGGCACGGGAAGGTGTGAGCGCCTCGTGGGGCCGGCATCTCTCTGTCATCAGCCAGGTGGTGACCTCGGGCCTGCCCCTTTCCGGGACCTGTGCCTCATCCTTAAACAGGGGAAGGTCCCAGCCGTCTCCAGCTGCGTGTGAGAGGCCCTGCAGGGGGGGCAAGGTTGGGACCCCGCCAGGCCCAGGCTTATGGATGTGAGGACTGTAGGCATGACCTTCCCCTCCCCCTCCTCAACCCAGTGAGCTCTCCTCCGATGTAGAGTAAACAGAGAGTTGCACATTCCAGACAGTTATTACAAAACTTTCCAAACTTTTCAGGTCACGTTAAGACAGCAGTAGGTAAACTCAATGAACACAATCATCAAAAAGCAAGGTTTGAAAGCATCCGTTGTTTCTGAAGCAAAAGATTAAAAAACCAGCCTGGATTCAAACACCTGATCGTGCCTTCCATGAATGCAAAGGTCCGGTGCCCCACGGAGACTGTGACACACACTCTCGACCCCGAGATGCTGCCCGTCCCCACCCCCAGCCCCGGGAGAGCGCCCTGAAGCTCAGGAGTCAGACGGGCCAGGGGTGTGGTTCGACTCCTCGCACCTCAGCCAGTTCCTCGGCCTTGCTCTCGGCGTGCGGCCACCCTGCCTGGGTCCTAGTCACCAGACTGCTGGCCTCACTGAAGCTCGGGCTGACCCACAGCCCCACAGCAGACCCTGCATCCAATCCCAGGGAGCTTTGTCAAATGCCAAGCCCCAGGCCCACGGTAGCACGCTCCTCGGGCACAGCCCACCCTCGGCCCGGCCGGCCCAAGCGTCTGGGTTTATTTCCACTTCCCCCAAAGCTGTGCTGCTGAATAAACAATAGACTTCCCTCTAAATCGTGATTGAGGGAAAGTACAAATAAGATCCAAACCCATCTCAAGAACTCATTAACAAAAGGAGAATACCGAGGGGCCAGGGCTGGAGCTCGGGCTGGGTGTCGGCCACCGTCCAAGGAGAAGCACCCCGCCAGCAATTATGCCAGATAAACCGCCCAGCCTGGCTTCGCCGGCCCCAGAACCTCAAAGAGAGCATGAATCATACAACTTCAAGGCCTGGGAAGAGACCTCAGAAATTGAGACCCTATCTCAGAGCAGGACCTCTCAACAGCAGTGTGCCGGGCCCAGGGGACCGCGAGGTCGCCGAGTCTGAGTCCGCGGGTGGGGCCTGAGACTACGCGTCCCCAACCAGCTGCCCGCGATGCCGGTGCCGAGCTCCTGAGAACAGCAACACGCTTGGGAACAGTGTGGCCCGAGTGTGGGCTGGCGGTTCCCGCCCTGGGATGAGAAGGTGTGGGAACTCAGGGGGCTGTGCCTTCCGGAGGCCCAGGACACGCTGCAGGCGGCTTGAGTTGTCACAGAGAGCTTCCACCCCGGCCGGGCGTCAGCCCTGCAAACTCTCGGACTCGTGGTGGTCGAAAGTGTTGAGTTTTTAAAAATGACTTTAGGGTTTTTATTTACTATTATTATTATTTTACAACTTTAAAGCAAAACTCAGGTGTGTAATCAGAAGTGGTTTTTCTCCCTTTGAAAAATGTTAACAAAAGGCTTCGGATAAATAAAACATTTCGTTGGGGTCAGCCCACTAGTGGAAGAGACTTGTGGTCTGTCCACATAGGCGCTGGGTGGCCTTGGGCCAAGTAGTACCCTTTCTGTGTGTCATGTGCTCACCTGCGAGCTGCAGGTGGCAGTGGGGCCTTCTGGAAGGACTCGGTGAGTCATACACACTGTCACACACTTAGTGTGTGTAACGCCCAGAAAGCTCTCATCAAACATCAGTTGATAATATTCCTGTTATTATTTCCTCCTTCATTGGCGCCTGGGTGGGGAGATTCATACAAACGTGTTGAAATCCTCAGGACGGATTATAGACTTGTGAGGTCGGAAACTGGGTTGTTCCCTTAACTGGAATGCTGGTGAGTTCAAGATGCGTGGCAGACAAGGAGAAACGGAGCTTACACGACACCTAAGTGTTAGAAAACGCCCCTCCGCTCAAGCCGCTGTGACTTCTCGGCTCCATGGGCCCCCAACCTTGGCCCCCCACGCGTGAAGGGCACCATGCTAGGACCTAGAAGACCCCTTCCTGCTTCGGAAGATCAGAATCTCATGACTCATCGGGGGCAAAGGTGTTACCACCAAAGCTGCCTTCAATCTCACCTACAACGGACTGGTTTTATGGGACCACACCTCCCCACTTATGGGGCCTAGGAGACAGGAAGGTGACCTCAAGCTTGGGATCTCAGGATGAAAAGCAGAGTCGGAAGGCTGAGTAACACTCCTGCAAGGTCACGGCATCTTCTAGAAATAGCACTTAGCACAAGCCACCCCTGGGATTAACCCTTCCATTCCCAGCAGGCCTGGGCTCCTCCGCGGAAGGGCCTGCCCTTGGCCCCTCAGCGTCTGTCGTAGGAAGGCCTCAGTGCTCCCGGGCGCAGGAGATATTCATCAAGTTCATCCAGTTTCGATCGAGTCAAGTATCTCATTAATTATTATTATCACTGCTTATTTTCACTGGTGGAACATTACTTTTTCTTTCATTGGTGAGGCTGTCCTGTTGTTTGGCGTCGTGCAGACACACCCGTGCGGGCTGACAAAACGAGCGCAGGAAGGGGCTTTGCCTTCGAGCTGGGCAACAGCACTGCCTTCCCCTGACGGCGGACGCGGCTGATGCAGGGAGCCGGGCCCGTCCACGGCTCCCCGAGCTTGCACAGCACGTGGCTGGGGGAGGCCTGGGGCTTTCCATGGCCTTCCGTGGTCAACCTGGAGGCTGGCGTTTGCTCCCACACCCCAGTCCCTCCGAGGGAGACCCTCACCACCAACCACGTCTCAGAACCACCCGACGGAGGCGTGAGCCTTCCTGGGGATCCCCTGAAGCACCCTGTCATCAGCTAACTCTGTGCGACGTGCTGTGATGAGTAACACACGGCTCCCTCCCTCCGGAGAGACATCATTCCGGGGAGACAGGCAGGTTAATTACTAACTGACACAAGGCGGAGTAAAACGAGCGCTTTAACAACCATGTGGATGGCGCGCTCTGGAGATGCCGGGCGCAGCGATCTAACCTGAGTGGTGGCGTCTGGGCTGGGGGGGCGTGCCAGCGGCTCAAAGGGCACCGTGGGCACTGACGGCCACAGGAGCGTGACCCAGATTGGGAGTGGCGCTCAGTCTCCCAGTTTCTGTTCAGGCGGACGACCGCTGACATCACTCAAACACTAAAGTGAGATAGGTGTGCGCTGTGAGTCGGCCGCCGACGCCCCCTCGATCCAGCCCCTGGCCCCTCACGACACGTTTGCACCCGGTGTGTGCTCTGTCTGCGTGTCTGTGAATGGAAGCAAACGCTCACGTGTGTTCTGATCCCCTCTGCAGACCCGGTTCTGCACGGCAGCGTGTTCTGAAGATCCTTCTGTCCCGGTACCTGGAGACCTTCCTCGTCCTCTCCCGCCCGCGGGCTGGACCTCCGGGTCCTGTCCAACCTTCTGCTCTCTCGAACCGCCGCGATGAGTGACACTGTGCGTGAGTCACGTCGCAGGTGTGCTGACGCTGATCAGATTGATGGAGCTGGCTCCTGGCCAAGCTCCGGGCGTCTGTAACTTTGGCAGACAGTACGGATTCCCATCCGCAGGTGTCACGACGTTGTGTGTGGCCACGGGCGGCACGTGCCACGGGACGGAACCTGCCTCCACAGCCCTGCGGCGAAGTGTGCTCTCCAGGCTTCGGCTCCCGGCCGGCCCACGCAGAGAGAAAGGGAGTCTCCCTTCAGCATTCCTGGTATCGGAAATGACGAATAGCCATTTCAGGGCTTGTTCTTAGTAGAAAGATCATTCGGTCTTTCTGTCCACATGCATCTAAATATCCAGTATCAACGTTAGAAAGTCAGAAGGGAGACCAGCGTCACACATCCCATCCTGCGGCACTAGCTCATTTCCTCTCCGATACAAATGAAACTGGCGAGCGTGAGAAGCGCCGCTCTGAGGCGGCAGGGCTCAGTCTACGGCGCAGTTGACATTTAGCACAGAGAAGCAGGAGGGCCTTGCCGATGCTACCGTGAGCTACAGTCAGCCGCTAGCGAAGACTGTCCGCCGAGGCCTGCTGGGAACGGAAGGCTTAATCCCAGGGGTGGTTTGTGCTAAGTGCTGTTTCTAGAAGCAAAAAAGCAAAACACAGAGGACAGTGTGAGGAAGGGGTGGGAGCCCGTCGTGGCACAGCAGGGCCTCGGGATCTCTCTCCTCTGAGGCCGGGGTCCTCGTGGGCGTCTGGGCCGCCAGTCGTGTGCGGCTGCCAGTGCCTGTGAGGGAAGGACCCCTCTCGCCCCATGTATGGACCCCGAAGCCTCAGCCCTCTGTGCTCAGGATGCCTCCACTGCAGACAGAGGCTCAGGCCTCAGGCCTCCTGAGGTCTTACCCATGGCGAGGGAAGGAAGATCCAGAGGCTGTCTCTGATGCAGGAGCCCGTGGCTGGGTTGGAAGTCCACCATTATTTTTAATTGAATCAAAATAGTGCAATGGAACGTGGCGGTGGGGACTTGACCTCAGGTAAAGCATGGTCTGGTGGCGGGCCACATGCCAGGCCGGCCACGGAACTCCTGCACTGGCCTTGGCGGTTGGCCGGTGACTGTCTGCTGCCTCTGACATGGCCAAGTGAGTCCGGTGAGGAGCTGAGGTCATGGCTGAGTCCCCAGGCCAAGGCCACAGCCTGCCCCGGGCCCCAGCGCCCACCTGCCCAGGGGGACACCCCGAGGGCACAGCACATGGCAGGGTTCCACAGAGACTGATTACTTAATTACACACCCGGTGAGGGAGCCCACAGCAGGATCCCAGGAGTCCCTGGCTTCACTGGCCGCCTCTCTCCCATTTCCCCTTCCTGCTGTTCCAGAACATTCCTCCTAGCCTGGGACAAAATCCTCCCCGGAAAAGTAACATTTGGCTTGAATGAGTGGGCAAGCTAGTCTCCCTCCGAGCTGCTGCCCCGCTCTGGAACCAAGCAGCCGACCAGGGGAGCGATTCCACCTGCGATGGGGGTCCCTACCACAGTCTCTGCACTGCCACTCACACAGACGCTGGGCTTGGGATGCATCACCGTGAAACAGCCCTTCTTCCCCATCTCCCTGTCTGAGCCATCAGGAGGCTGGACACAACGTGCCTCAAGCACAGGCTGCCACTTACTGGCCCCTGACCTTGGCCCAGTTAGGCCTCCCCAGCCTCTTACTTCATCTGTAAAATTGAGGAAATATCCCCAGGATCTTGCAAAGATTAAATGCAATCATCACTACAGAGACTGGCCTTCGGATGGGCTGTGAAGTGAGCTGAGCATTCGGGTGGACTTGGGGTGGGAGCAGAGTGTGCAGGCCGAGCGCCCCTCACCCCCCAAGAGGCAGGTTCAGGGGAGTGGTTCTCAGCCCAGGTCTAAGTGGAGAGGCCTGGGAGGCAGGTGAGAGTCTGGGGTTTGGCAGAGGGGGCTGCACGGAGCTGGGCACCAAGCTGATGGTGCTGGGAGAGGTCAGTGCAGGGATGAGGAGCAGAGACTGAGCTCAGCCCTCCGACGGTAAGAGGTCAGGGAAGGAGCCAGAAGGGGAGGCCAGAGGGAGAAGCCCAGGGAGGCGGCAGGGAAGCAGGAGAGGGCTCTGGAGGAAGGGCAAGGAGCTGGGCCGAGGGCCTGCGGTTTGAAGAGAGACCGAGGCAGCAGCAGGAGTGCAGGCAGACCGAGCAGTCAGGTCTAAGTCTAAGGAGGACCAGAGAGAGGCAGCTGGTCAAGTTTGCTGCAGGGGTGAAGGAAAGCAGCGTTCCCACAGGGTAAGCATGTGCTCTCCAGAGATGCTCAAAGCCATCCCCTCCCGGCCCGGCCCTGCCCTGCAGCAAGACACCGACAGTCGGGACTGTGGGGTGGCCAGGAGGTAGCTGGGCCTTGAGGGCACTCGGAGGACAGTGTGTGCGGAGATGCTGTTCCAGGCTCAGGTAGCGAAGGAGCAGACGCGGGGCTGCTGGGCACTGAGACCGCGTAGAAGCTGTCGTCACCACTCATTACACACAGGGCTCTGCTCTGTTCATTAAGTACAATTTTAGAGATTATTTTCCATTTTAATGTGCAATTTATCTTTCCTATGCCCAAGCCTGTGGGAATATTTCACTGTTGCCCCCGTGGACTCCTCTCCACCTTTACTGCTCTCATCTGCTCTGGGGACAGAAATCACATCAGGCACCACCGAGAAACAAAGCTCTCCAGGTCAAGAAGTCCCTCCCCGTGGAGAGAGCCTGCCGCTCTGCTCAAGACCCATGCAGGGTCACGCCTGTAGCAAGAGCTCCAGCAGAGACGCTGAGTGGCGCAAACAAGCCCACGCCGCTCACTCCTGTGTCCCACGGCCCACTGACAACTAAAAGAGCAGGAGAGCCCCCTCCCTGACTCCCCTGTTCACTGGGGCCTCAGTGGGACGTCGAGTCTCCCTTCTGGAACCTTATCTGTCCCATATCCCTCCTTACATCCTGCAGAGGAAAGTTCACCCAGATCTGGGTTTAAGGGGCCCCCGGTGCAGGGGAAGAAACCGAGACTCCGTTTGAGGAAGAAAGGAGAAGGAGGGAAAGAGACCCACCTCCCACCCGCTTCTGGCAGGAGAGGCTCTCAGACTCACACCTGCCAACCCAACCCTGAGCCCCTGGCAGGCGTCAAAACCACACAGTGCAGAGCAGGAAGAGGAGGACTTTATGGAAAAAGTCCTGATGCTTGGGGGGCTGGAGGGCAGGTGAAGGCGAGAGACCCCGAACTGCACACTTGCACACAGTAGGCACTTAACAAACATCTGGGAGTGGCCTGGGTGGACAAAGGGAGGAACTGAGCAGGAACCAAGTGAGCAGACTCGGACTGTGCTGACCTGAAACCTCAGGCCCTGGTGGGTGGGAGCCACGGGTGTCCGCTGTGGATAGGGCCGCTGGAGCGTCTCTCCGAGACTTACTTGGGCTCCGCCAAGAGCACGGCGCTGCAGGCTTCCCGTTGGCCTGGAAGGGCCGAGGTCAAAGGTGAGGATGATTTTGAAACTATGGGAGGTTTTGGCCCTGTCCCTGGTTTCTCAAGCCTCTGTCCAGATCCGTGTGATTTGTACCCTGAACGGGGCTTGTGGCAGCTGCCTCCAGCCCAGCCGGGGCAAGGGAGCCAAGGAGCTGGGAAACTCTGCCCCTTGGTTAATCACGGCAATCCTGATATCATAAATAAACAAGCAGCAGACACTGTTCCAAGCACTTTCCATGTGCTAACCGGTCGATCCTCCCAACGGCCTTGTTTTCAGCCACATTTTACAGTTGAGAAGACCGGGCAGTTACCGAGCCCCCAAGGCCATGGGTGAATCGAGGCCTGGGCTGCAGCCCCGGGGAGCGTGACCGCACAGACAGCTCGCGGCCAGCACGCTACACCGCCTCTCCCAGCCTAGGGCGCGAGGTCGCAGCCACCGGCTCCTGTCTAGCCATCCGTCCATCCGTCTGCCCATCCCTCCCGCCATCTGTCCTTCCACCTGACTGTAGATCTGTCACCGACAAACTTAGCAGCCCAAACAAGGGGCAAGAGATAGAAGACCCGCATTACTGCGCGTGTGACGCACGTACGCGTGTCAGCCAGCCTCATGTCGGGCTGACATCCCTCTCCTGTCCGTGTGTCAGGTTGAGCTCACTATCGACCCCTCCTCTGGCCATCCTGGTCCTCACCCTACCGGCCATCCCCATGCCGCACACCACCCTTTCATTCCCCCAGGAAAGCCTTTCTTCTCTTCCCCCAACTTCACCTGATTCCAACAATGCTGCATTTCGCCAAGGCACCAACTTCACTACGGAAGGAAACTAACTGGATTTTCTATGATGAATTACCCAAACCAGAGTGACGTAAGGAGAGGATTGTATTGATTCGTGAAATGATAACCCAGCACGTCCAGTCTTCCACCGCGTGGCAGCCGACCCTGTGGCCAGTGACACACCCCTGGCTCTAGTGTGAATACAGGATGAGCTAGGAGCTCTTGCTCGCTTGTGTTACACCGGCGTAAGTTCAAATGTCAGCACGCAAACTACCGCCAGGAGATAGTGTGAGCGCCAGTCCGCAATGGAGTCTTTGTGTTTCCATCTGGAGCGAAGAAAGGAAAACGGCTTTGATCGATAGGTAATGTGCACGGTTGTTGGGGTTTTCAAATACATAAACACAACCTTTAAATGGAGTTCTGTAGAGCTACACTCACCGCTGCTTTCTTCTTACTGGACTCCAGCTACTTCAGGCTTCTGTAAGGTTATTACCATGGGACAGGGTTGCAGACCAAAAATAGAATGAAGGGAATAAAGAGTAATCTTGGTTTCCATCCAGATTTTTAAATAACGACGCCACTGACGGCATCTGTGTGACGTTTCACACCTCATCATTTTCCTTCCTGTTCTGGGTGAGCGCCGGCTCTGCCGCGTGTCCCGCGGAAGACTGGCAGCCGATGTTTACGAAGTGTGTGATGGCGATGCGTGCTGCTCGCGGACATCCGCGGTCTTCTCGTCGCCTTCTAGCACCTGGGAGACTGGCCTTCCTGACCCCTCAAGGTGGTGGTGGCGGCCACGGGGCAGGATCGGGGCCGTGGGTGTGTGTACAGTCTGTACGGGGCATCGAGTGGCCCGTGTGGGTGCCGCCAGGCCTCATCACTTTCCCTTGGCTCCGGGATTTGCCAGTCCTGGATTCAGAGGAGACCAATCCAGAGGACCTGCTGTCGATGCCCAGTGGACACGCAGACAGCACCCTAACAGAAGTGTCTTCGATGTGCTGGACAGGGTTCAAAACCTTCAGCTGAAGCAACCCACGCTGCACCCAGAGCAATACTTCGAGGTTGGTCTCCCTTCCTCCTGGGCAACAGACGTAGAAACGGGCGCACAAGGAGAGTAACACCAAATGGAACCAAAGTTTAGGATGCCCTACGCCGCGATGCTTTTATTGACTAAGTCATTTTATGGAGATCAGGTTATGGTTTATGGCCAGAAATATTCAGTTTTGTATTCACAGTTGTGGAGAACAGCAGCAAGATGACCTCCCCTGCTTCTTGGTCACGCAGGGATGTGGCACTTGAAGAAAGGCTACAGACCAGGCAGGTTTGCCGGTAGGGGTGGTAAACCACGTGTGCGCGGAGTAGGCAGAGACAGTCGGCAGGTCACTCCTCGCCATTGTGGGCTTACAGAGGCGTCGTCCCCATGCACCAGGTTCAGAAGGTGCTGTGCACAGAGCGCGTCTCCGCCCTCCCCACCCACAGCCGCCAGCTTGCTACGAACCAGGGGTTCCAGCTGTGCTTCTGGAAGTCCAAGGGTTCCACGGGGGGAAACACAAAGGAAGAAAAGTGGGGGGCGTGCTCCAAACCCAGCTCCCCAGAGCACCTGTGTTTCCTGAATTCAGGGACTGGATTTCTTTTCTCAGTCTGGTTTGAAGAAACACTTGCACGGCCTTGGGAAGGCTGGAAGCTGAAGGTGTAAATGGAGCCCGAGCCTTCGAATCACCCCGAGCAGGGCTGTGTTCCCACTTCACTCTCCCACCCTGCGTGACGGAATTCTGAAGACTGGTCCGTAGGTAGCCCACATCACCTCTCCGTGTGCAAAGGAAGCAAATACAAGCAGCCTTCTGTGTCACATCACTAGAAAAGACTTGCCCGCTTAACGTCTCCTGTTTTTCTCACTCAGCTTCGGGCAGAGCGGCCGGGAGTGTGCTACTGACACACGGATTTCTAGTACGATACTTTCCATCTGGCAGAAGTCCTGGTTGGTTTTTTGCTGCATCCCAATGGACTTCAAATTCTGTATTAGTTACCTCAAATGTAGTCATCTTCAAAGAAATTCACCGGCCCCCGATATCTGAATTAATCATAAACTCAGTCTCTCGGAGAAAGTCTCGTGTCCCGGGCTCTCCCTCCAGGCTCCAAACCACTGTAGGAGCACCTGGGACCGAAAACAAGATCTAAAAATACGCCTTGGCCTCAATTAAGAACAGCTCATGCAAGGAAACCGAGCCAAACGGGATCGGAGCTCCTGCTGGCCTTTTCACGGGGGCAGCAGGGTCCGCACCGGACAGGGCTTGGGGACAAATAGGGTTCTGAGAGTAACGAGCTGCTCGGGTCAGAGCTTCGAGCCTTCCAGAACTCAGCCCGGGGCTCCATCGCTTCGGACGGGCCAGTGAGAGCGGGTTCATTTCTCACCAAAGCAGAAGGGGAGCGTCGGGAGCAGCAAGAACCCGAAGACGCACAGTGAGGGGTTCTGTTGCCCCTCAGCCCTCCCCCAACCGCGGTGGCCGGGGGAGCAGCTCAGAACGGGCTCCCGTGTCCCGTCACCCAAAGGCAGAGCCGGTCAGAAACCAGACAAGCTACTCCACAAAGCAGCCTGAAATCCCCCCGAAACTGACCCAAATCGTGTCACTCACTCCTCCCTGGGCCTGGGCCCGGCTCCAGGGCACGAGCTCCCAGGCACATGCAGGCGCCACCCACGGCGGAATGGGCTGGTGGGAGTCGACTTTTCACCGATGTAACCGAGTCGTTCCTGGAGACCTGGGCCCGTTTCTCCAGCAGCGGACCCACCTGACAGCCCACAGACCAGGATCCGTCAATCCCTCTGCGGGAGGTCTCCCTGCGCCGCCGCCGCTGACCTCCACCCGCCGCTATGCATGGGTTTAGACCTGAACACACCGCTCGCTTTCCCGCGAGGCCCTGTCAAGGTCATTGGGCCCACGCCCTGAGAGCTGGGCAGCCTGTTCTTTGAAGTCAGAGGACCAACCTGCAGCAGGGGCGTGAGCCCCCGGGACCTCAAGCCTTCACCCTCGAACTGTGAACTGGAAACAGCAGCCCCCTCTGTACAGTGTTGTGACCATGTTTCCATGTGAAGTGGCATGTGCTACCCGTAGGCATTGTGTTTATTACTACTACTTGGATTTTTCTGACTGATGGACCAATATTTCTCCCACATGTATTTCAGAGGATCTGTAAGGCTGCAGGCGTGCGATGGGCCCCGATTGTTGGTACCCAGAGGTTATCGTGATGGTCGGTGGGAACGGGAGGCAGCTCAGGAAGCCTGTCCTGCCTGTTGGTCTCCCTGCCAGGGCTGGGGTGCGCCCTGGGCCATGGAGAGACCAGCACACGCGGGACTAGCCTGCAGGAGAGGGGTCCATTCCCTCTGGGGGCTAGTGCTCTGTGTTCCCAGACCAGATCCGATTGGGTCATTTTGTCACCAGCCAGCTCAGTTCCCAGCATGTCACCCAAGACAGACACCTCCCCGGGCCACTCTAACCCTCTTCAACATTCAACAGAGCATGCGGGGCTGGGGGAGGGCTGGATGGAACCGTCCTGGGGGTGCTTTGCCCTGGCCCACGCGCACAGCCCGCACCTGATGGATGTGGCTTCATTCCGTTCCTGTACCTGGAGTCCCACCTCGTGACCGGGTCCTGACCTGCTCCTGCAGCGCCTGCTCCCGCCTACCTAGTGGGTTAAAACGGCCGAAAAGGCACCTACTGTTTTTCCCGATTCCTTTCTTCTCCTCCTCAGGTTAAGTTATGACTCAATGGTGAGTACTTGGGCGTATTTGAAATGATCCTAGGGAGATTCCGTCGCTCTCCTTTTCTGTAAAATAGTCCTGCTTCTCAAGAGATAACATCTCTCTGTACTCCACACCCTCTATGAAATGAAAAATAACATGCCAAGGTTTTATTTAGTTTTGTACAGGGACCAAGTTATAGCTGAATAAACAGAATGAGTGACCAAAGGCAGCCTAGACAAATACAGAATCGGGCTCATGTTTTTAAAGATGTATTTATTTATTTATTTATTTACTGTGGGAGGGGCAGAGGGAGAGACTCTCCAACAGACTCCCCGCTGAGCACAGAGCCTGCCCATGACCCCGAGATCATGACCTGAGCCGAAATCAAGAGTCAGGCGCTCAGCCGACTGTGCCCCCCAGGCATCCCACAGAATCAGGCTCTTTTTTAACAACTGGGTTGTAAGTAAGAGAGAAGTCTGGTGTGGCTCCCTGCACAGCATTATTCCTAAACATACTTGTGACTTATTGTCCTCCATTTCAATGAAACATTTTACCCTAAAACAGCCAGCTCAATGTTTTTCTCCCGGTGATGTCACCAAAGACCCCCACAGACAGCCTCCCCAAGCCTCACGGGAAGTGCCTGTGGGACAAAGAAGGAGAAGGAAAGACCAGGCTCGGTGAGAACAGAGGCAAGGAGGCTGGCCGGGAATGGGACTCAGGTGCAAACAGCCAGGAATAGAGAAGCAGGTCCTCACAAACCTCACCAGGCAGCCCTGCTTCAAAGGAAGGAGCTGGGGAGGCTGGAGTCTCCCCTCCCTTCCTCGCCCCCCGTCCACCCTCCACGGAAATCTAACAGGAAACCAGCAAAGGGCCTGGAAGTCCTCCCGCCCGGGGCAGTGTTTCCAGTGGGAAGTGGAATTCTCCAGAGGAAGTCTCCGGAGCTGGGGGCCTTTCCATCCCGTTAACAAGAACACCTGACTCCTGGCACCTTTTCTGAAACATAAGGATCACCGCCCAGTAAAGACACGGGGTGACAGAAGGGGACATCAGCACCAGTCTTGGTTGGAATGGAGCTTCGTGGGGGGACAACAAGGAAGGCCTGCGGCCACGTGTCTGTCCCAGCCTGTCCTTGCACCGGCAGGTGAGGGCTGAGGGGCGCCCGTCCTTCCCACTGCAGCGGTACCTTCAAGATTTTCTAGACTTGGGCACCAGAATTTTGTCGTGTTTTCTTATGGCCGTTTCTCGTAGAAGCTTCTCTGCATTTTCTTTTCCTCAGTGTCACCTCTCACCTCCAGGCATTGAATCATGCACCTGTCCTAATCCCCGACATCTGCCAACTGCCCGCAGGACGCACCTGCCAACACACTGTGCCCCCAGCAGGCACGCCGCAGGTAGTGAACATGGACCTGAGTCCCACGCACTCTGCCAGCTTTGTGACACAGCCCACTGCTTCCTTCTTGACTCCACCACTCTCTGTGGCTTCGAAGACCTTTCCCCCTCCACGCGACCCTGTTCCCACCCATCCAGGATGGCCCAAACTCCGAGTTTCCTGCTGAGCTCTCCGCCCCTGCCCACCCACCGTCCTTTTTTACTCGTCTCCCCAAACTGCCCGTGAGACCAAATCCAAGCCCCCAGCTTAGGATGCAAAGCCTTCCAAGAACTCATCCTTCTTTGCCAACCCAACCTTGTAGAGCCCATCATGCCTCGGACGGCGCCCCCACCATCCTGTGAGCCCTGTATGTGGGCGCCTCCTCCATGCCGTTGCACATGCGGCCCCAGTTTCCCCAGCAGCACCCAGATGATCAGTACAAGCCTCTGCTCTTCTTGCTGGTCCCCATGAACCTGACGTCACGCCAGCTCACACTGCACTCGGCCTCAAGGCTTTGAGCATCTCAGACCCAAGTCCCTCCTCCCTCCTCATACTCCTGGTGCCGTTTCTGGGCTATGTATTCACTCGGCAGCCCTCACGGGCGTGAACCATATACATGAGGACATGAGCGTCTTCAGGAAAGAGGACGACCTGCCCTATAAATCGTTGTAAACCATTCTGCTTGTCCCTGTCGATGTAGGCACTCGATGCAGTGGGGAAGACAAAATAGTTAACAACTGCACAAACAAATTAACATATAAATATATGTATAAATGATAAAATATATCCCCCTTGTTCTCTAAACTATGAAATTATTCCATCAACATGTGTTCATACATAATCATTTACCCAGAGAGACAAATTCCAGCACAAATTGCTTATCCAATCATTCTAATAATTTCCAAATCATCGACAGACCTCGGAACACATTGGCATGACTTCCCGTTGACATGGGTGTTCCCGGAAGATGCCCCAGCCTGAGCCACGGCACGACATGGGGACTCCACAGTGTTTGCACCAACACCCTTGCTAATTACAGAGTCGTCAGGCGACCTCGGCCTCTGTGGAGTTCCTTTGCCGTCACTGACATTGCTCGTGGCACAGAAACCTCTGTCAGCGTTTGCTATGCTAGCAACAATGTTCCAGGCAAAAATTCCAGCCCAGTAACACTGTCTGACACTTTGCACGTCCGGTGTCTCCACCATTAAACTGAATCATGAACACTGACTGTTGGATTGTTATGTTCAATTAGCTGGCTGCTTTTTCTCTGTCTACAGAGCCTCACGTGTCCTTTGACCTAGTTTCAGAATGCCAAAAATATGAAAACCTTAACACCTCATTTTATCTTCTTCGTTTTCCACATTAGACCACAAGTATGTTTTTACATAATATATTAGACAAGCTGGTTGTGTCTGCTCTTGGATGAGGTATTCATGCTTCTTTTCAAATTTCATATCTGATTTCTTCCTCTGAGTATCAGCTTCCACTGTCCCTTCACAGTCCCTTTGTTGATTTTTTTTTTTAAAAGACTTTATTTATTTCCTTGACAGAGAGAGACAGCGAGAGAGGGAACACAGGCAGGGGGAGTGGGAGAGGAAGAAGCAGGCCCCCAGCAGAGGAGCCCGATGTGGGACTCGATCCCAGGACCCCGGGATCACGCCCTGAGCCGAAGGCAGATGCTTAACGACTGAGCCACCCAGGCACCCCTGTTGATTTTACATTTTCACTGACTCACAACATACAGCATCCACCCGGTGTGAGGTACCGTTCTAGGTGTGCGGGACACACCAGCCACCATCGGCAGCAAGAATCGCAGAGCTCTCTGCCCTGGGGGTGCTGACAGTGTAGGGGAAAGAAAATAAATACTAAACAGAGCAAGGAAGAAAGTGCTGTGCGTGTCAAGGAGGTGAGTGCTGTGGGAAAGCACCTCGAGCCGGGACGGGGAATCCGGGCAGGTGTCGCCTGCGAGAGTGCAGATGGGAGAGCCTTCTTCGTCCTCGCTGTAATGCCTGAATCGAGTCTTTCCTCTAATGCAAGGGAAGTACTGACTCCTCTGGCGGAGTGTCGTGTATCTGAAAGCCCATCTTCTCATGTCTAACCACCCCATTACACGGTTGTTCTTAGAGACTGCACGAACCTGGACACAGCTGTGCCGCCTACCCACCAAGGTCCACAAATTCTTTCAATTTACATTATGCATAGTATTTAGTTCTCACTGCTGTTTTCTTGATATATGAAAAAAATATGAAGCGTTTTTGGGAAAAGATATAAGGTGATCAACTTACACATTTAATTATACCATCCAGATATAATCAAATGTGGTCATTGTAGACAAACCGAATGAAAACATCCCAAAATTTTAATGAAAATTTAGTAGTGACGATATACTTTCTCTCTATAATGAATTACAATTAAGTTACAATTTCAGTGTCATTATCATGACGTGGGCACTGTTTATACATACCTGATGTGTTTTATTTGGGAGGGTTTCCCACTGACATGGCTCAAGCACCAATAGTAACAATCGACGTGTAGCCACATGTACCCCTTCTGGACACAGGAAATCATGAAACCATCCAACTGTCTCCCAAGTCCCTGCGTTTTGCCCTTCAAATACATTATTACAATATTCTTAAGTGAAGGAAAGGAACTAGGACCAGTCATAGCTGAAATTTTGCTGCCTGAGTTTGTAAGCTTTCCCAAAAGTCGTTTTCACGTTTCAATAGCTGCATATCCTCCCGCGACGCCTAGATCACAATGATCTACGTCAGTGTTATTCCTTTTGTTAAAGTTCTGGTAAGTGTTTCATGTCTGAAATGCCTGATTACGTTTAGGCACAGAGGTGATATTAAAGATGATGATAGTACTGTCTAAATGGTTTTCATTTGCTTTATCAATATCTCCTCATAAAAAATTCCCTGTTTTTATTATTTTAAATGTTTGCTATATGAAACTGAATTATGACATTCTTTTAAATTTTTCCTCATTAATTACTGCAAGTGTTCTTTATGGAAACCAGAAGCCTCTAGTAGAACACGATTATCTTTGTGCTGAAATACATAGATGATTAACATTTTCAATTTTTACCATTACAAATGTTGGCAACATCTGCATCTGCCTTTATACCAACACCAATAAGCCACTCGTATTTTGTTGAAATACTCAAATTGTTTTTAATTCAGGAATGCAGCTTTTCTGATTCATTCTTGCATAACATCAAATCCTGTTCCAAGCTGGTCTGGTATTTACACGGTATCAGAAGACACTCCCAGCCGCAGATGTTATTTCTTCTTCCTTGTTCCCCAAGATTTGGAAGATGAGTGACCATGAGATTTAAAGGGACCATTAACCCACTTATCCAGAGTGGTGTTTGCTTATAGTATTTTATTATAAATCCTGCAGTTACTACTTACATAAGAAACACAGCACAGCACAAAAGTAAAACTATAAGTTTCTCAGGAAACAGTAAGACAGGAGGCCCGTGTATCTGTAGTTGTCATGGTGGTCTATCACAATTAGCATGACCTATGTTAGAATTCCTATCATTATGAAATCGTGCCCCTCTCCTGGCTTCTATTTTGCTACTTTCCAGCCCCTGTGGAGACACTGCAGTATCTTTGTGCACGGTTCTTCCTGACAGCATGTTGTTGCCTGGTGGCTTCTGGATGGGCCACTGGGTCTCTGCCTCACTTGCTGCATGCAGAGCTGAACTGAACAGAATTATATTACCATCACCAAGGGCTATCCTTTCAACACGTGGATGGCTCTTGCATCTAACTAAAGGAGCAAAGAGTTGGCTATCCCCATTTATTGCCCGCACCACCTCTCCCGATGCCAGCACAAGCCAGGCTCGCCCCCAGTGTTCTGGGGCCAGGGGGCATTGGCATCGATGTGCTTTGATGGACCTTGCTCTGCTGTGAGTCTCCAGGCTGGGACCAGACTGCTTATATTGTTTTATGTCAGGATCTGCTGGCCTCTCCCACGGAGCTCGGAGCTGTGTTCGTCACCCTGGCATCTTAGGCCAACATGTTTCTGTACGGGACTGACGAAAATCCTCATTGCTTTACCCAGTTTCCTTCTCTCAATGTTGTGAGATAAATGAGAAATGTGCACAGAGGGCCTGATTCATCTTAAGCACCAGGTAAACGTCAGCTGCTCTCACCATACTGTGCTTGAACCATATTGTGCTTGAACTCTGGATATTATCTGGGCTTTCCCCCAGCTGCTGTTGTCATCGGTGCAGACACGAGATCCTGCCCCTGCCCGGGCACTTCCTGTGTGCACGCTTTAGGGTTAGCTGCAAACGTGCTCATGTCACCCCTTTGATTTGTTCTTTCAAGGCCTGGATTCCATCATTTTCTACTAACTGGGGGTCTGATCAGCCCATTTAGGTATTTTTCAATCAATGTTCTGTTTCTCTTCTTTGTTTTGCTGCTTTCATGTGGAGGATTTCCCAACAACCATACAGAAGAATAAACAGTAAAGCTGTGACCAATTAAGTTTATAATTTGCTGACTAATCCTGCCATAGGATTGATGAACACTGCAATTCCTACACAGATTTGAAATTTCTTGCAGCCTCTCTCAACTGTCTAAATATTTAGACACATGGTATCTAAGCCATACTATGTCTCTCCCCAAGTACTCAGCTCCCAGCTTGGCCCATGAATAGAGAATGAAATAGTTTTGTTTACGGTAGAGTGGGAGTCTTTTTTGAGAAATACAGTGAATTAGGATTTCCAAGCTGGGAGCGATTCTTTAGAGAAGTGGGAGAGTTGCTATAACCAGTGAGGTTCGTGGCAGCAAGTGGGGAGCAAGGGTTTTATCAGCGGGAGACCTGTTTCTGCAGATCACGTGGACAGCGGTCTGGGAGCACCGTCCTCCCTCCTGCAAGGGGCCAGCCCCTCAGCCTCTGCCGTGTGCTCACGGAGGAGGGAGAGAGGGCAGCTGGGCACCAACGCTGGGAGCCCAGGGCAAGGGAAGTCATGGCTGGGGAAACGGAAACAGGCAAACTTTAGCTTCAGGTCAACACTTGAAAAGCATCTACCCCAAATATGCTCACATGAACGCTGTCGTGAGCTGTGAGACTAACCTCCCGCCCGCCGCCTGTACGTGTCTGCTGAGGTTCTGGGCTGGGAGGAACCTGGCCCAGTCGGAAGCGTTAGCTGAACCATCTCGGTCAGATAAACCTGAGTCTCACCGGCAGCCTTCTCTGTGGCTGGTCTGCCTCCCCACATCAGGGCCTCCCCGAATCCTCTGGCTTTGAGCTTCTCCCTGCAACCTCACTTTGTGCGCCGATCCATAAAGCCTGAATTTGCAGACCCAAAACAAGCAAACCGAGAAGTACCCGCTCGTTTGTCTAAACTAAGCTTCACCATCATCTACGGCACAAACGAAGCTCGAGCTGGGGATGAGGTGACACTAGGGGCAGGTGAGAAGCTCACGTGCATCCACATGGCCACGTGGGAGTAACGGGACTGCCTCCGATTCTGTTCAAAGCAAGGTCAACCAGATTCCGGGGCCTCGTGGTCCGCTGCTTCGGGGGGGGGTTGGTGCTCCTACCGCTTGTACTGCTCACCACTACGGTCATGTCCCCTGCATGGGGCCTTTCGTCTCGGGCCCCCTCAGCACCGGGCAAGTGGGGGTTATGTTTAGAGGGTTGCGTGCCATGTCACCACCCATGGATGGCCGACAGATAAGTCTCTTCCAACGTCAGTGCCAGCCCGGTGAGACTGTCCTCCCCTGGCCCCCGAGGCCAAGCTCAGCGCTGGAAACAGTGCAGTCCGCACTATCTGTCACCACCCCAGGCACCACGGCTGCAGCCGGCTGCCTACCCCAACCAGGTCTCCAGCCACAGCTGGGCTCCCGCAGCCTTCTCCTCTCCCTGCTCTCGCTGCCCCTCCGTCCGGGCGGGTTCACAGCACTACCTCCCAGCCCTGCCAGCCAGCACCAGGGTCTCCCCCTCGCCGCGTTCCTCCCCAGACGCCCCTGCTCAGGCCTCCAGCGCTCAGGAATGGCAGAAGCTCCAAATCACGCCACACCAGGCCACAGACTGGTTTGTCTGGTTCCGGAGACTTTCCTCCCACCTGGTCCAAGCACTCAGATGACGCTTGGCTCCTGGCGCCTCCCGTCCCCTCCTCCAGCCGCGGCTCCAGCCACTTCCTCAGCCTCCATCGTGCCGCCTCTCCAGGCAAAGTCTGCCATTCTCTGTGACACATGCTGTGTCTGCAGCGCCGTCCTGCCTTCCCCTCACCCCGTCACACTCCCCACACCGCCAGCCAGAGGAGAGCTGGTGGCCCCATTCTGCAGATCGGGACAGACCTCAGAACGGTGGGACCCCCTGGCTGAGCAGGGCCAGAGCAGGGCTCCCGGGCTGGCCCCCTAGCTGGAGGCTCAGATTCCTCAGCCTGCAAGTCTTCGCCACACTCACCCCCCATCTTCCCAGGCCAGCTGTTCAGACCCCTGACGTGCAGGAAGCAGTTCTGGACAGGGAGGCAGGTACCTGGCTGAAGAAAGCTTGTACCGTCCTCCAGGCATGGACATCCCCAGTGCTCATCATCACACGTGCTCTCCTTAGTCTACGGCAGTGTTTTCTGAATTATTCGTTTTTAAGTGAGTCCTCTACTTACTCCTTATTTCACAAGTGTACCTTCTACCTACAGCTAAAGTCGAAGCTTCCAAAAGACAGACTATTTAAAAGATCATATAGCTCCTTTGCCTTGGTGACATATTCCTGCATAACAGATCAGCCCACAATGCAGTGGCTTAAAAGCCACAGTGATGGCTGCCGTCTCTCTTGTTGCTGTGGGTCTGGAATACCGAGGGGGCACGGCAGGATGTCTGTCCCTGCTCCGTGATGTCTGGGGCTACAGTCACCCCCATGTCTGCCAGTGGACGCTGGTGTCAGCTGGGAGCCCAGCTGGTCCATCAGCCTGTACACCCACATGTGGCCTCTTCACGCGGCCTGGGCTTCCTCAGGACATGGCAGCCAGGGCCCCAGGGAGAGAGTCCTGACAGAGAGAGAGAGCCAGGCAAGAGCGTTCTCCTTTGGCGACTGAGCCTCCGAAGTTACAGAGCCTCACTTCCACCAAAATTCATGGGTTACCAAGTAACAAGATCCCACAGGTGTTCAAAGGGAGGAAACACTGACCCCACCCCCTGGGGTAGTAACGCCATTCATGGTAAGTTCTAGCAAGAGTATGTGATGGGAGCAAAATAGACAGGTGTGGCGGCCGTTGCAAAATGGCATCCGTCACAGGCTCTGAAATCCTCACTGAATGAACACAAGCATGCCACAGGAATGAGCGGATGGAGAGGGTTTTCCCACCTGTGGAATGGATTGTGGTGTAGCCTAGACCGTCACGTGAGCCGTACTCTCTGCTTCATTCATCTGAGTCTCCCCCACGAACAGTAAGTTCCTTGAAGGCAGAAACTGAGTCTTGGGTCCTCAGAGTTTCCCCAGTGCCTGGTCGTTGCTCAGCAGCACCAGCTGGAGGAAGGGAGGACGGAGGAAGGAAGGAGGGAAAGAGGGGAGGGTCTTCAGACCACCGTGAACTCCAAGAGCCAGTGATACGGGAGGTTCTAGCTTCAAGACCCCTGCTCTCAGCGGGGAAAGAACCAAAACACGCTCTGCGGTGGAAGAGAATGAAACGTGAATTAATCCACTACACTATTCTCTCTCCAAGGCCAAGAGCCATCTCTGCCTGAGGGGTGGAAAGAGTCGGTCTTTCAAAAAGCTCCTCTTTGGACACACTTTGTAAATTCGGAAGGATGCCCCAGAATGCTCTGATTCAAATCAAATTAAAGCTGGTGTACCAAATAGCAATTTCACTTCTGTTTTCCTTTTATATATCAGGGAATTTTTGCCCTTTAAAAGAAATAATTCATTTAAATATCTAATGAACATTTCCTTTGAAAGCATAATGAAGAGAACAGTTTAGATAGTATTTTTTAATGTTAGTGCTGGGTCAGAAAGGGGAGCTTTCTGATTTTGAAAATTAAAGTTACCGCGCCTGGGGCTCAGTCGGTAAAGCGTCTGCCTTCGGCTCGGGTCATGCTGTCTGGATCCTTGGTCGGAGCCCAGCGTCGGCATCGTTCATCAGCAGGCTCCCTGCTCAGAGGGCCGTCTGCTTCTCCCTCTCCCACGGCCTTCCCCTGCTCATGTGGTCTCTCTCTCTCTCTCTCTCAAATAGATAAATAAAATCTTTTAAAAAAATAAAATAGTTGATGGAAAATAAGAGTTAAATCCACCAAGTCTGGAGGTTTACATAGAATCTAATAATGAAAATCTACTCAAAGATTATGCAAATGGAGAATATTTTCAAATCAGTCCTGAGCTGGGCAGTCTACCATATTACTCTCTTGATATTTCTATATGACATCACAGTCATTTTTAAATGAATCTGTTCCTGCTTTCCAGTTCTGAGCAGCATCTTATGAAACCAGGGTGTGTTTTGCAGCACGCCTGGTTTACCTTCCTCCTAATTTCCAGCCCCCAGGACAGAACAGAGCTTCAGCATGAACTTTGACCTCTTAGATTTTCCACCAGCCACTGATCTGAGAGCTTTTGAAATTATTCTAATCAGTGTTTTTAATATTTCATTGCTGAATGTTTAAAAATATTAATTTTCATTTAATTTCAGAATAGGTCATGTGTTCATGTGATCAGACAGCACCCCCTGACTTCCCAACTCCCAGCACGTAACCGTGGTTAATAGTTAATAGAGTCGACCCCACACAGTGTCCCCAGCAAAGCCCCTTGGCTATCCTCGGACCTAAAGGGCAAATAAGTCAAAACTCTGGGCTTGCACAACAAAGAGGAAAGAAAAAAAACCCTTCTCTTCCTTAAAAACAAAGGGTGATTTGGGGTGAATTTTTCCGATAACCGCCTGATGGCCCCGTGCCATGGAGCTCAGGGTCGCCTCGGCCACAGCTTCGGCCACTGTGAGCTGACAATACTGCCCGGCAGACGACCTTCCTCCAGACCACAGCCAGTCAGATCTTCTGTGGAATGTCAATTTATGAGTGCAGAGATCATCTAATTACGTCCCACCTTGAAGAGATACAGTCAAGTGGCTAAAATGGAAACTTTTAAAAGAAGAATTATTTTTGCAAAATATTTGCAGGCGCTTAACTTTCAGTATGCCTGTGCTAGGTACATTATTAACATTAAGAGTTAATGCCAGTCCTGGACGATATTCCTCCAAAACCCTGTTTGCCTCAGTTTCACTACTCAAATCAGTTACTCAAAGACCATCTAAGAAAGAACATCATTTCATTAATAACTGTGAAAAGATTATATATAAACGTATTATATAATCACTATATACTACACGATAATGTTATATATAATAATCGTAATGTATAAATATTATTATAATATATCAAATATATTTATATGTAATAAAGAAGTCAGATATAAAAAACAAAATGTCAGTGGATATTTGTGTGGTCTTTTGATGGAAAAAGCCTATCTTTTTAACAGACAAAAGCAAAGAAATAACCCACAAGCAAAACAGTTACAGATTTTATACCTGAAATGATAAAATGTCTAGATGTCAAAATTTTAATCAATGAAGTTAAAAGTAAATGAAAAAATTAGAAGAAAACATTCACATTATACATGAAAAACAAAGCATTAATTCATCTAATGATTTTGATTATTTCGAAAATCAGTAACAGATAAACCCCGTGAGAAAAATGGGCAAGGGCATGAACTGGCAATTCTTTAAAAGTACAAAACAAACGTCAAATAATGTTTCACTTCTCTAGAATTCAAAGTTGACGTCAAAAAATGAGAAATAAATTTTATCAATGAAAAGGTTATATTTATTTCTTTTTTATTATGTTTTGATAAGCATCTTCTTTGGACAGGATCTGTTAAACGGGACACTCTCCAACACCAGCGGAAGAAGATAAATTTAGGCAACTTTTCTGGACGGAGTTTTGGCAATACTTACCAGGAGGCTTAACAATTTCAAATGTTATGACCCATCTATTCCGGTACTGTGAGCCTATGGGAAAATCAGGAATGAGCAGAGTTGCGGATATAAAGATATTTGTTGTAGTATTATTAATAACCATGAAATAGTAGGTCCCAAATGTTCAAGAAAAAGAGAAGAGAGAAATTAATTGTGGAGTTTTTTCCTGTGATGGAAAACTACACAGCCATTTAGACAAAATGATCTGAAGAATATTTACTGACCTTGGGAAATATTTAAGTCAATATTAAGAGAAAGCAGCAAGCTGGATACGTGTGACTCACCGGCGGTGTGCGCCCATGACCCACATCTCTGCATTGGTGACAAGCTCTACCTGTGCGTTCGTTCTAAGGTACGCCCTCCACTCAGGGTCGCCAATATGCTGTAGTATTCCCATTCTGGTGCACAGAAAAAAGATCGAAACAAAATTCACAGAGTACTGTGGTTTCTCTCGCCCTAAATGGTGGCATCGACAGGCAATTTTATTTTGGCTCAAGACATTGTTTTTCTAAAATCTCCATAATGTGTATTTATTACATTTATAATTTGAAAAGGGAGCTATTTTTAAATGTAAAATACAGTCTTTAATCTGGGATGAGATGGACTGCTGCTTTGAGGGGGGGAGTTTATTTTAGATCTCCTTTCTTAAATCAGATTTTCTTTAGGTAATTTATCTAATGCCCAAGCACAGAGCCATTTTGGTAACGCATCAAGACCATACAATGTTTATATGTTTATTGATGATTTTCATCATTTTTTAAATTGATAAAAATCTTCCAAGTGAAAATTGAAAGTTAAATTCAATTTCTAGTATTTTTCTTGCTAATGTAACATATCTTCGAGAAAATAAACACAGACTTATTTTTTAACTTAAGAAATATGTGTTTGTTGAAAAAAATCTTAAGCAGAAGGCCATTAACTAATTCCTAATTTCTTCTCTTCCTATCTCTACTCCAAGAGAGTAAATCAGCGAGTTGTGCCATAGACCACGTTACACTTGGAAAACGTGCACAGAGCTCGCTGCCCAGAGTAGGGACGATAATCAGACAGGCCTGGTTAACAGCACAAACAGCACATTTACAAAGAGCTACCAAGAGCTTATAATCAGTCAAGCTACAACTACTTTTAAATGATTCGTGCCCTTGTCTTTCTGTCAAAATCCAGCCCATCACGGGAAACATGAAGACTGACCCTGCCCTGAGTCCGGCCGTGGTAATGCGAGCTCTGCATTCTGGCCCCGCGCACGTCTTCGTGGCATCGATTCCCGCACCAGCTGTCTTGCTCCTGATTGAGCTCCCGGTAAAGCTCGAGCTCCCAGGGGCCAAGCCGTAGCCCCTGAGAC
>NW_024423675.1:68658326-68686326 GCF_017311325.1 Ursus maritimus
CGTGGGTCTCCATGGACCTCTATTAAATGAGGGACTCCAGGGGCAAGCAGGAGCAATCGAGAGCAACAGCAGGACCAAATACAAAGTATAAAACATGCAGTGCAGCATGGAGGAATGTGTGCAGGGTTGAGCCGTGCCCACAGGGGCCTCAGGGACGCAAGCCTGGGGACGTGCCGCAGCCCACCCTCTAGGGGAATCTAGGCTGGAGGAGCCTCTGCCGGGCTCTTGGCTGGGGGTAGAAGCGGTGGGAATGGGCCTTGAAGTAGGAGACCAGCTGTGTGGGCACTTCTGTGCCGGCGTCTCCCGAGGGCCCTTCTGGAAGTGGCCGTGGGGCACAAACTGCCCTACGACATGGAGTGTGCACCCACGCTCCGCTGTCAGCACCCAGCTGCTCCACGGCCTCCAAGTCGGCTCCACCCACACCTGCCAGGATCACGGACTTGCGCAGGTGGGAGGCGCACACCACGGCCTCACGTGCGGCCTCCACGCCTGTCACAGCACCATCAGTCGGCAGCAACAGCACGAGGTGTTGCGAGCCACTCCCCTGATGTGCAGCCTGGGGTGCCAACATGGCTACGTGGTTGATGTTGCGTGCAGAGTTGGTGGGGGCGTAGAGGCGAACCTGGGGCAGGGCTTGGCGGTAAGCATCCACAATGCCCTGGATGCCTGTGCAGCAGGGGTTACTGGGGTTGAAGATCAAGGCAAATTCATGGGACACCTGCAAATCAGGGGTACCTGGGCCTCAAATCCAAATGCTGGGAACAGCTTATCCGAGTCATAGTCCAGAATCACACCGCGCACACCCCACAGTGCTGTCAGGTACTCGTTGACCCCTGTTGGGCTCAGGTACAGCAGGGATTCCGGGGAGGAAGGATCTCCACTGGAGCCCGAGAACTCGACGCCTACAGTGAAGTTGATTTGACAGTGTCCCATCACAGAGTCTGGGAATGAATACCGTGTTTCTACCTGGCAGGCTGTAGGAGCTTGCATCGCACACCCCAGCCTCATGGCCCGTGACTGCCTGTCCCTGTGAGTTCTGCCCTCTGTGCTGTCCGCACGGGCCCTGTGGGCTTTGCTTTCATCCCCTCTCATTTCAGTAACAGGATCCCGTGCGGTCTGCCCGGCACGCCACACAGATGCCTAGGTCGCTTTGGAGTTCAGAGAAACCGCAGGAAGTTTCTTAAATGACACTAGATGTGGATTCTTCTCTGCACTACCCACTACTGTGCCATGACTTACTAGATTACAGTAAATGTTGTCGGTGGTTGATCTGACGCTCAGACTGACCTGGGCTCGCTCTAGTTCTTCTGCTGCGTCTGGCAATGCGTTCCCTCTGGGATGTGTGCAATGAGCAGTCCGAGCTGGGACGCAGAGGTCACGTGCAGGAAGGAGACACTTGTGTGGACACCCTATCCCGCCTGTCCTGACGCCCAGGAGCATCTCTCATGGCCAATGTCACTCCGTCCTTGGCTCACACCGAGCCCCTTCAGGAGCCGTGCGGGTGCCTGGAACACAGACGAACAGTGGTCTTTGTCCTCATGGAGCTTCTGGGAGAAGTTTCCCTCCACAGCACAGCCCAAGGGGCACACGCTCTGATAGCAGCAGCCCTGGGAGCCAAGAGACACCTGTTCTCACAGAGGTTGACTCTGACCTGCTGCCTCTGGCACTTCCCATAATGACATGTACTCACCTGACAATACATCGTGTCTTCATCTCCACTTCCAAACAAACATAATGCATTATCTCCAGTGCATTTTATAGTAACTTAGTATAGGGAGAAATGCAATGAAAATGTCACACAAAATCCATTTGCATAAAGTCCAAAAATAGCAAAACAAAACAGCCTTCCGAAGGCAGCACCGTGGCGGGGGGGGGGGTGCGGAGAGGCTTCTGGGGTCCCCCATGTTCCGGTTTTGACCCGGACTCTGATGACAAAGCTGTGCTCAGTTGGTGGAAATCACCAAGCTGACCCGTTCAGGGCACTTTCCTGTATGTACACTACATTCCACAAAGAGCGAAAGTTGAACAAGATATTAACGGGAAGCAGGGCTGGGTTACAAGGCAGGAAGGTGTGCAGGTGTCAGCGTGTGGTGTGTCTCGGCCTCCAGGTGCTTCCGGGGGCACGCAGGGTGGGGACGTTGCCCGGCTGTGGGTCCCCTGCCCTTGTCAGAAAGCCTCCGTTGCATAAAACCCAGACCCCCGCACGGTCGTGGGCGCTGTGGCCGCCCTGCCACCTTCTTGGGGCAGCAGCGCTTGGGGCACGGACAGTGGGCAAGCTGTCCCTTTGACGTGGTTTCTTGGAGTGCTCTGACAACAAGTGCGTCAGGCAGGAGGGCACGTGCAAAGCTCCCAGCAACGCATGGTGCTGGAACAATGTCCTTTCCAGGCAGCGGCTGCATTTTTCAGGTTCATGTTCCTTTAACTCTGAAGCCCGGCAACACCGGCAGTGTTTTCAACAAAAGGCCGTCTTAGCGACCAGGACTCTGTGATGGGCTTGGGAGGCGCTGAGCGGGCGGGCTAGGTGTGGCGGCACTAAACGCATGGGACGGCGTGACACCCAGGGACCATGCTGCGCGGAGCAGGTGCCAGTACCGCAGAGGAAGCAAACCCGCGAGCGCCCGGGTGGTCTTACGGGAGGCTAACACTGCCACGTTTCCGCTCGGCTGGGGTGTTTTAAAGCGTAGCACCAGAGCAGACCGATGAGAAAGCCGATCAGTGAATCAGTGCTCTGAGTCTCCCCACTTACAACACGTTCAAGCTGAATGCCGTGTTCACAATATCTAAGTGTGGGCTGCAGGGTCTGTTTCTGCCGTGCTTTGGGGCTGATCTTCTAAGCTGCGGCCAGTCTATGCACGCCTGTCGTTCCTTCCAGGTCGTGGGCGCTGTGGCCGCCCTGCCACCTTCTTGGGGCAGCAGCGCTTGGGGCACGGACAGTGGGCAAGCTGTCCCTTTGACGTGGTTTCTTGGAGTGCTCTGACAACAAGTGCGTCAGGCAGGAGGGCACGTGCAAAGCTCCCAGCAACGCATGGTGCTGGAACAATGTCCTTTCCAGGCAGCGGCTGCATTTTTCAGGTTCATGTTCCTTTAACTCTGAAGCCCGGCAACACCGGCAGTGTTTTCAACCGTTCCTTTTATGACAAGTACCTACAGTAGTTCCTGATAAGAGCTTAAAATCCAAAGTCCACCTCACTTTCAACGTCTTGGGATTTCAAAAGGTCAGTGCTGTTGAGGTTTGGTTCAAACTCTGAAAGTAGGGTTTGGTGCTGCTGTCACCAGCACGGTTCTGGGGGCTTCCCTGGGAACACGCAGCAGAACAGACCCTCCCCCCAGATTCACTCCTTCACCTCCGTCCACCTCCGACAACTCCCGGATGTACACACCTGTCCAGGATCCTTGACGGCGCTCTCAAGGAGGCGCTCCCTGTCCTTCTCCATCACGGCACCCTTTCACCTTCCCCACTGCACGTAGTAGGACATGCCATCTCACATTTATCTGGGACCTTCATCTCCCTCATCAACACGGACATGCCAGGAGGCAGGAATTGGGTTTCCCCATCGGGAAAAATCACGTGCACTGCCCGATGCAGGTGCCGCTTGCCAACACCTGCTGGTGAGTGAGCTTAGTTACAAATTCATGCAGGGAAAGCAAAACCCGTCTGCACCCTTCTGCAGCCCAGGACCTGGAGCAAAACCACTCTGCTGAGCCCTCGGCCAGCACAACCTCTGCAGGAGTCCACACTCAGGGCTCCTACCAGGCCTGCAGGTGCAGAGCCCGCCCCACCCCTGCCCCGTAACCTGGAGGATGCTGTCATGCATGTGGGGGGCTTGCCCTCATCCCCGGCCACATGGGGAGGCGGCCCGTGGGAATAGCTGTCACAGAGCAGCCCTGTGACAGGGAAGGGGCCGAGACCCCACAGGTTCACATGCCTGAGGTCCTTCGGGGCAGGCCCCTTGCAGCCGTAGTGTTTCCTGACACACTCGGCAAACGGTGTTTATGCCCGTGTTCACTCACGCAGTCACTGTGTTCACTGTAACCATAGCCCTGAACAGGCAGACAATTGCTCAGGATTGGATGCCAGTGTAAGGATTCTCAGAGTCAGGCAGACAGATGAAGGGCGGATGGATAGATGACAGACAGACGAGAGACACAGATTGAGAGGCGGTGCCTGGCTCTGAGAGACATGTATCATCATCATGGAGACAAGTCGGAGACTTGAGCGCGGGGAGAGCGTTTGGTGGTGTGCGCACGTTCATGCGTCTGTATGTTCTTGCGGAGGAGAGAGGAGGGGAGAGGAGGGAGGAGAGCAGAGGCTCACCCGTCCTTCTCTCAAACAGGCAGTCACGCGGAGAGCTGCAGCGGACACTTCCCCCCGCTTTCCCCAGGCCCAGAGTGAAACGGGCAGGCCCAGATCCGGGAATGGTCGACTGGGAGACAGACCGCGCCCTCCCCGGCTTCGAGTCCCTTTTCCGGGCCATTTCCGGTCTCCAGCTGTGGCCCTGCACACATCCCACCACAGGGCTGCCTGCATCTCTCCATTTTTCTGTGCCCGGGCTGCTCAGACGCTGGGGGAGCTCACTGCACAAGCGCAGAGACAACCCAGAATGACGGGGCGTGGGGAGGGAGCAGCTGGGCTCTGCCCCAGGCACCCAGGGCCTGCAGCAGTGACCTCAGTTAGGCTTGGTTGCCATCCTTGGTCCTCTTTCCCCTGCCCTGTTCCCCACTCCCACTCCCCGGGTCACTGCTCCAATTGACCTTTCAGAAGGACCGGGACAAGACCCCACTTAGCCGTCGTCCTCAGAACCACCAGGCCCACACTTCCTTATCTACCATATTTGATGATCCCAATAGTGCTGCTTGTTGGAGGCCTGAACTCCCTCCCTGAGGGCATCATGCGCCCGTTTGAGGTCAAAAAGGAGTACTCAGGACAAAGACTGCCCAAGTCTGCAGCTGGTGCTCAGAAACCGCGCAGCTACTCCAGCCAGAGGTCAGCCACGCAGCCTGCGGGAGCTGAGCCTGGAGGCGGGGGGGGGGAATGGGTCTCTGCACACCAGGCGCCCATCTGAGCAAGGGGTGCCGCCTGTGGTCTTCCCAGGGCAAAGGCAGCAGCAAAGCCAGCCTGGCCCAGCTCCTGAGGCCCGATGTAGCAGGGCATTCAGAACCAAGCCCGGGGGTCAGAGCCCCATCTGGCACTCCTGGCTGGCTGCTCTGTGGGCGTGCGCCCGCCTGGCAAGCCGGAGCTGGTCCAGGTCTGCATGCAGCCTAGCCCCGTGCGGGCGACTGGCAGATGGAGGTCAGCTGGCTCCGGTCGGCAGCACAATAGAAGGATGCGGGCACTTCCAGGCACTGAGGCCTGGTGGCCGGGAGCGCCATCCCACATGGGCATACAATACTTCAGCATTCCAGGCTGGGGCAGGAATGAGCCCCCACAGAAGGCAGGAGAGACACGTGGCCGGGAGCAGCCTCAGCGGGGCAGCAGCAGGTGCCAGCAGCTGGGACGGCTCTTGTTCTCTGAGGCCCTTCCGTCCCCTGACTTCTCACCCCCTCCGCGTCATTCCTGCTGCCTCCCCCACCCCCCAAAGCCAAGGATAGGGCTGCTGAAGAGAGCCCGCTGGTCACCATCAGGGAGGCTTCTGGCAGGAGCCGGCGAATGGTCCGCGGTGAGGTCGGCGGACGCAGGTCCACAGTCAGCAGGCGGGGCCCCAGGTTTGGGAATCCAGAGAGAACAGTCCTACAGCGAGCACGCACGTTGCAGGTCAGCGCGTGTCCGGTTATAGCGGGAACAGAAGACGCATTCTGTAGCAGCCCTGCTGTTCCGCTGCCTGAGGAAGACAGTGACAAAGGGGAAGATGGTTAATTCGTCCATTCTGGAAGATTCCAGGAACTCCTGAGGAACGCAGACCCTGGCTGACTGAAGCTCCAGAGGCAGCTCTTCGGTCTCCAGAGACTGCGATATGTTGGGGACAAGCCCATGGGACGGTGTTCAGGGTTGGCTTGAGTGCACAGGAACGATTCGGACCCACACAGATCAGCCTGCACCACTCACAGCGGCTCGGGACACTTGGCTTGTCCAAAGAAGCTGTAGCGAAGTGAGCTGCTGGTGCTTTTTCAGAGGAATTACCCCAACCATCGTTGCTACTTTGGCAGCGGAATGGGGGTGGGGGGCAGACATGGTCTCCGAGGTCTTCTAAACTGTGCTGCTCTGAACTTGGTGAAGAGATTCTGGAATATTCCTCAATGACAAGCCATAACGTGCTTGCAGTCCTATCAACTAGAAACAACCCTGCCTCACGGTCACGGCGTTCGCACGCTGCTCACGCGTGGCCTCGGTTTTAGGCGCAGAGCATGCGGGACCAGGTCCCGGGGCCGGCTGAGAGCCTCGCAGGCCCCGGCCAGCTGCGCCAGCGTCTCTGAGTAACGTGGACACAGCGACAGAGCCTCAGCCTGGCATCGAAGGTCGTGAGAAACAGAAAGGCGCTCTGTAAAGTGCCAAGTGCTGAATGCTGGGCCCTTCCCCTCTCCGTAGAAAGTTATAGAAGAACGTGGGATTGACTAACAAGCAAAATGATCGTATGAATTGGTAAAAAGGGGAAACTTTCTGAAATTCAACGAAATGTCCAAGGTTAAGGGATTTTTAACAACCAAGTGAAGTAGAACTCAAACCTCGAGTTCGTGGCTCCACTAGGAACGAGTTTAAGTCGTTCTGAGCGAGCAGCTGCTGGTGCACAATTGTTTCATCTTTACCCTTCATGCGACCGAACCAGTCAGCACATGGGTTTGCTTGGTGACTAGGCTTTCTCCATCTTGGGAGTGTGCCACCTGAAATCCTGCCCCGGGCCCTAATGGTGACCTTTGCTCTTAAGAAACTTCCTTGTACGGTGGGCCTGAGAGTGTCCTACCCGTTCAGAAGGGAACCGCGAGGATGGCGGAGTCTCCATGGGCGTGGGCCCACACTTCCTGACACCTGCCAGCGGCCCAGAGAAGCCGACCACGTGTGGTTTCTACAGCCGGCCGCTGGCCAGTGGCCTCCGACCAGGAAAGGGTCGCCCATGTTCATGCTCAGAGCCTTGCTGAGTGGCCAGGTGTCTTCCTTGGCTCGTGGAAGGGTTCTCAGCCCTCCGGGGAGCAGTGAAACAGGGAGGACAGGCAGTGTGCTCCAGGCCAGGAAGCATGTGGTAGCCCAAACTAGGCCAGCCCAGCCCCGCACAGCTCGATCAACTCAGTCCCGCGGGTATTAATCAGACAGCCGAGGTGCGCTTAGCACTGCGCGAGGGGCCGCGAGGACTGAGCAAAGGAGGTGTGGGTGCGGGCCTTGAAACATGGAACTTACCGACCAGAAAATACGCCTGCCAGAAATGGCAGCCAGAAACATCAGAGCAGAGGGGACAGCGAGGGGACAGCCAGACATCAACCCCTGGGGAAGGCAGGGCTTCCGTCCCTGCTGGAAGCCCCTGGTGTCTAGTTCCACGCTCGGACCTCCTGGCTCCCAGAGGCAGAACTACCAAGATCATCTACGTTTGCCGTTAGCACAGTGGCCTGCGTTATCCATAGTCACGAACGGAACCAAGCGGGAAGTTCTTCAAGTTGGCCGTCGTCGTATCAACCTGGCTTCCTAGCTGAAAACAGTGAATATTCTAGTCCATTCCAAAACAGAAACAGTTTTAAAAAAAGGCGGTTGGGTAGCCCAGGGAACCCCGGCCAGGGGCGCAGGCAGAGGGCGGCTTCTGGGTGCGGGCCCTGTGCCCCTCAGCACCCAGGCTCCCACCTCTGCTGCCTCCCGCGAGCGTTGAGCCCAGACCTCTGCAAAGATGTCATTCCTTTCACGCCGTCCTGGCACTGTACTGGTTGACAGTATTGGAGAGTGAACTGTTTCATACAATTCATTTTTCTAAAGGCTGACATTTGTAAAACCATTTGGGATGGTTTGTAATATGTGAAACTTTCTTTTTTTGCATTCTTGAACAGATGACAGTTTAACCTTCCTCTGATGTGTGTGATTCAGCGCCTTTGTGAAGAAAGGAAGTTTGGGGTACATCGTATCACCTCGAGCCACTGACCTGAGAGGGGCTCCAGGCTCCCGTGGCTGAAGTCCTTTGTGGTTTCGGCTTTCTGGAGTCTTTGCTTCTTCCTCCTCACACTTCTTGCCGTATTTTCCTTTAATAGATTTCAAATCTTATCTTGTGGACTATGAAACATGCCGGGTAAGTAATGACAGAAAGTGAAAACAACTTCAGGACCAGGAGAGAGTCCAGGGAAGGGCAGACTGGGAACATCAGGCTGTGGCCCCTGTGCTGTCCCATCCACTGCCCCCCTACCAGCTCTGTACCCCACACCCACCTGCTCCACACCCCCACCCCCAGGCTCCACACTGAGGCTTCAGGCTCCGCACGGGGCTCCAGGCGGCCACGGCGAAGAGGGGAAGCAGAGCAGCACCCTGGTACATCCGGCCTCCTCACCCTGGCCCTCCTCTCCCCTGCCCGGTCTCCGTCCCCAACACCAGTGTGATTCATCCATCCCTGCACCCCGAGTTCCCCGCTCCGCCGCCTTCACCAGCAAACCTCCAGAGACGTGACACTTCCTGTTTCTATTTCCTCCCTTTCATTCAGACTTCGGACAGCTAACATGGGCCTCCCGGTCCCCCCAGTAGACCCTTGCTTCCTGACTGACGAGTGCGGCCAATAGCACGGCCTGGCCTCCCTGAGAGACCCCACCCGCCCCAGCCTCCTCCCTCTCATCCCTGGAAGCTGTGCTGTCTGGACCGTGTTCTCCCTCTCTGCCACTGTCACCCTCCTCTGTGGGCTTCTCTTCTCCCACCTACCTCTTAGATGCGGGCCCCAGGGATCACGCACTCTCCTCTCACCTCCGCACCCACGGGGAACACTGTAATGCAGGGTGGCCCTGGCCTGCGGAGGGTCATGCCTTTATCCACCTCTTGTGCACCTTGACTTCTCTCTCTGCAAACCCGATTCTGGAGCTTATGAGACCAGAGCCGGCCTCGGCAGTGATGAATGCCCAAGGCTACAGGGCTGGGAAGGGCATTGGAAGAGCCTGCAGATGGAGGGAAAAGCATGGGGGAAGTGAGGGAGGCAGGCGAGGAGGGGCTCGCAGAGGCTCTGGGGGGTGTTGGGGGTCTCACATCACTCAAGAAGGGCAAGGAAAGAAATGCGGCTCCTGGAGTTTCTCCTCGGGCCTGGGACTGAGCCACAGGGTCACCCACGTTCCTGCACCATGGTATCATTCTCTGCTTGCCTGGTATCGCTGATGGGAGCGTGGCCTGCTCATGTCGGCCAGGCCTGCCTCCGCTTTGCTGTCTGTGTGAATGGCATTTCCCCGTCTTCAGAGCCAGAGCGGGAGACTTCTTCCTGCTCCGAACCACTGTGGTTCCCGCTGGAAAAGGAGGCAGGCGCAGGAGCTGAACCTAGGAGTCCTACGGAGGGACCGTTTCCACGGGTGTGGGAAGGGTTCGAGAACACAGGAGCGGGTGGGACGTTGCAGGATCTTGTTTCCGCGAGATTTCTCTGTGGAGACAGAAAGCGGATCTGTGGCTGTCTAGGGCTCGAGGGACCCGGCACGGTGCGAGGGCTGCTAAGGTGCAGGTGCCATTCCAGGCTGGAGACAGTGCTCGCGTGGCCTGTGCTGCCAGCTGCCCGAACGGACCAAGCCTCGGGTAGTGCACTTTGTATGGTGTGCGAATTATGTCTCAACAAAGCTCTTGTGTGTGTTTTAGTAGGGTGCGGGGTGGGTGCAGGGTGGTGCGGGGTGGGTGCGGGGTGGGTGGGGGAAGCATCCAGACATCTAGGAACTAAGTGCTGGTGGGTGCGGGGTGGTGCGGGGTGGGTGGGGGAAGCATCCAGACATCTAGGAACCAAGTGCTGGCAGGAGGCCATCGCCACAGACACAGGGTGGGGGCAGGGACGGGCCCTGACTGAGGTGGACACACACAGCTGCGTGTCCTTCACTCCTACTTCCCTCCCGGATCTCGGCCGCCCCCACGGCGTCGATCCAGTCCCTCCTTGGCCTCGATGATCAGCTGCTCATCCCCAGCAGAGTGAGGATGGGGTGCTGGGACGTGCTGCGGCTGCTCCTTCCTGCAGGCCTGCGGGGGAGCGGTGACACGGAAGGCCGTGGCTTCTGGTGGCGCCCACTCCCACAGAGCCACTCTCGCAGTCCCAAATACATCAGCCCCAAAACATGACATGCTCAGACGCTGGCCCTGGAAGGGGACCCCAGGCCTCCACCCCTCTGGATGCTGGCTCAGCTAAGTTCCCGCTCAGTGACAAAAGCACAGTCGGTCAAGGGAGGGGAGGAACGTAAGCAGAGCTCCTTAAACGTGGCCTCCTCCTGCTTTGGCACGACACCCACTGTGCCCAGACGTTCTTGTGAGGCTAGGAAGGCGCAGGGCTCAGAAGAGGGGCAGAAAACAAAGATTTGGCGGCCACCAATGCTGTCCGTCTGCTTGGTTCTCACGCTATCATAGGGAGCAGGGTTAACAGCCCCGTTACAGGTGAGGACACTGTCCGAGGTGTGGAGAAAACGACCAGGTGACCAGCCCACATCAAGCCATGGGAAGTGGCAACAGCAGGACGACCTGTCCTGACTTATTTGCAAAGTAAGCAACGTTCATACAGGATCTCAACTCAGGGCAGGTGTGGAAGTCATCGCTGCCTGCCTCCATCAGGCACTTCTCATCTGTTATGGCCAGACAGCATCGGCATCCACTCTTCCTAGCCAACAAATATGCCTTACATTTTGTGTTCCTGTTGTTTATTCCCCAGCAAGAAACCATAACCATCGTTAAGCATAAACAGAGACGGGGCAGCGAGTTTCGTTGGGGGCAATTTGTCACAAACTGAACTGAACTCAAGTCTTCGCCAACAAACTGAAAATCACATCTGAGGACACATCTTCTGGGAGCAGGGCTTGCAAGAAAATCTCCAGAAACACACCATAGAACCATTTTTCAGTGAAACTAAACATTAAGGAGAACTTGGTGGTTTGGAGGCTTTCCTTAAACAGAAGTTACTAGAAGATGTTTTGACAAAGAAGAAGTGCTATTCCACGTGGTTTAATATTTCATAATTTCCCTGTGAAATTTTTATAAAAAGCTCTGGTAAAAATGTTTAAACACTGTAAACTCTTGTAGGGGTAGTAACGTTACCACACATCATCAGTATGCAATATTGGCAGACATCCAGTAAGGGAGGGAGAGAATATAAAAGTTAAGGGGATTCTGCCCTTTTTTCAAATAGGAACTGGAAACACAAGAGAAAACAACAGTATTAGTGTGTCTCGGCAGAATTTGTTATTGAAAAATAATGCATCATCACTACTACCGTGTCATAGCTCCGTAACTCGGTGAGCCTGAGAAGCCCGTTTCTATCTCTCGTTTTCTTTTCATAATCCGGTCATAGTTGGGTGTTCTATTTCCTGCAAACTACAGTATGAAAACACCATAAGGGGCACCTGGGTGGCTCCGTCGGTTAAGCATCTTACTCTTGGTGTTCAGCTCAGGTCCTGATCTCAGGGTCATGAGACTGAGCCCCGTGTCAGGCTCCACGCTCAGTGTACAGTCTGCTTGAGATTTTCTCTCCCTCTCCGTCTGCCCCTCCCCCCTACTCATGCGAACACGCTCTGTCTCTCTCAAATAAATAAATCTTAAAAAAAAAACACAGTAAAACGGAATTATGAGCAATGGACATTCTTTGGTATCATCTTTTTTCTTAAAAACATTTGCTATCCTGTACAAAGTGTGCTTTTGATGGATAAGATTTTAAATACAAACCGATGCCAGACACTGGGGCAACCTACACAGACGTGTAAGTTTTAGTCTATCATTTGGAAGTATCTAAATAGTTGACTTGAAAAGAGAAAAATGCAAAAAACTGCATTTACTTTTCATCTGTCTGTTTGTCCTGTAGACAGCTTCAGAATGTGTTATTTAGATATAATTACAAGTACCAACTGACCAAAAAAAAAGTAATGATTGGTTGACAAATACTTACGATTTTTAGATGTCAGGAAGGACGCATACTTTTGAGGGACTAGCATTTGCCAAGGCGATCTAGCACCTCTTCTAGTTCTCATGATAATAACACCGACAGCAGGTGGGCGACCGGAAGCATGTGAGGGCTCACCCTTCTTGCAAGTAACAGGTTAGCCTGGCACAGTGCCCAAAGATGCCGGCAGAAGACACAAGCCTCTTGGCTCAGAGACAGAGGGCTTGTTGCTCCCAGCAAAGCAGGACGTGAGTTTCACGACCACCTCCACCCCCTGTTCTCCCAGGCCCCCAGGGTGCTGTGGGATCTTGGGAGATGCTGCACATGCAGTAGGTCTGTGCCACAGCTGACCAGCTCCAAGCCTAGGAACTCTCAATCTTTTATAACCTACTCTTTGCCCCCCAGGAGATATTATCTTTATTGCACAGGCCAGTGAAAAAAATCCGCCCCTTACAGATAAGATAGAGGAGGACACTCCTGTCTCCCAAGGCTGTTTCCTCTATCACCATCCTGGGAAAGGTGGTCCTAACAAAAGCTGTCAGTGCCACTGCCCACAAAACATGCAGAAAGCCAGAGAGCCATGAAGGATTGTCTCTGAACAGTGGATAATATTCCACTTATCACAAATTCATAAATGCAACACTTAAATGGCAACCAACTTGATCAAGGTCATAAAGCTTATCCAGTTGAAGAATCAGGATTCACATCTGGGTGGGTCTGACTCTAAGCTAATCTCCCTACCATACAGCTGGATAGCAGTCTCCCACATAAGAGCATAGTTAATCCATAGATAAAAGGCGCTATTACCGCAAATTCCTGAATTTATCATGCCTATACCTGGGATGTTTAACATTGACAGACCTATTATCATCCATCCTTTTAACCATGTCTAGCATTATCATCCTGCATTTTTCAGATGAAGCACACAAAACACAGAAGTAAACCAGCAGTAGAATCAGAATTGTGGTGTGTTTAAGAGACATCCTTCGAGTATTCAGTCCCAGCTCTGGAATGCAAGGCAAAGCAGGAACCACCTCTGTCCATCGCCTCTTCAGATCATGTGACATTTAACACTTCAGTGGTGGCACTTGAATTTGGGCACACTGTAGTTTTCTTTCTTGTAAAGCCAATAATATTATATTCATACATTTTGATAATTTGGTAATCTAACATAAAAAATTAATCTGGGTCTGAAAAAATTTTATAAGTCATTGTTATATGTGCATTCCTGGGTGATTTTTTTTTAACCAGGAAATACTTTTTTTTAAAGTTGTATTTAAGCTTAAAAGAATTATAGTTTATTTTTAGACACGAAGAAAGATTTTACACAATTGAAATGCATGGTTTTATTCCCAGTGTTGATTATTCTGATTTACTTCTAAAATGTTTATGCTGTACATGCCCTTTTTTTTTTTAAAGAGGGACTCCTGAATTTGTAGACTAAAGCTTTTCTTTTTTTTTTTTTTTAAAGATTTTATTTATTTATTTGACAGAGATAGAGACAGCCAGCGAGAGAGGAAACACAAGCAGGGGTAGCGGGAGAGGAAGAAGCAGGCTCATAGCGGAGGAGCCTGATGTGGGGCTCGATCCCGCAACGCCGGGATCACGCCCTGAGCCGAAGGCAGGCGCTTAACCGCTGTGCCACCCAGGTGCCCCCCCTTTTTTTAAAAAAAGAGGCAAAATTGCCAAAATTAAATGTCTTAAAAAGGATCAGAAAGAAAAAAGTAGCCAGATTTTTCCTGAATTCAACCACCTCAAGAAGTGAAAACCACAACAGGAAACCACTCTGACCAAGCATACGACATTTGCTATATATATAACATGATTTGGGCTGCAGATAAGTAGAATCTTTTTCTCTAACTTTATTGAGGTATAATTAACATACAATGAACCACACATATCCATTTAATCCTTTTTTCTCCCCTCCCAGATGTATGTTTTGTAAATGTTTCCTTCCAGACTTGAATAGAATCCTGGCATCTCGATAAAACTCAAACATAAATGTTTCCAAATTAAAGCTTCTTAAATTAGCTGTGAAGTTTTACATTTTTAATTTGTATAGAAAAGCAAGATATGAAAACAAGGAAAAGCAAGATATGTTACATTCTACTTCTAACTAAAACTTTTCAATTTAATAATTATGTCCAACAAAAATGTTATCTGATTTTAAAAATTATATTTAATAATTTAGGAATAACTTTTTCATTGGCTAAGAGTATATTTTGAAATATTAATTGTACAACATTATCCTTGATTTTTTTTCTGTCAGCCAAATGAACTAAGATGAGAATGTTTTAATCTATAAAATTCATGTTAATTTGCACTCTATTAAGCATATAAGGTAGTGATAAATAAGTCTATATTGTGCAATAGTCATAGTTATATTTTGATCATATAGAACTTGTGTGCTAATTTTTATCATTTAGAAAAAAAGCTGTTCCACAATGTAGATAAACCTTGAAAATATTATACAAAGTGCAAGAAGCTGTCACAAAAGACCACATATGGTATGATTCTTTTTATATAAAATGTCCAGAACGGGCATAAAAGTAGAAACAGAAAGATGACTGGTTAATAGGGTTGCAGAGTTTGGGACAAAATGGAGAGTGACACCTAATGGGTATAGAGTTTGTCCTCGGGGTGAAGAAGATGTTCTGAAATTGATAGGGTGATGGTTACCCAACTCGGAATATACTAAAATCCACTGGCTGCACACCTTGAAGGATGAATTTTATGGTATATGAATTATATCTCAACAAAGCTGTTACTAGAAAAAGCTGTTGGACTTCCTGCAGTAGTATAGAAGAGCCCACTTTCCATTCTCACAGTGCTCAACGAGACACCTGCCTTTCCCATAATTCCATGGCTTTCACATGGTCCACCCAGATCAGTAAAACCAAGACTTGGTCCTTTGAAAAGATTAATGAAACTGAAAGACCTCAAGGCACAAATAATCAATGTCAATCATGAAGTGAGAGACATCACTACAGGTCCCATACATATCTCTCACTTCATGAGCACATCATGCAAATAAATTTGAAAATTTAGATGAACTGAATGTAATTTCAGAAAAAGGAAGCTTGCCAATGCTGACACAAGAAGAAATGGAAAATTTGAATGCTCTATAACACTTAGAGAACTTCTACACTTAAAACTCCCCCACTCTTACCACTCACACCCAAAATGAAACTCTAGGCCCTAGAAATTCTATCAGATTTTTGGGGGGGGGGTTGGGAAAATCAGAGAATAGAAAAAGGGAAACACTCCCCAATAATTTTTATGAGACTGGCATAGCTTTGACCTCAGAATCTAACAAGACAGTATAAGAGACAAAAATGATAGGCCAATCTTCCTCATGCATATGGATGCAAGATTTACACATAAAATATTATCAAATCAAATATAGGAATGTATAAAAAGGGTAGCACATCTCAAAATTTGGGGCTCATTCCTGGGGGTAGAATAGTAATAATATTTTTAAAAAGAAGAAAATTATATGATCATAGAATTAATGAAGAAAAAGCATTTGAAAGAACTTAAACCCATTTATGATTAAAAAAAAAAAAGCTCTCAGCAACCAGGAATGGAGTGGTACTCCTTTGTTATGGTGAAGGGTATTTTTTTAAAAAGTAGGAATAGAGTCGAACATCACTATTTTGACAAAGGTATTAAAAAAAACATTTACTAGTGAAATGTTGAAACCTTTCTGTCCCAGATAAGGAAGTAAACAAGGTTTTGATATCACCACCTTTATTCATCACAGCCAATTCAATAAAGATATAAGGGTCAGAAAAAAGGAAATAAACCTGCCATTATATGCAGTTGATATGCCTGTGTATGTAGAAAACAAAAGTTATTAGCATGAATAAGTGAGTTTAGCAATGTTGTTAAACACAAGTCACTGGGGGCCTGGGTGGCTCAGTCATTAAGCGTCTGCCTTCAGCTCAGGGCGTGATCCCAGCATTCTGGGATCGAGCCCCGCATCGGGCTCCCTGCTCAGTGGGGTGTCTGCTTCTTCCTCTCCCACTCCCCCTGCTTGTGTTCCCTCTCTCGCTGGCTGTCTCACTCTGTCAAATAAATAAATAAAATCTTTTAAAAAATAAAAATAAAAATAAAATAATAAACACAAGTCACTATTTTAAAATCTGTATTTATGCACTAGCAATAAACAGCTGGAAAATGAAATAGTAAAACATATACTATTTATAATAGCATAAAAAATCAAATATTTAAGATTAAATCTAAAAAGAAGATTCACAAGGGCTACATAGAGAAAACTATATGACATTATTAAGAAAAGTTAAAGATGGTGGGGGGGGATATACCACGTGCATGGATTAGAAATGCTTTTATTATAAATATATCAATTCTCTCCAAATTGATCTGTAAATCCAATGCCATGCCAATAAAAATCCCTACAATTTTTTGTGGTAACAGACAATCTGATTGTAAAATTTACATGGAAACCAAAAGGATCAAGAAAAGCCAAGATGACCTTTAAATAAAAAGAACACAGTACAAGGGCTTAGTCTACCAGATAGCAACATTTATTACAACATTTTGGTAATTAGGGCATTTTCTTGTGCAGCAATAGACAAGCAGACCAAAGAAACAGAATAATTAGTTTAGAGACAGACTCACACACATGTGGACACAAGGTTTATGGCAAAGCTGGCTCCGCTTCGGAGCAGTGGCAGGAACTTTTTAATAGTGACGCTCAGAAAAACTGGATAATCAGCATGGAAAAATATAAAACATAACTCCTACCCTGAACAGTACATGACAATTAATGCCGAGCCTACCATTTATCTAATGCGAAGGGTAAAACATTGAGAGAAGATGATAGAAGAGGAAACCTCTGCGGCAACAGGATAGAGACAATTTCCCGGATGAGACATAAAAGAGCGCTCACCCTGGAAGGAAGGGGCATACAGCAGACTACATTCAAGTTGGAAACTACTCGAAAGTGAAGAATACAGGATGCTGTTGAGAGAGTGCAGAGGTGAGTCGCAGAGCGGTCACGCACCAGATAGGAAGTTTACACCCCGGACGTGTCACTAGTTGCCACAAACCGATCAAGAAAAGACAGATGACCGAGCAGAAAAATAAGCAAAAGACTTCAAGAGGCACTTCGCAAAATAGGACATCCACACAGTCCGTAAATATGTGACGAGACGGTCATTCTCACAAAAACAAGAATTAAAATAATAAAACATCACTACTTGGGCACCAGAATGGCTCCAGACAGAACCAAGGGCAGTCCTGACCCCGGGCTGGTGGCGCTGAACACGTCCGCTCGTGTCCCAACGACCCAGCAAGCCGCTCCAAGGCACACACCCCACCAGCATGCTTACTCACGGTGCGCGTAAAGACGCCCACAAAACTATCCAGGGCAGCGCTGTTCCCCACAGTCAGAAGTCGGCAATCATCCAAAGGCTTCCTATCCGCAGAAATTACCTCACGATCATAGGATGGGATGGTGCCCAGCAATTGCGATGAAAAAGCCACCACACACATCTAAGCTGAAGGATCCTGACCGCCCCCCCGCCCGGACTTTGATTTATACGGTTCAAAAACAAGACAAATTAACCTGGGATATGAGGAAATAGTGTTTAACTTTGACAAGGAATGAAGGGGACTCATTGAGAAGAGACCTAAGTGGGGCCACTGGGGTGTTAGGAATATTCCATTGTTTTGTTTTATTCTATAAACTGGTGTGTTTGTGTTGCATTAACTGAGCTGGTACACTTAGGTGACTTAAACATAAAAGTTACAAAGATTAGAAGGGTCCCATACGAAGAGAAACATCAATGACAAGGATATGTGCATTCAGAGGAGAGAGTATTACCAAGCACAGTAGTCAGCTGGGTTCCCGGCAAGGAAGGGGCAGGGAAACAGAGGGTACCAACCAGGATTCCTAATACTGTTGTACTTCTCATCTGAATTTCTTACCTGAAGGCAGAATGCCCAGGAAAGGGTGGTCCGGGCTTTCGCTTTTATGTGGCGAAATTCCTGGTCTGTGCTCTGTGCCCTTCTCCCAGGACCAGCTGAGGACGCTCATTAATTCATCATTGTGCTTTCCCCAAAAACACATGGAACCGATACACAGCTAAGTAAATGCAGTTGCAAACTAAAACAATAATTCCACTTTTGTCCCTACAGCTGTCTCCTCAGGGACCTAGTCTGGGGTTGATTCTGGACTCCAACGCCTTGTTTATAAAATGCCCCAAATATGTCAGGTGATTTCATGTAGAGTCACGTTACTGGATCTGTCGGAAGGTGCTCTGATTACAAATATCTCCAAATACTGAGTTCTCATTTTGGACTAGAACACTTTCTTCCGGACTAATTATCGTTGCCCTCCCAGAAAAGCTGTGAAATCTCACAACTTCCTGTTTTCAATAAGGCAAGTAGAGTGAAGTCAAGTCTTAACTGATGAGAAGTGGACACCTCCTCTTCTTTTACTTCTGTAACTTTGTCCCTGTTTGCTAGTGAATACTGTCTATATCAGGGCTTTAAAATGAGCTTTTTGCCATGTGTCACCTCTCATTTTGATTGACAGAAGGCAGGCTGGATCTGGCCCACAGGCTGTAGTTTGCTGATCCCTGGCTTAAATTATTAACCTGTGTTCATATTAATCCATAGACCACATGACCTTGGAAATAAAGGTCACTTGTGAAAATGTGGATTTATGGTGTAGAAAATCATACAAGACTAGAAGTATTTAGAATGTGCTTTTTTAAAGATGGAACTCACCCTGTTTTGCCACTCCCTATAATTGCCTTGCAACAAATAACCACATTATTAAACTAAAAAAAAAAAAATACCATTTGTCATTAGTCTTTGAATGGACATCTCTTTGTGAATTTCTATATTTAAAGAAACTGTTTTTAGCTAGGACAGGATTACCTCACCCATAACTGGGCATACACCTGTTGGATACTTTGTTATGTATACTCTGGCTACAGCCTTCTTAAACATTTAATTTTTACTCTATTGCCACTTCATTATATTCATAAATTGAAATTCAAATGGTAATCTTGTCTTCTTTATTTAATAACTGTGGGGAAAATAAGAGTTAAAAATTCCTCCTTGAAAAAAATCTTATTATTGAACCAAAGGGGTCAATTTCTGCATCCAATCCAAATGAAAGGATAAAATCATAGAAAATTCTCTCAAAACTCTTGCTGAGATTAATGTTTTAAAAAGATGCTAATGATGTCTTAAGTTTCTCATGGAAATTGCAACCATGACTTATTGAAATTATATAGTACCTAATACTGTTCTGCTAATAGTGTATTTCTAACCACATTAAGGCTTTATGCTACTTCTAGTGAAAGCATCACGTCTCAGTACGTATTAATATGCAATTATTTTAAAGAATTTAGTATCTAAACAACAAACTGCTTTCATCTAGTCTACAATGTAAGTTACTCTATATCGATGGTATATTTATTCATTTTGTCCTTAATACTTAGCAAATCTGTATTAAACAAAAACCCCTGAAATCAAAAATAGTCATATATTTCAAAATAGATACTTAGGTCTAGGTAATTGAAGACATTTGAATAACAAAAATTTTTTATTTTATTTTTTTACTTTTCTGAGAATTGTTTTTAAATAGACTTCTCTTGTGAAAATTCCACCTAAAATTTGATTCTGAAAGACAAGAATATTACTACATAATAATTCTAACCAAATTAATTACACAGTTATGTTTTTGCCTTATTAACTACCTGAAAACATGCATGTATCTGTGCTTTACTTTTAAAAGAGATTGGGGGCACCCAGCTGGCTCGTAGTCAGTAGACCATGCTACTCTTGATCTCTGGGTTGTGAGTTCGAGCCCCATGTTGGGTGTAGAGATTACTTAAAATCTTTAAAAAGGTTAAAAAAAGAGAGATGATGCTTTGGTGAAAATATTGACAGAGAAATTTGGTTCGTAGTCTTGTAAGTGCCCTACAAATAGTAGAAAATAAATCTTATTCTCTGAAATTACTTTAAGGTTTGTGCATTTGCAGTACTAGGGAGAGAGAGGGATCTCATTAAGGGCGGAGCTCATAGGACTGCAGCTCGCTTAACCTTTCAGGATCCTCAGCAGCCTGCCAATTACGTAGATAAGACAATTGGGGTTTACAAAGATACTTGACCACTAATGGCCAATGATAGTGTGGCTTTCAAACTTGGGTCTATGTGACCCTCAGTCCACGCTCTTCCATCATGCTGGGGTGTGACTGCAAACAGAGGGATGGGGTGACATGGGGGTCCTGGAGTGCCCCCCCAGTTGTGGTTAGCGGGGGAGCACTTCCGTGGTGGGGCAAGTTGTCCCATGGTAGTAAGCAGCCCCCACTTTCTAGTGCTTCACACCCACTGTGGGACCCAGTGACCCTGCAGGGTTGGTTGTGGCTGAGACTGGGCTGCTTCTGAGACTGGGACTTTTCCAGGCACTGTGGCAAGGGAAAACAGGGCTGGCTGGTCACTCACTGGCTCTTAAGTGACACACTGCTTCTGCACCATTTCATTAATCAAAACAAGTCACACAGCCATGCCTAACATCACAGGGGTGGAAGGTGAAATTCTCTGTGCTTACCACAGGAAAACCAAAAGCAGCAAACAGCACGGATGTCTAGGGAGATGGTTAGGATTTCAACTGTTGGCTAGAAGAGGGGATATTCCCAGTGGAGGGAAGACGTGGGAAGCGGAAGCAAATTTGTGAGATGGAGAGGCGAAAGATTTGTTTGGCATTCACCTGTGAAATAGTAGGGAACTATGCTAACAAAGTGAGCCGGGCTGAACTGACTGCATGCGAGGGTGTAATTAGGGTGATCGCAGCTATGATATGATTTATAGTGTGTTAGGAGGTTCGCATGGGTTTGAGATAGGAGGGACGGTGCAGCAAAATCACAGGAGGGTACTGAGGGTAAAGAGAAGTGCCAGGGTTAGGAACGCATAGGACATGCAAAATGAGAAAGGAGGGAGTGAGGACAATCCTGAAATCAGAGCGAGGAGCCCCCTGGTCCAGCGTTTGGAGAAGGCATGTGATGGGGTGGGGGTGGGGGATGGCAGGCTGGAGAAAGAGGGGAAAGGAGGGGATTGGCAGTAAGACACACTTGAGTCTTGGAGATGGAAACAACTGGAAAGGTGGCTTAGTAATTTGGGAAGGATAGCTGAGCACTTGTTTTCTCCCACATACAGAATTATAGTTTAAAAATTCACGGTACATAATGTACCAAATTCGTTACAGACATTGCGTTGTGATGAAAACAATTGTAATAATACATAGCAAAACACAAGCACCCGGTCAGATATTCATTAGAGCGTTCTAATGCTCAAAACCCTCCCAAGGCTTTAGAGGCTCACTGCAATGTTCTGAACAAATGGAATTTCTAACGTAGTGCATTTTAATAATTAAAAATATGCATAAAAAGTTACAATTTTACAATTTTTCTTTTTTCCACATCCATAAGCACGAATACTTCTGTGCTGTCTCACTCACTTTCAAGTCTATTAGAAAAACCTTGCTTGCACCCCCGTTTTTGTCATGTACGTTTTTAACCCTACGATGCCAACGTTCAGATTAGAATGACATCTCCACAGCCACAGAGTCTTGGCGAGCACGTTCATGCGCCTTACTTGAATTTGAACTGTGTAACAGCTCTGTACGTTGGACAGTCAGGTAGTCACCACCATGATGTTTATTTTTCACCAGAGGAAACCGAGTCCCAGAGAGCTGCAAGGGTCCACTCACTGTCCTATAATTAGTGTTAAGAGACTCCCGATTCCCATGCTGGTTCTGTGACATAATGGAGACAGTCTCACCTAGGTGTGACTTCAGTTGTGTGACCTTGGAAAAGTCACAGTCTGAAGGTCAGAAAGGATCTACAGGACCATCTAAGCCAGCGGTTATCAGACCTATCAAAATCACTCAGGGAGATTCTCGATCCTGACTCCGTGTCTAGGATTGGGTTGAGGGAACGTGTAGGCTTAAAAAGTCCTCTGAAATGTGAACGTGGAGTTGAGGAGGATTTGTTTGTCTTCAAGTTATGATAGTGCTATTAGAAAAATATGCATTTTTGACAGGGTTTGTCTTTTTTCTTTGGTTTTTTAAAGATTTATTTGAGAGCGAGAGTGCACACGCAGAGGCACGTGTGAGCAGGGGAAGGGGCAGAGGGAGAGAGAGAATCTCAAGCAGACTCCGGGCTGAGCGTGGAGCCCATCACGGGGGTCAGTCTCACAAATCTGAGATCATGACCTGAGCTAAAACCGAGAGTCGGACGCTCAACCGACTGAGCCACCCAGGGCCCCCAACAGTCCTTGTCTTCTAAGTATACATTGGAAACACTTAGGAATGAAATTAAATAATGTCTGACTTCCATTTAAAAATAATCCAGGGAGGAGGAAAGAGGGTAGAGGGTACGTAAAGCAGGCTTGTGATGACTGTGGGAGCGGTGGAGAGGCAGGGGAGCTCTCTATACTATTATGCCCATGGATAGGGCTGAAAGTTTTCTATCCTAACAAAGTTACAACACAGTCAAAACCTCCCTAGGAAACTCTGATGTCCATCAACTTTTGGAATCTCAGCTCTAATCCAGCCACATCACTACAATTACAGAGGTTCCTGTCCGCTGGGCCGTTTGCACTCAGCCGTGTTATAGTGATATTGCTGGAGAGAACTCACCCACTTGCCTTCCTGGCCAGCGGCAGCAATCAGGAAGTGGTTTTACTGAAATAGGGTGTTTAGAACACAGTTGACCCTTGATCAATGCAAGGGTTAGGGGCGCCAACCCCTCATAGTCAAAAATATGTGTGTAACTTTTGACTCCCCCAGAACTTAACTACTAATGGTCTACTGATGACCAGAAGCCTTCGATAACATAAACAGTTAACACATATTGTACGTTGTATGCATTACATTAGGTATTCTTATAATCAAGTACGCTAAAGTAAATGGTATTGAGAAAATCTTAAGGGAAATACCTTTATCGTACCGCACTGTAAAAAACCCCTATGTAAGCGGACCATCCCAGTTCAAACCCATGTTGTTCAAGGGTCAGGGGTGTGTGAAGTAGGGTGAGCAGGAGTGGCTGGACGTGCGTGCCCCCGTGTGCGCCTGCGCTCTCTCACCTGCGGTCTGTCCCTTAAAAACAAGGGCATGTTTTCTAGGCCCTCTCTTGGATTCCATTCCTCTTCCTTCATTTCCAGTCCCTTCGCAGGTAACTACTAACGTTTCCACGTTGACCTTTACCCCGCAGGCTCCCAACTCTGTATCAGGGGTCGGTTTACTTTCCTTCATCCTGCTTGGATGATTTGGAAGCACTTTTAATTTACAGACTCATGTGTTTCTGACATTCTGGAACATTCCCACCTTTTATCGCTTTAATTACGCTTGTTTGTCATTTCCTTCATTCCTCCGGAATTCTAATTAGATTAGAGTGAATCCTTAGCCTATTGTCCTTGTCCCTCAAAGGACTCCTGTCTTTAAAAATCTCTTTCCATTCTACTTTCCAGATGCGTTTCTGAGCATGTTTCTTCTATTGCATTTTTGTCAATCCCTACATTTATCATCTCTAGGATTTCTAGTTGGTTCTTTTTAAATATACACTTGTTTTATTTCTGCCAGTTCTTTATTTCACAATTTCTTATGTCTTTTTATGAGTATTATCATATATTTCTTTAAGTTTCCTAGGTATTTATTTAAAACTCTTTTTAGAATGCTTCATTATTTTTGTCCGGAGTGAATTCATCTTTTTAAAAAAATTTTTATTTAAATTCAATTTAGTTAACATATAGTGAGTGTATTATTAGTTTCAGAGGTAGAGTTTAGTGACTCATCAGTTGCATATAACACCCAGTGCTCATTACATCACGTGTCCTCCTTAATGCCCATCACCCAGTTACTCCCTCTCACCTGCCTCCCCTCCAGCAACCCTCAGTTTGTTTCCTATGATTAAGAGTCTCCTGTGGTTTGGCTTCCTCTCTGGTTTCATCTTATTTTATTTTTCCTTCCCTTCCCCTATGTTCACCTCTTTTGTGTCTTAAATTCCACATATTAGTGAGATCATACAATTGTCTTTCTCAGATTGATTCATTTCACTCAGGATAATACCCTCTAGTTCCATCCACGTCGTTGCAAATGGCAACATTTCATTCTTTTCGATGGCTGAGTACTATTCCATTGTGTACATATGCACCACATCTTCTTTATCCATTCATCTGTCGATGGACCTCATCTGGGCTTTGTCCATGGTTTGGCTGCTGTGGACGTTGCTGCTGTAAACGTTGGGGTGCAGGTGCCCTTTGGATCACTATTTTTGAATCCTTTGCATAAGTACCTAGTAGTTCAACTGCTGCGTTGTAAGGTCGTTCTATTTTTAATTTTTTGAGGAACATCCATACCATTTTCCAGAGTGGCTGTACCAGCTTGCATTCCCGCCAACAGTGTAAGAGTTCCCCTTTCTTTACATCCTCGCCAATGTCTGTCGTTTCCTGAGTTGTTAATTTTAGCCTGGAGTCAATTTATCTTTCAATTGCTGCTTCTGATGGTCTGTTAACATTTGGTTTGTGCATGTGTTATGGAATTTTGGGTTTGTCAACTCATCCTAGGTGGCAATTCTCTCAATCTCTCTTTCTCTCCCCCTCCTTTGGTGCCTCTTTGCTCACACCTTCTTCTGGCTAACAAAGGCCTTGACCTGGTCCAAGTGGGACCCTCATCCTGGAGCAAGGAGTGTCGCTCTGGCGGAGGCATCCACATATACCAAAGTGTGGCTTAGCTCAGTTCCTGGTCAGAAGGCGGGATCCGTGTTTCCTCCCCTCCCTGTGGGCACTGTAGTCCCCACCGCCCAACAGGACCCCACCTCCTTGTGGGATCTGTCTGCTCTCGGTCCTGAGTCCAGCAGGATGGCTTCTCCAGCTCCTTCTCACCCCTGTGCACTTGTGTCCAGTGCAGATCCTCAGGGATGTCTGGTTGTTTCAAGCACCCTCTAATTTTTACATTTTCTCCGTCTTTCATCTATCATTAGAGTATATTTAGAGCAGGGCCATGTGTGTGGCACCAGGAACTCGAGCACAGACACCATCTTAACCAAAGCCTCAAGCCAAGATTTTCTTCATTTATTCAAATAAAATGGGAGGTTGCATTTAAAAATATGTTTTCTAGCAAAATTATATATATTCTATACACCAGCATACATTATATATACTTTATATTATTTATGTAAATAATTATATGACACATTTTATTTATATTTTATTTTTATAATATATAATTATATTATAAAATATATATGTTTGTATACATATATATCATACCCACTGTCTGGCAGAAAGGGGCATGAGACATAGGGAGTAAAGGTTGATATATCTGTGCATTTGTTTCTTCCTAGGTCTATTAAATTCCTGATCTTTTTCCTGACACTTTCTATTTTCCAGAACCTATGAAAATTGGGGCAGGAGTCAGGTTTATTACACCTTAGAATCTGGCTTTCACATTGTCTCCTGCATTCTCTTTGTTTCTGTTGAATCAAGGGCACCAGTGGCAAGAGTCATGTGCACGCCACTCCAGAGACCAAGACCTCTGTTGTAGGGATGAGGCGAACACGCCCTCTTCCAGCCCCGCTGTCTGGAACTATACCTTTTGTTACCTAGAGAAAAGGTGAAAGGCTGCGTGGAAACCATCTGTGGCCTCCGTGCTGTGGTGTCCAGCCTTGTAAAGATTACTCACTTGAGAGACGGCCCTTCCACAAGGGGGCTGGTGGCGTTGGAGTGTGTGCCGTGCCCCACGGTGGCCTCCACGCCAGTCAACGAATATTCATCCGACATCCATTACACGCAACACACGGTGCTGTGCTCAGTGCGGGGAGCAGGGACAGAAGCAGAGTCAGAAAGACAGGTCCCAGGCACCAAGGGGCCTTGGGTAAACTAAGGTAACATGAAGCAATTCTCCAACACATTAAGGGTAAGTGACCAGTGTCGCAAGCTGTAATTCCCCTCTAACCCCTTACACACACACACACACACACACACACACACACACACACACAGTCTATTTCCTTTGCATTCAGTGTAAATACCTTCTTTATCTATTTAAGATTTGGCATGTTTTCTGAAGTATTATCTTAATTTATAAAATGCTAATAAACGTGTTTAACCACTGATGTCTGAGTTGGTAAGATTAAATTCCTATTTTAAGGGCTTTTTGTATCTCTGCTTTCTCTTGTTTCCTGAAAATTCTAACAGGTAACCTAAAATTTAACTATCAAGAACATGGCAATATAATGCAGGAAGAACTTAAAGGTACATTCCTCCATTTATCAGTAAAGTAGCACATACCCTCCTTACTTCTGGAGACTTAATCCTTTGGAATTTCTCTCTTTTTAAAACTTAAATTTACAACACTGACCTTCCTAGCCATGGGTTAGGCAGAAGAGGAAGAGTCTGGTTATCTAACTTTCTGTAACTAACTAGATTAACTTCCACTTGTGGAGACTACCTGGAAGGTTGTCTACCCGAGAACGTTTGCTCTTTGTAACTTTATTTATCCCTTTACTTGAAATTTTACTTAAAGACCATCTTCTGAATTGAGAGATCTAGCAAAAGGACTCTTAAAATGATCTGTACAATCTTAGGATTAAAAGATTTCAAAATTAATTTACTGAAGTATGACATTTATTGGTGGCTAGAGAACTAAATGGCCTCTAGATCCCTAAACATGGTTGATACGTTTGTACCATCTGTTCTTCTGAGAGGGATTAAGCTCCTAATCTTTCTCTTGGCATTTTCTACTTTCCAAAGCTTGGGAAAATTGGGGCAGGAATAGTTTTATCACATTTGGTTGGTCTTAGAACGGGGTTTTCATAATATTAAAAAAAATTTTTTTAAGTTTAGAGTTTAACCAGAATTTTAAAATATCATTACTTATTTGTTCCCATTACATTATACTTTAAGGTTTTAAGTAGATTAAAGTTTAAGACAGATACTTAAAAATATTTGTAGATCAGGGCAGATTTAAGCAGGAGCTCTCACTCTCTCAAGTGTAACTAAAAAGAATACTTTAAAAAAACCCTAAAAGTTAAATATGAAGTGGAAAATAAATCTTAAAACAGATTTATAGATGAAATAGATAAATGAAATAGATAAATCTGATTTCTTAAATGTATCAGAACTCAGTAGTAACTGAAAATAGAAGATCGTGTCTAATTATTTTTATAATGTGGTATCAAAATTAACACAGGGATCAGTGTATTACCTTGAGGTCTTGAACAATGGAAGGATGTCAGCCTGAACATTTTCATGGCCTGAACATACATACACTGGTTCTTCATGATTTAGGAATCCTAGGTATTCTACGGATTTCGGGTTGCTTTTACAACTTTGTCAATAAACTCATGCTGGTTGTGACCTACTATGAGTTGTAGTTTGGATATTAATATACCACTCACACATAATACAAATGGGGATTTTTAATGAGACTCACAAAAACTACAATAATTAACATAGATGAAGAGCCTTCTATGTGTCCTGCATCACACTGCAGGCCTTCCGTGCATGCCAGACATTTTTTGTTATAAAAACAACACTGCAGGGAGCTCCTGCTTATTTTCTAGCAATGCTGAATTTTCTCTAGCAATACTACAAGTACTCACGTTGGATACCAGCAATCTACTCACCAGCTTTGCAGACCGCGTCACTGTTCAGGAGCGAAGTGGTTCCTGGTGACAGCATCATCAGGAATCAAGCTCTTATGGTGAGAACTCCGCTGGCACGGTGGCTGATGACTCGCATGGCGCGTGGAATCTAGCGAGACAGTTGACACCACGACGTGCACTGCAAACACAAAACAAAAAGAAAAACCAGCTTGGGTCTATAAAGAAGCTTAGAAACTAAAGGTATAAAGGAAGAGAATGTCAGAACATGAAGATAGCGTTTATACATATTTGCTTTTCTGCAAGTCACCACCTTTTAATTTTGAGAAAGCAGACCACAGAACTCCTGAAGGATCCCTGCCCCCT
>NW_024423675.1:68686345-68688673 GCF_017311325.1 Ursus maritimus
CCCCCCCCCCCCCCCCCCCCCCGCCCCCAGGCCCTGGCTTGGTGCCTCCGGCTCCTGGGCTGAAAAGCCTCCTTCCGCAGCTGCACTGTAGGAGTGCCCTGGAAAAGAAGCGGCAGACAAAGCCCAGCAGGGCTGATGGGGTCTCTTCTTTCCTACAAAAGAAAAGATCCGATTGGTGGAGAGAGAAATTATCTCCACACTGGAAGACAGAGTAATGACAAAAATAAAGAGGCTTTGTCAAATATAACTCACTATTTTCATTCCTTAGCTCTGGCGTTTCAAAGATGAGGGCTTATGGTTACAGCGCGTCACAGATATTATAAGAAACCAACTTCACCTGAGTGAGCACTGCATGGAGGAAAGAGTCTGTTGGAATGTGTTCTGGGGCCAAAAATAATTTTTGGGGGGGACGTAGGGGGCAATTAAAGAAAGCACCTAATGCAACAAACCTCCCTAAAATTTGGAAAACTTGCTAGTGCAATTAATCTGAGGACTGCACACCTACTGGGGCACTCAGGGCTTTAACATGGGGTGAGGTGCCATTGCCGCGCCCCTCGCTTGTTCTCGTAGCTCTGCAGAGCCTGAGCCATGTCTGCAGGCACAACTGGTCTGGGAGAAGAGGTATTCTCCGAGTAGACGCACACAAAGGGAGCTGGGCACTCCAGCTCCACACCGCCCTGCGGGACACACCGGGACAACAGCAAAGACTCAAAGACGCAGGAGCGCAGACACCGGGAGCAGTTCACAGACCTTGTCTTTGGAACACACGCGGAGCATACTAATGCATCCTCCCCCGAGGACAGCAGCTCCACAAGGTTTGCTCTGATTGGACCCCAACAAAAAGGGAATCACCCAGGAAGGGGCACATTAGCGATCTACAGACCCCCGCGGAACCCGGGCGTGGTGAGAAGGGAGCAGAGCACACACAGGCCCTGCTGCAGAGGTCAGTACCCGCAGCACCCCGTGCTTGCCAACGCGCCCACGGGGCTTTCTGCCGGCGCTCTGCTGGCCCTCCACCCTTGATTGCCCACACCCACCCTGCCCAGCCAGCCCAGCCCCGCGCGCCCAAACCCAGCACCAGCCCTCGGAGCCCGGCCCCGCGCGTCGGAACCCGGCCCCGCCCGGCCGAACCCAGCACCCTGCAGACCCAACACCTTCGGAACCCAGCCCCACCCGGCCGAACCCAGCACCCTGCTCACCCAGCACGCTCGGAACCCAGCCCCACGCTGTCGAACCCAGCACCCTGCTCACCCAGCACGGTCGGAACCCTGCCCCGCGGGTCCGAACCCAGCACCCTGCAGACCCAACACCTTCGGAACCCAGCCCCACGCGGTCGAACCCAGCACCCCACACACCCAGCACCGTCGGAACTCAGCACCCTGCTAAGCCAGCACGGTCGGAACCCAGCCCCACCCGGTCGAACCCAGCACCGTCGGAACCCAGCACCCTGCAAACCCAGCACCGTCGGAACTCAGCCCCACCCGTCCGAACCCAACATCTTGCAGACCCAACACCTTCGGAACCCAGCCCCACGCGGTCGAACCCAGCACCCCACACACCCAGCACCGTCGGAACTCAGCACCCTGCTAAGCCAGCACGGTCGGAACCCAGCCCCACCCGGTCGAACCCAGCACCGTCGGAACCCAGCACCCTGCAAACCCAGCACCGTCGGAACTCAGCCCCACCCGTCCGAACCCAACATCTTGCAGACCCAACACCTTCGGAACCCAGCCCCACCCGGCCGAACCCAGCACCCTGCTCACCCAGCACGCTCGGAACCCAGCCCCACGCTGTCGAACCCAGCACCCTGCTCACCCAGCACGCTCGGAACCCAGCCCCACGCTGTCGAACCCAGCACCCTGCTCACCCAGCACGCTCGGAACCCAGCCCCACGCTGTCGAACCCAGCACCCTGCTCACCCAGCACGCTCGGAACCCAGCCCCACGCTGTCGAACCCAGCACCCTGCTCACCCAGCACGGTCGGAACCCTGCCCCGCGGGTCCGAACCCAGCACCCTGCAGACCCAACACCTTCGGAACCCAGCCCCACGCGGTCGAACCCAGCACCCCACACACCCAGCACCGTCGGAACTCAGCACCCTGCTAAGCCAGCACGGTCGGAACCCAGCCCCACCCGGTCGAACCCAGCACCGTCGGAACCCAGCACCCTGCAAACCCAGCACCGTCGGAACTCAGCCCCACCCGTCCGAACCCAACATCTTGCAGACCCAACACCTTCGGAACCCAGCACCCTTTAGACCCAGCACTATCAGAACCCAGCACCCTGCAAACCACCACATTTGGACCCAGCCCAGACCGTCCGAACCTA
>NW_024423675.1:68689792-68700913 GCF_017311325.1 Ursus maritimus
TTGTAGTTGCGCAAACTTGGACAACATGCCGCGCACCTTACACAGGATTCCAGCACTCTGGGGAAATGACTGTAATAGCACCTAGTTTTGATTTGTTCTAATAGCTAATGTAAAGTCAGTAGTATTTGCTGAAGTCCCAGCATTTATGCACAAATCATGTTTGCCAAGTTTGAACATTCTCACGAAATTTCATCCTGGTTATCATTAGCTCCCAGTCTGTATTTTTGAGTGAGGCTGACATTCACGATTTCAACTTCTTGGGCTTGTCTGTGGTTGGAAGAATTTCTTCTGTCTGGGTGGGTAGAGCCCTTCATTTCGATCCTTAGTTGAGTGCTAATGCACATTAGGGTTAGGTTGCCATTTCCGACACTGATGAGTTACTCCTGATTCACAGCTCATCTTCTCAAATGATTTTCAGTTAGGTCCTAGTAAGCAAATTAACAGTATGTAGTTGTGCTCCTTCATGGACTCATTAGCACGTCTTCTGAAAAGGTGACATGCAGTAATTTAACTTTTAGCATGATGTTTTTCAGAATAATGGATTCATTTTTCTTTGGTTTAAAAAATTGGGATGTAAAATATTATCATGGTACATGGTTGGTTTGCTTTTCTGTTTGAATGAATCTTTTTATAATTGTTTTTTGAGAGATTTTCCAAGTCTGGTTGAGAAAAGGAATATTTTTTTGATTTAGTAATAGATAATTCAGTTTACTCTTTGGGATTTTGAATTGAGTTGGCATTTAAAAAAAATCTAAATCAGAAACAGATTATAGTTAATTGGTCTCAAAAAAATTCTATTTTTAAGCACTCAATTGGAACTTTTTCTCTGTATTCTTAGAGGTACTAGTAGGTATTAAAACTGGCCTGTCATTTGGAAAGCTACTTTTTATGTAGTTATTCTGCAGGTGAGAAATTGCTGTGTATGTGTCTTGAAGCAAAGCAGATTTGAAGGGCTAGTTTTAAAAAGGATGATGAATTCCATTAAGTAGTTTCTCCTCCCCATTTAACATTTGATCTGTTTAGAAATGATTCTCCAGAATTAAATGGGAAAGCTTTGCATAATGAAATAAACTGGTTTTTTTAAATGTCTGATGTTATTTATATGTTTTTTCACTCTCTAGAACCTAGTTCACACTTGAGTACTCTGTGTTCTGGAGAACCTTTGCATACTATTACATTTATTCTGGTCTTGCAGGTTGAGCTTCACATTTAACAGGTTGTATTTTTCATTATGATGGAGGTAAACTTTCATGTTAGTAATTCTCTAAACCAATATTTCAAGGTTCATGGTTTTTACTTTGCTTTATCTAAGCTTGTGTCTAAAAGTGTGTACCATCTGATAGGAAGTTTTACTTTATTTACTTTATTTGGCCATCACAAATCATTTAGCTTTCTGTAAGAATGTAAGTTTGATAAGGCCATTATTAATATTCAATAAATGTTAAGCAAATTTAGTACAGAATTTGATTTGTAGGAATGCGATTTAAGCCTTATATTTAAATATTTGGATAATCTTTTTATATATCTATATGAGAGTATAGTTGTGGTTTATTTTCTTTTGTTTGCTTTTGGGGGGAAGGGTACAGTAATCAGTATCTGTTATCAAGTTTTATAACTACATTAATCATTTGTGTTTGGTGGTTTCAGGCAGTCTTGATGACCACTGATAATTCTGTGGTTTCTATGTTCAGTAAGATGATAAACTTGACTTTTTGGATTATATTTATTTTTTAAGAAAATTAGAATATGTCCTGAAATCAACCTTGTTAAGTGTACTTTTTCCTTCATATTCACATTTATGTGTAAAAGGAGGGCTTCCAAAGAAAAAAACTAGTTATATTTTGTCATCGCGTATTTTTCAACCCCTTCCTCACTTAGGTCCTAGATTCTTTTGGAGTTGTAAAATGAGAGTTGATTTAAACTTAATATTTGATCACTAGGAGACTGATATTAAGTTGAATTAAGATCTTGATTACTGTGGAAAACATAGCTCCTAATAAATGCTTCGTAAAGCTTTTTAGTCCTGTTATTTTCTTAATGTTAAGGCTTTATTTCTTTTAGAGATTTCTAATTATTTATTATGGCAGAATGCTTGTTGCTAATCTTGACTTCCCATTACTTCCTCAGAAGAGGGCTTCTCTGGTTACCCAAAGGTCTCCCTCTTGGTTTTGGAGTCCTGTTGCTTAACTTATCGCAGTGTTGTTATTATAGCCATTGGTTTCTGTTTCCCTCCAATTACATGAAAGCAAGAGCATAGAATTTTATTTTATTAAACATTGTTATATCTTTCACCATGGTAGGTGCTCAATAAATATTTTGCGGAAAAAGTGTTGAATATGGCTTCCTTTCTGTATACCTTTTTTTCTTCTTTTTTTTTTTTTTTTTTAGATTTTATTTATTTGTCAGAGAGGGAGTGTGAGCAGGGAGAGGGGCGGAGGAGGGGCAAATTCCCCTGGGAGCAGGGAGCCTGAAGCAGGCTCATCCCAGCACCCAGGGATCAGGACCTGCCTGAGCCAAAGGCAGACGCTTAACCGACTGAGCCACCCAGGCATCCCTGTATGCCTTTATTCTTGACAAAACATAGGGTATGTACATATTGAAAACTTGGTGAGATTATCTGTTAGGCTATTAAACATTTATGTTTTCATGTGTTACTCTTTTGCATAAAGGTTATACCTTAATGCAAAAACTGTTCTAAGTAGTTGACCATTTTGCTTCATGAGATGGTTCTTAAAGTCAGTTTTGTGTTTTGTTTTGTTTTGTTTTGTTTTGTTTATTTGATAGAGAGGCAGCCAGTGAGAGAGGGAACACAAGCAGGGGGAGTGGGAGAGGAAGAAGCAGGCTCCCAGCGGAGGAGCCTGATGTGGGACTCGATCCCAGGACTCTGGGATCACGGCCTAGGCTGAAGGCAGATGCTTAATGACTGAGCCACCCAGACGCCCCTTAAAGTCAGTTTTTTAGGAATAATTTATTGATTTCATTACCTTCTTTTTGTGTTGATGGGAAAATATAACCTAGAATTTGTACGTACATCCACATTTGCTTTATTAAAGGTGAATATGTTATGTTTTAATATTCTGATTAATCTTCAGAAGTAATGTGATTCATATTACTCAGAGATGTGTATAAAAAACAACTTCCGGTTTGTCAGCAGAGGTGGAGTAGGAAATCTTCGTGTGAAGTAGTAATAAGTTGCATAATTTGTAGCTAAATCTGTATTCCATACTAGTGCTTAGGTTGTAACGATGCTTCTTCAGAAGACTTAACTATATTTGAAACTTCTGAAAACAGCAGTTGTGTTATCGAGCATCGATACTTCAGAAGATCTCTTTTTTTGGTGACTAATATATAATGATATAGGCAGTTGCCAGTGATGTGTTTTTAGTATTTATAGGCATCTCTGTCCTTTTTTTTTTTATTTGAAACTCAATGATGGTTGTAACTTTTTTTTTTAACCTTTATTTCCTGTAAGAACTGGTTAAGATTTGTTTGTATGGGTGTGAGCCTGTTGGTCTGAGGTAAACCCTTGTCCAACACTGTTGAACATCTTAAGTTGAGACTGCATCTAGACTAGCTTCAGTCTGCTCTCCTTCTGCCAGTGAAACCTTACTTTAATTTCTGTAATTTATAGACTTAATGGAATGTAACTGTTGTAACTCGGCTTTTCTAGATCTGTAAAATTTGGATTGTGGTTCAGAGCATGGTAGTAGAAGTGACTCTTTTATATTCTTGAAAAAATGAGTCACAGAAGATCAAGGTAGGTACTAAATTTGTGGGGAGCTTCTGAAAAGAAGGTTTAGGGTTATTCCATTAAGGATGGAGCTGAGCAATTGTGGTGTGTAAGGCATTATTACCAGGTGTTGCTTATTCTGGTGGCATAGGTTAATTTGTTTATAAACAGTTTTACCAGACTTGAACTTGGGTGTCATGTCAGAAAATGCTAATAGATAATAATAGCAATTATTTTGATTGAAACCTGTTTTCCTTTGTTATAAATGAAATGGTTGTGAGTACTGTTAATAGAACATAAAACTAAACTGATCTCTTAATTGAAAATTATTTTCAGGTTAGGTGAGTTGTTGAATTTTGTTCAGAAGCTTGCTGTTTCCATTATTTTCCTGGCTGATTGTATTTAGCATGTACTCATTCACCTTGAAGATGCCTTGGAGAGAGATGAAAATTTGTTTGACCTACATTTACACTTGGGAGTTAGATACTAAACAATTTGCCAAATCTCACGGACCCTTTCACCAGTTTTGGGTGTGTCTCAGTCTGTTAGCTGACACTGACAGGCTGGCAGGGCCTGCAAATCCATTGGTGGGCTTCTAGTTAGTGTCCCCATATGCATGAGCTGATGGCAGATGTGGGCATATTGTCAAAGCTGGGCCATCTGTATGCATGAGTTATGAATGAGCAGAAGCTTAACATTGCCAGTCACATATTAGGACCAAATAGAGCAGGCAGAGAGCTGGTGAGGGGGATTTTGTTTGCCTATCTCAGGTCATCAGGTTGAGGTTGGGCTCTAGTAACAATAGAAATGTAAAATTTCACTCACCATTTTGGTATATGTGATTGACCAACATTGTGTTATAATTACCTTAGAAAGTGGATGTATTTTATAAGGTGAAAGTAAGCACATGCAGTAGTAGTTTGTACGTAAACTGGGAAGTATTTTCCTGGTGTAAGTTGATTGTAAAAGATAAGGATAATTTGAAGTTTCATACTTGCAGGTGTACAAGTGTGTGTCATGAATGAATTTACTTGGAAGGACTGAAATTGAATATCGTACTATGACTGGAAAATAGCCAGAATTTCTGTATTTTTACTCAAAAAAATTTTGGTGTTAAAGGAGATTAAGTTGTGTGGCTTAACAGAAAATGATGTGAACTTTTGTTGCCCTTGTTTGTATTGTCATGTTTTTAGGTTGATTACACATAGCATGCTTTGCGCTGTGTGTGTATGTGTGTGTGATTGAAGTGTAGTTGCCATACAGTATTCCTAGTTTCAGGTGTACAACAGAGTAATAAAACAGTAATATGTGTTTACATACATTAGGAAGTGGTCTCCACAATAAAGCTAGCTAGCATCTGTCATCATCCCAAGTTGTTAGATGTATTAACTAAATTGTCTCTGTTGTACATTGTATCTCCATGTCTCATTTTATAACTGGAAGTTTGTAGCCTTTACACCCCCTCCCCCATTTTGCTGCCCATCTTCCTACCCTCTCTCCCCTCTGACAACTACCAGATTATTTTATGTAGCTATGAGTCTGTTTCTAGTTTTGTTGTTATTGGTGGTGTTTGTTATGCTTAAGTGAAATCATATGGTATTTGCTTTTCTCTGATTTACTTCACTTAACAAAATACTCTGTAGGTCCATCCATGTTGTTGTAAACATCATGATTTCACTTTTTTTTAATGGCTGAGTAATACTCCATTGTGTATGTATGCCGTATCTTTATTCATTCACCTGTTGATGACCACTTAAGTTGTTTCCATATCTTGGCTATTATAAATAATGATACAATGAATGGGGGGGGGTGCCTGTACCTTTCCAAATGTTTTCATTTTCTTTGGGTAAACAGCCAGAAGTACAAGTGCTGGATCATAGGGTAGTTCTATTTTTAATTTCTTGAGGAACCGCCATACTGTTTTTCATAGTAGCTGTACAATTTTGCATTCCCAGCAATAGTGCCTGAGGGTTCCCTTATCTCTGCATCCTCACCAACACTTGTTATTTCTTGTCTTTTTGATAGTAGCTACTCAGGTGTGAGGTGATATCGTCTTGTGATTTTAATTTGCATTTCCCTGATGATTAGTAATGTTGAGCATCTTTTCATGTGCTTATTGGCCATCTGGATGTCTTTGGAAAAATGTCAATTCACAGTCTCACTTTTTCTTTTTTTCTATTGTGTTGTGTGAATTCTTCGTTTGGATAGATGTGATGTGTGGTTTGCAAATATTTTCTCTCATTCTATACATTACCTTTTCATATTTTTCATGGTTTTCTTTGCAGAAGCTTTTTAATTTGATGTAATTTTATTCATTTATTTTTGCTTTTGTTGTCCTTGCCTGAGGACACAGGTCCAAAAAGATGTTGCTCAGACTGATATCCAAGAGCTTACTGCCTGAGTTTTCTTCTAGGAGTTTTATGGTCTCCCATTTACATATAAGTCTTTATTAATCCATTTGAGTTTGTTTTTGTATATGGTATAAGAAAGTTTCATTTATTAAGGTCCAGTTTCATTTATTCTACATAGTTGTCGAGTTTCCCCAACAACGGTTATTGAGTAGATGGTCTTTTCTGCATTGTATATTCTTGCTTCCTTTGTTGAAGATTAATTGAGCATATAAATGTGGGTTTATTTCTGGATTCTCTGTTTTGTTCCATTGATCAGTGTGTCTGTTTTTGTGGCAGCTCCTACTGTTTTGGTTACTGCAGCTTTGTAGGTGTAGTTTGAAATCAGGGAGCATCATACCTCCGGTTTCCTTCTCAAGTTTGCTTTGACTATTTGGAGTCCTTTGTGGTTCCATACAAATTTAAGAATTATTTGTTCCAGTTCTGTGAAAAATGCCATTTGTGTTTTGATAAGGATTGCGTTGAATCTGCAGATTACTTTGGGTAGTATGGATGTTTTAACAACATTCTTTCCGTGGGTTGGGAGAATATTCTCCCAATCGATGAGCATGGTATATCTTTTCATTTGTTTGTGTCATCTTCCATTTCTTTTCATCAGTGTCTATACTTTCCAGTGTACAGGTCTTTCACCTTCTTGGTTAAATTTATACCTAGGTATTTTATTCTTGTCAATGCAATTGTGAATTGGCTTGCTTTCTTAATCTCTGTTTCTGAAGTTCGTTATTAGTGCATAGAAATACAACAGATTTTTGTGTGTTAATTTTGTATCCTGCAACTTTACTGATTTTTTTTTTTTTAATTCCAGTAGGGTTCCAGTAGTATGTTGAATAAAAATGGGAAGAATGAGGGGTGCCTGGGTGGCTCATTTGGTGAAGCGTCTGCCATCGCCTCAGGTCATGATCTCAGGGTCCAGGGCTCAAGCCCCGCCTGCTCATGCTCACCCTTTTTTCCCCTTTATTTCTCAAATAAAAAATAAAATCTTTTTTAAAAACGTGGTGAGAGTGAGCATCCTTGTCTTATTCCTGATCTTAGAGGAGAAACTTTTGGCTTTTCACAGTTAAGTATGGTGTTAGTTGTGGCCTTTATTATTTTGAGGTATGATTCCTTTATACCCACTTTGTTGAGAGTTGCTTTTTAAATGTTGTCACTGCATTATAGTTGGGGTGAACCAGATGGAAAATGTGAGTAATAATTATACCAGCACAAGAGGAATAAACTGGAATTGTCTCCATTAACTCCAGGTACAAACAAGATGAACTTGTGTAAGTGGTTTGTTTCAGTTTCTGAAGTGTCAGACTTCCTTCAGTTTACTCTTGCTGCCAGTGCTCAGTTGACCTAGGTAGAATGGACGAGACCATTTTCACAGAATATCAGATATTTTCTTTGCATTTTTAAAACCGTCTTCCATTTGGGTAGCACGGAAGCACGCTGCAAGAGGACCATACCACTGTTGAGTCTAGCTCTGCCACCGTCCATAGTACAAACGGTGCGACAGGTTGTTTCAAATAAAGAACTCTTTCTCTGAGAGTTTGGCTGTTTTTTTTGTAGTAGAAGAGAGTTTGACTCCTAAAATTAAGACCTGTGAAAAAATGCTCATTCATGAGTCTTGTTTGGGTGTTTATTGGTTAAGAGCAGTCCAGTGAGCTTGTTATATTCAGAATTATAGCTAATCGTTCTCTGTTGCTTGATTTCATATATGTTTTGCTAAAGGAAAATTAGACTTTAGCCTTTTGCAAATTTAAATTGTTGTTCTTTGTAAGAATGTACTTTCTCTTTACCCTTGTTTGCTAGGAGTGGTACTTTCCATGGTGATCTACTTATTATTCTTTTCATTTCCTGATTTTTACAAGAGAACCAACAAAATTTCTCTTAGAATTTCTTTTTGTGCCGCCGTTATCAGTCACAGTGTTTTGGTGCTGAGACTTCAGATTGTCAGTTTTTCCCGTAGCTTTGAACCCAGTTCCATATTTAGGTGCGAAAATGAAGTAGGAGCAAAAATACACACAGTGTTGGGGTACCTGGGTGTTTCAGTCAGTTAAGCATTCGACTCTTGATTTGGGCTCAGGTCGTAATCTCAGGGTGGTGGGATTGAGCCCTGCATTGGGCTCGGCACTGGGCATGGAGTCTGCTTGTCCCTGTCCGTCTGTCTCTCCCCACACTCTCACTCTCAAATAAATTAAATCTTTAAAAAAAAATGCACTGTTGGACACAGTCACATATTTAAAAACCATCGTATTCTTAAAATGGATAACTTCTATATACATGTTTAGGATAAAGCCTATGCATTGGGAAAATGTCTTTCAAATATGTTATTTTTTGGTGGATATTGGTATTATTATCTGAGTAAATTTCTGAGTGCACCAGACCTCTAGACCAATGCTTGTAAAATATACCATGATTTTACATGAGCTTTCTAAGGAGTTTCTAAGTTACATTACATTTCACATTAATGAATTTTTGTTTTGGCAAAACTTGGGGTGCTTTTGGGGGTGATTATTTTTAAGAGACATTGGTTAATAAAAGAACCTGTTATATGAAGGCTTTTGGTTTGAGCCTAAGTATTCTAATTTTTCTACTAATTCTTCTTTGCAAGATCCTTTTAAATGTTTTTTATGTTGTCACATTAGAGTTTGTCTGTCTTGTTCCTTGACTCAATTTTTTACCCATGCATGGTTTTTGCCATCGTGTATTGGCCATATAGAAAATACTGGGTCACTGAGTTATGTGGATTTTCCAAATGTTGGAACATTTCTTTAAACAATATTGAAGTACTACGATTAATATTACCGTTGATCAGAAAATCTTAAGTTTTCAAAACATCTGACTTCCTATCAAAGCTCCTGTTTTATTACTGGCAGCACTGCCATAGGCAGCACTTGAAGGGATTGGCTTGCTTCCTTCCTGTTTGAGGAAATGCCTGCCAGATACTCAAGCCTGAAACAGTATAGCTTGTCAGTCATTCTTCCAGGTAGAAGTGGTATTCCATGAAGAATCGTCTCCGTCCGCTAACGTCAGCAGTTCACAAGTGCTTTTTTGAGAGAGCCATCAAACTGGTATGCAGCCCGTAGAAATTTTTCCCAGTGTGGTACATAGATTGTTGAACAAATGTGTACTCAAGACTCAGACTTTAATAAAATTATCATTTTTTCTGTTTTATCAAAGACAGTCTTAAGTGAAACTGCACCCCTGTTTTTGTTATTTTTCCTTCTTTTTCTTTTTTAAGATTTTTATTATATTATGTTAGTCACCATAAGAATCCTGTTCGATAGGCTCGAGATTCATTAGTTCGTATAACACCCAGTGCACCATGCAACGTGCCTCCTTACTACCCATCACCAGCCTATCCCATTCCCCCACCCCTCCCCCTGAAGCCCTCGAGTTTGTTTCTCAGAGTCATAGTCTCCATGCTTCATTCCTCTGATTACCCCTTCTTTATCCCTTTCTTCCCTACCGATCTTCCTAGTTCTTATGTTCATAGATGAGAAACCATATATAATTGTTTTTCTGCTTGATTACTTCACTTAGCATTACCCTCCAGTGCCGGCCATGTTGCAGCAAATGTTGAGAACTCGTTCCTTCTGATAGCTGAGTAATATTCCATTGTATATATGGACCACAACTTCTTAATCCAGTCATCTGTTGCAGGGCATCTCGGCTCCTTCCACGATTTAGCTATTGTGGACATTGCTGCTATGAACATTGGGTGCACCCCTGTTTTTTAAGTGTGGATTCATAGCAGTGAAAAATTCATTGATTCTGAGTACAGTGTGATGTTGCTGCCTGATTTGTGCTCATGTGCCATCGGTTCGGCCCATCCTTACTTTTGAACGTTATGAACGCCAACACAATGAGAGGCTAATACTGTGTAAGTACCAGCGTGAAAAAGTTTTCACTTCACGGTTATCTTTGAAAGACCTGAGGGGAACCCCAGGGATTTGTGGATGGTAGTTTGTGAGCTACTGCCCCAGAATACTCAGGGGGGTTTTAAGAATTTTGGTTTGTGTTTGAATTTTGGTTTATATTTGAAGGTGGGTACTAAAGCCTATATTCATGGTATTTTCCAACTATGGCTATAAAATTAACATGCATATCATTTAAAATGTGAATGTAGGGCTCAATATGATAGAAGGGTAGATTTCAACATGTATTAATTTTTTACTTATTATTATATATTTGATTATTTTCTATATAAGCACCTATTTTAATTTTTACTTATCAGTAATAAGATGCAAACATTTACACGTTTGTTATTGAAGAAGACTGTCCCACAACCTCACTAAAGTGGTGACCTATGAATTTTATTACTGTAATTCACCCAGGATAAGAGTGAGGCCACTCCTCCTCGTGGGTCAGCGTCGGTTCAGAGAACAGTGCTGTCGATGTAGTCCAAGGTTTCGGTGGGGGTTGTGGTGTTTGATGCGGGCTCCGGCCTTCTGGCACTTGTCTGTCCTTTCATGCTCTCCTTCCCACGTGTGAACTTTGATTAGGGCCAGCCGTTGACTGTGCGAGGATGTCTTTTCACTACTGTTTTTGGTTGTATTTTTCCTCAGCTTTAGTGTATTTCATGAGCTAACACGCGAGTACAGACAGATAATACTTATTTTCTTTAAAACCTCCCATACACAATATGGAATTTTAGTACTTCAGAGTAGTATGTAAATATAGTACTTCTAAAAATGCATGTGGTAAAAACAAAATATTAGAATACTGGATTTATGTTCAAGATGAATTTATTTACTCAGTGGCAACTTGTTTTGCAACAAATATATTGTGTTGTTTATTTATGGTGAGGTGTAAATTCATTTCAATTTTTTTGGTGACCATTTCCTTTTTATAGATAGCATTACAAATTATTTTGATGATACACTGCTTTTAACCACTGAATGAAATGTATTAGTAAACATATTTTTTTAACTTACCAGGGTAATAAAATACAGATAAGAAATCTTACTTGCTGAATAAGCTAGTTTGTAAAGGATTCCT
>NW_024423675.1:68700938-68794089 GCF_017311325.1 Ursus maritimus
GATTCCTTTGTAGATCAACTAAGCTTCTGCTTACTCAAGAGGAGGAGCTTGCCAAGAGTACCATGGACAGTGTTTTCACATGTAATGTTTTAGGGCCTCAAATATTTAAAAATGTGTTTTTAATTCAGTTTTGGCAAAGGTGGCCTTGTTGAGTTCTTGGTATAGTTAACGTGTTTTTATACCAAATTTGCTGATTCCAGTTTTTAAAAATTATTTTTTTATTACCTTCAGGAAATTGTTACTTAGGGAATATCAAGGACAGTCAAATTAAGACCCCCAAATCTGGAAGAGCATTAGGATCATTTATGATATTATTTTATAGTTTATTTTTAAAGTATATTCTTGAAAATGTAGTTAGACATAGAAGGAGTTTATGCATTTACTGTAGGAGAGATGATATGTTTAAAAATATTTGTTTTATATTATGAAAGTAATATGCATGTTTTAGAATATTTGGGAAATGCTTGAAGCGTGCGTGTATGTTTGGTTATATGTGTTTATTAATTATTTGCATTTTTAGTCATTACTGAATCCTGTTTCTTAACCAGCCATATGTCTGTCAGGAATCCAGTTTCTGAAAGTTACCTAGGTTATTCGGATAGCTGCAGTACTTAATGTTTTGTGAATGCATGCTATCTACATACCTGATATTAGCATAAAATGCTTTGCGTGTGTTCTCTTTTTTAGTTCTTACAGCGGTCTTTTGCAGTAGGTGCTTTTGCCTTTTCTCTTGAATAAGCAGAAGCTTTGTTGATCTACAAAGGAATCACTTACAAATTCCTTTATTCATCAAATAAGATTTCTTATCTCTATTTTATTACCCAGCTAAATTAAAACAATCTGTGTACTAATAAATGCTTTATGTGTGTTATCTTTAGTTTATGTAGCAGTTCTGCGAGGTGGGTGCTTTTGCTCTTCACATTTTTGGGTGAAGAGACCAGGGCGCAGGAGATGAAATAACTTGCTCAAGGGTGTGCAGGTATAATGAGCTGAGGAGCCGTGATTTGAACCTGGGTATTCTGACTCAAACCCCTAGCCACTGTGTTTGTAGAATTCAGAAATTTAAGATCACTGCAATGAAAGCAGTGTTTGGAAATTTTGTAGGAAAATAATTTATAAATAGGATAATTTAGGGGCACCTGGCTCGCTCAGTTAGAAGAGCATGTGACTCTCGATCTCCAGGTTGAGTTCAAACCCATGTTGGGTGTGACGATTACTTAAAAATAACATCTTAAAAAAAAAACAAAAAATAAAGGATAATTTAGAGCTTGGTTTTCAGAAAGAATCACAAGCATGGTATAAGGGACCCCTTTCTGTGTTATTTATGTTGTATGTTGTGTGCGTATATATGTATATCTTTATATACAGTAGACATGAATGTATTGATTTTCTAAAGCTTTATTTTGTCTTTTTTTCTTAGAAACAGTGGATTGTATGCTTTGTAGCCAGCATGGTGCATGCCATACTTTAGTTTTAACTGAGCAGACTTGGAGCAACCACAGATGAGAGTATGAGGGAATTTTGATAGCTTCACTGATAGCTTTCCTGTGCCTGAGAGAAATAAAGACCAGGCTTCCCCAAGGTTCTGGCACTGCTGTATTTAGACCCCTATGTGACGGCACGGGTGTGATTTGAGTTTGTACCTGTCCCTTCCTCTCTTGATGTGCTTCCCCTTAGTGCCATCCTCCTCGGGTTAGCTTTGTGTCACCTCATCCCATTTCTGGTCCACGCTTCAAAGTAAACAACAATGAAACTTGTTTGTTCTCATCACTGTTGGGGCTTAGTTAATTTACTTTCCCGTAAGGTTTTGTTGACATATTAACTAGCGATTTTTCCCTAGGTAATGTTTGAATTTCAGTGGTTTTCTAGAGATAATTCCTTGATTGTTGCTAACAATTCTGACTAACATCTATTGAGCAAATATTTGGCATTCTCAAACTAGAAGGGGGAATTTCAGATAAAATGGCAAGTTTGGGGGCAGTGTAGTGGACCTTCTCAGATCATACAAATTAACTTCTCTGGTTATGAGCTTGTGTTTTCTTACATGGAGGAAGTTTCTAGATGGGAAATTAAATATACTTTTATGGATCAAGGACTTTGAATAATTGATTGTAAGTTATATAATTTACATGTATACATTACACACATATATAATTTACGTGTTAGGATATAATTTTGTACCAGCAGCAAACTAAGTGTTGTCTCTAAACCAGTGTTCTGGGGTGATTAGACACATGCCACGCCAGGTTTTCCCTCTCTTGTATTCTAGCATAAATAGAACTTAACTGTAAGAAGTTATTATTTTTTTAACCAAGTGGCAACTAAACCAAGGAGTGCCACTTGTTTCTGATCTGCACAGCTTCTGAACAAGTTTCCAGTCCTCCTGGAATGTTTAAATTTTATTAGCATAGTGACATTTTTAGACATTTTATCTTTAGTATGTAATTACAGATGCATGTAATTGGTATCACCAGCTTGATTGTTCAGAACCATTGCAGATTTTACATTAAATACTATGAAAATTGTTTGCTTCTATGAACTTCTGTGAACAGAAATTTTGGAAATAGTTATGTGCCTACATCACAGGCCAGGTGATAGGAGAAATTGCTTCTGTGGTGTGTGTGTTTTTAGTGGCTCTGCCCTGGTACAACTATGGACATCTAGACATTCCTCTTGGGTTTTTCTTAAGCTAACACAGCGTTCATTCTGGGCAGTATTTATTGAGGCTTGCTGTGTTTTAGGCTTGGTCAGAGACTGGCCCTGCAGAGGTGAAAGGATGAAATGGTCTGCTGTCCAAGGAGGAAGGGACACAGACTGACCATCATGGCTCCATTGTGCCGTCAGAGCAGAACCTAAGTGCAGCCAACACCTCTGACTGCATTTCGGGCCTGAGGTTGAATCCTGGCTGTCCCACTCAGTAAATGTGTCCCTCTCTGTCTCCGTTTCCACGGTCACTCATTTACTAGTTACCTTTTATGGGCCAGTCACTTTAAGTGCTGAGCATGCAGAACTTCATGGACACAGGGTTCTTTTCTCAGATAGCTCCCATTCTAGTATGGAAGGTAGATTGAAAAAAACACGGCAGTAATATGGTAAGTGCTCTATTTGGATGGTGGCGACTAGGGACATTTTCATAGACTTTGAGATGAGTCTTTAGATGGCAAAGAGTTTTCTGGAATTTTCTGTCTGGGTAAGGGGGAGGGCATTCCCGGCAGAGAGCGTTATTGATTCAGCAAACATGAATCATCTGGTACCTATTGTGAAGAGATGAGCAAAAGGCATACTTGTCAGGAATGCCTTTGGCGGCAGACGTGCACAGCTAAGCAGATATAATGTTTGCAGTAAGTGCTGTGAGGAAGGAAGACCCCAGTGACCTGGGCAGCAAACCTTTCCTACTTGCAGGTCGGCAAGTTTAACCGAGCTATAGAAAGGAAGTGTTTCTTCTGAATCCTGAAGAATTTGTAGGACACAGATGGAGGAAGGATCGAGAACTTGTAAAGTGCCCAGTCTGGCTGAGTCCATGTGTGTGCCTGGTGAGCTGCAGAGTGTGCTTTTCCTCGGTGTTCACTCTTCCTTCCTGAGTGAGGGTTGTGAGTCCTTCTTGTGTTCCCAGTGTCAGGCGTGACTGTTTGGCTTGCTCTCACCAGTGACACATGCCCCTCTGAGCCCAAGGTTTAAGTCCCATGCCACACTGCTGTCCTTGCTTCTCCATGAATTAGTCTGTCCCAGGGTGGGGGGGTGGTGCTAATTCTTTCAGCTTTGGTACCAGAAAGAAGACTACTGGAACAGTCCCAGCTACCCACACACTGATGTGCTGTCATGAGAAAGAAATCTTTGTTGTTGTAAGGCACTGAGATGGTGTGTTCTTTTGTTTTCGCAGCATAACCTGGTGACCGAAGTGTAGTGTGTGTTTATGTGTCATCCTTGTGTGTCTGGAGTGCAGTCAGTGACTTATGAAACTGGACGTGTTAACCAGGGCCAGTTTCGTATGGGCCTTGTTAGCCAAGTGAGGAATGTTCCAGATGAAATAATATGATGAGATTTGCTGCTCAGCAGGCCTTCCTGGTAGCAGAGTGTACGGAGTGTAGGGAGAGAGAGCTTGGAGGCCAGAGACTTACGGGGTATTTGGCCGTTGTTTCTGTGAGATAAAGGCCTGAACTAAGGCCGCTCAGTTCACAGGGAAGGAGAGAGTTTAAGCTCAGGAAGTACCACAGGGGCGCGGAGAGTGATGAGGGGAGAGAAAGTCCAGGAGAGTCCCAGGTCTGTACTCAGCCACCTAGACAGACAGTAGGACCCTGAACCAGAATTTAAAAAAATGTACACATGGTAGATCAGATTTGGGTGGGAAAACAGGAGGTTGTGTTTGAGATAGTTTGAATTTGAGGTGCTTGGGAATTTCCAGGTAGAAGGTTCCCATGCAGACAGCTAAAGAGGAGCAGCAGCAGGGAAAGAAGGGTGATGGCGGTGGGTGGGGGGGAGGGAGCCAAGGCAGAGATGAGACTGCTAGAAAAGAGTTGTGTGAGCGAGAAAGAGCCCCAGGACAGCAGGCTTGAGAATACCCCACTGTCTGGAGCCGGAGGAGGAGGGGGGAGTGGTGAGCGCAGGACAGAGTGGCTCTAGAAGGTTGATGCGGAAGAGAAGTCGTCTTGCTGTCCGGATCAGGGGGACGGTTGACAGAGGGAGCCTCCCCTGCTGAGCCTTCTCCTCTGTGACCTCTAACACCTGCTAGCTCGGCTCATCACTGCTGTTCTTGCCTGGCAGCCCTACTGCCCTACAAAACTGCTCTTCTCTAGGTAGCCTTGATCTTCTCATTGCCAAAATCACTTGTCCATTGTAGGACCACAAAGAGGCTTTTTTCTTTTTCTTCTGATGGTATTAGTCTGTTCCTTTCTTCCCTTTCCCCTTGGTTGACTCCATTTACTCTTCTCTGTCTTGGCAGCGTCAGTGTTTTAATACCAGAGCCTATGCTCTACTTCTTTTTTCAATTAAAGAAGGCCTGTACTTAAGTATGGGACCATTCTGAGACCATGGGGGCAAACAGTTACTGACTGTAGCTGACATGATACACTTATTTTACATTTATTGACTTCCAACTATGCACGCTCCATAGTACGGAATGTTGCTGATATTCCCGAGTCACGGGATCCTGTGCGAGAGGGCATTAGCAGACGCCCTGATCTCCTGGTAGCCGCTTCTTCCTGTGTCATCTTCTTCCTTCCTCTCCTTTCCCAGGACTGGATTGTGAATGTTATGGCTGTTGTTGTAACATCTGGAGTCTGTATTTCCTAGACCAGGCAATCGAGGTGATGGCTTGCCTTTGCCAAAACAGTATTGCTTTTGAGTTTAGGCTGGCGTTCAGTTGGTGACTTTTCCTCAGGAAGTGCCGACTGGGGCTGGTTTTCAGTCCTCCTCTTTGATCGTCTTCAGCGCTCTCTCGTAATGCTGTCACATGTGGACATTTAGTCCTCTCCCATTATCCATAAATAAAGGCCTAAAAAAACAAAGCAAAAACTGTGTTTGATTTCGGTGGCCAATCTTAGAGGAAAGGAGCTGAGGAAATGGAGTAGATGATGAATAGTAGCGTAGGAGTGGAAAGGAAAATAAACGTAAATCTGGGGAATCCAGCAGCAATCAGTGCACTTGGGTAGCAGTTTAGAGTCAAGATTTATCTTAGAACTCCAATATTATCTCTCAGGTAAGTCTATATGAAAATATCAGTCCTCTTCAGCGTAAACTTTTGATGATCTTTTTGCTTCCAGTCCATTCTGTGCTCAAATGTCCAAATAATTTTCCCCAAACTCCTGTACCTCCAGGGCTCCAATTGCCAAAATGTTGTTTTAGCAATTCCTGACCTCTCTTCCCTAGTATTTGGGAAGGTAGAGTTGTTGTTGTTGGGGGGGGGGGTATCTGCATAAAGCTGAGGGCATGATGAATTTACTCTAGGAATTAGGTTGTAAGTATAAGAGAGCTGTTTTATTTCCAAGATTGAGGAGTAAGTCGTTGATACCAAAGCACGTTGTCAAACACTTGGGCTCTTAGACTAAACTTCAGCTCTTTAAAAACAGTGAGGCATGGGTATATACTGTGCTGTCAATTTCAATTGTTTAACTTTAAACATAGAAGTTAAATTTTAGAACTTTTTCATTGCTTTTTACTCTAAGAGGCTGAACTCTTGACTTCACCAAAACCTCTCCTGTCCAAGGCACCAGTGACCTTCACACTGCCAAGCCCAGTCACCATTTCATAACCCCTTGATCCTGATGCATCCTCCATGGAACTCTTCCTCCATGTGGCCTCCAGGACTGGTCTGCTTTCCTTTGCTGAGTGAAGGAGACCCCAGAATTTGACCCAAGTACTTCCTCTCTTCTCCACACTTACTTGCTGGGTGAAATTTTCCCTTCTCATGATTTTAAGAGCTGAATTGCCCGTGTTTATATTCCTAGGGTTAATCATTGCCCTGAGGTTAACGTGTCCAGAATGGAACTCTCATTTCCCACTGTCCCACTCACATCTGCTCCTAACAGTCTTCCCCATCTTTGTAAGCATTGGGCAAGTCACTTTTATTTGTTGCGTATGCCCACAACCTTGCAGTCATCCTTGATTCTTTTCTTTCTCTCAGCCTTTATACTGAATCTCTTCAGCAGATTCTGGCAGCTCTACCTTCAGAATATTTTCATCATCTAACTACTCGTTGATGCTTGGCCCAGCCCACGCTGTCCTCATCTCATCCAGACTCTTGCACTGACCTCTTGCCTGATCTTTTTCATTCTTTTTCCCCCTGTCATCTACCTTTGCTCTCTTATCTGTCTTCTACACAGAGATAATACTTCTAAACCTTAAGTTAAATCATGTCATTTTTCTGCTCAAACTCTTGAATGGCTTTTATGTGACTCAGAATGTACCGTGGCCTACAAAGCCCAGTATGATGCCATTTCCCCCCCTTCTCATTCTGCCCTAGCCATAGTAGTCTTGTTGTTTGTCAGACATGCCACCTAGGCTGCTGTCTTGGGGGGGTCATTTGTATTTGTTTCCTCTGCTTAGAATGCTCTTTGCGTAGAGTTAGGGCTTTGTTCAAGTGTTCTCTCCCACTTATACCCCCAGTGACTTTTGGTCCCTCTGCTCTGTGTAATTCTTCTTGTGTGCCAGTCTGTCCGTAGTGTGTATCTCCTCCTGCTGGGTTATACCTTCCCAGAAATAGGGGCTGTTTTACTTTGTTCATCGCTATTTCCTCATTGCATAGAATTAGGAGGAGGAGGAGGAGGAGGATTTAACTGGAAATAAAAATGTTCCATCTCCTAGGCTTAGTTTCTTCTCTAAGTCTTCCTTGACTAAATTAAAGTTTTTATTTCTTTTTCAAACATTTACTGTAGGGGCGCCTGGGTGACTTGGTTGGTTTAGTGTCTGCCTTCAGCTCAGGTCGTGATCTCAGGGTCCTCCCTGCTCAGTGGGCACGCGTGCGTTCTCTTTGTCTCTCTCAAATAAATAAAAAAAATCTTTTAAAAAAACACATTCACTCTTAAGTTATTATTCCCATATTACTGAATGTTTACATTATTTATTTATTGAATGTGTAATTTTTACATTTTTAATACAATTCGAAAGCATTACTGTGAAGTGAGGTTTATCTTTGAAATACTTTGCATTCCAGCTTTGGAAGTTCTGAACTCTGGTGTTGGTTTTTGTTTTTTCCTCCCTTGTGGACCATTCTCTCCCCTTCCCTTCTGCCTTCCATTTCTTGAGAATTACTGCTAGGAAAACAACCCAAGAACCCTTGTCCTAACGGCTCTGACCTGTTCCAAGTAGACCCGTGGTTGTACGGCAGCCCGCCTCCTTGGCCACTTCTTTTATTGTGGGGACAGCTCCTTGGGAGACCTGAGCTTCTTCCTGGGCAGTGAGGTGTCTCAGTGCCCCCAGGACTTGATGGCATCTTACGCACCGAGCTGTGATGTAGGGGCTGCAACCAGTCTGTCACTTCATTCGTTCCCAGAGCAACCAGGGATGTCTGACTGTTTCTCTTTCAGTTTAACTGAGGCCCAGAAATTTTAAGGAACAAATAGTTACAGACCTTGCCTTTCCTGCTCGCTTTCTTTCCGCTTTTCCAGAGATAACTACTAACTGGAAGTTATGAATGATAGTTCACTTATTTTAACTGTTGTGTAGTAGTCCATTGTCCAGAATAGCCACGGTTAATGTATCTCAACCCCTACCTGGAAATGATCAGGTGGTTTATATTTTTCTATTGTTACAGATGTGGATTTAATGAGCACCCCTGTCGGTGTTTCCTTCTGTGCTAATGACAGTTTTTAGGATGGATACCTAGTAGTTTCTTGGTCATAGGCCATGCTGAGATTCTGGTTTACCAGGACTGGCAAATTGATCTTTGAGATGTTTATATCAGTTTGCATCCTACATTTCAGAATTTCCTACCTTTTCAGTGTATTCAGATTTTTTTTTTTAACAAGCTGAAATACTTATTGCTTATATATTACCCTGATTTCAGTGAATGGACATGTTTTCTTATGGTCATTCTGATTTTCTCTTTGAATTGCGTGTTTATGTATTTTGTATATATTTTTTCCCATGAGCTGTTTGTCTTTTTCACATTGACTCATAGATATTCCTTGTAAAATCTGAATCCTGATTTTTCATGTTACATATTTTAGAAATATGTTGATGTTTATGGTTTCTCATGTTTTACAGTGTCTTCTGTCACAGATTTTAAAGCTTTTGAAATGGAGTTGGGTTTGTTTTTTTTTTTTTTTTTTAAGTTTTATACTTTTTCTTTTTCTTGTTTGATGCATGTATTCCATGTTTTATTCTGAAAGTTTTACGGTTTGGGTTTTTACGATTATATATGTAGTCCCTATGGAATCTCTACGATATGGTTGCCCACCTCCGCCTTCCCCCCGTGTAGTGGGTACAGCAGTGCTGGGCATTCTGGAGCCCATTCTGTACACCTGTTTTTCTTGCCTTCCTTCTTGGAGTTTTCTTTTTATAAACTGAGCAGTGTACTTAAGAGAAAGTTTATTTTGCATTATCTATCATATAATGTAACGGTTCCTGAATGTTTAGTCTACCATCTTGCTAGAACTGGGAGTTTTACAGTCTTATTTTATACAGCAGGGTATGTAAGAGGCAGTGTAAAATGTATGGCCTCCTGTTTCAAAATTGCGTCAGTAGAAATTCTGGCCCACCTGGTGTTAGCTGTGCCATCATGGTCAAGTGACTTGGTCTTTCGAAGACCTGGTTTCTCCTTTGCAAGACCAGAAAGTAATAGTACCCGCCTCATAGGGTTGCTGTTAGCACTGAAGGAGAGAATGCAAGAAGAGCCACGGTGGCTCCTTCAGTACTAATGAAATTTTTTAGGATGGATGCCTAGATGTGTTAGATGTTCTTATATTTGTATTGTATTATCATCATTGTTTGTGTTTTGTTTTTTCTTTCCCTTTCTTGTTTTGTTTGCTGTAGCAGAACATCTTCCTTGTTCATCTCAGGACAGAAATTTAGATCTGTCTGCTTGTCTTCACACAGTTGATGTTATTTCTGGGAGAGAGGAGGTTTCCAACAACGTGCTGAGGTTTGATAGTGTGCGTTTTAGGCTGACTCTGCATTCCATATCTTAAATTGAAAAAAAAGTTATTTGTCGCTGTTTGTTATTGTGTGTGCATGCATATCCAGACGCAGTAGTATTGTCTTCAAAAGTCTCCTTCAGTGAGATTTTGTGAGCAGTGTAATTTTATATGTAAAAACACAATCAGTGATATCCAGGTTTTCATTTCACAGAACCTAACACTTACCATATTTCTGTATCTTTTGTTTTTGAGTTCATGTCTATGACATTCCATTAATTACCTAAAGAATTTATTCCAGAATGTACTTTTTTTAGTCTAGATATGTGTGTGTGCATTAGCGTCCTATGTTTAACAGTTTGGACGACTTTGGACTAGGAGGTGCAAGTATTCTAGTTAAGAATATTTAGTAACATTAAATGAGAATCTATTCAGTAATTGCTTCTCTTTATGATAATTTTCTTTTGCAATTATATATTAAGAAGACTTTTCAATTGAACTGTGAGCTGTTACCAATGTTTCTTTGCCCCTACATAGAGATTCTATGTTCCTTTTCTAAATTAGTGCTGTTAAAAATCCTCCTTAAAAACAGGCCTCCTTTTCAAAGTCCTTGTGTTGATTTATGCACCTTACCTTTTGTTTTTCTCTTGCCTGGTACTAAGTGACATTCCAGTCTGCTGGGGTCATTTGATAATGCGGAGTGAGACAGGAAGTAAAGTCAGGAGGTACTGCTTGGCACCAAATACGCAGCTTGAGATCATTCCTGATACCAAGGGAGAGAATGTCAGATATGTGCACCGGAACAATACTTGCACCGAACAGAGCGTTTGTTTAGTTTGTCAAATCCCAACTATAAGACAGTCATAGGTCTCCTCTGTCCAAAACTTTGTTTGTAATTTGTTCTTTTTACCTCTGTCCCAGGCCCCTCTCCAGTATCTTGTGTGAGGCATAGAGAACTCAAACAATAGTCTGTGTTTTAAAATTGTATTGCACCTGTGTTTTATGGTAGTACCAATGCAGTCCCATCGTAGAGATTTGAGGATATTTTTAATTCAGGTAAGGTGCGTGAAGTTTTTTTTTAATCGAAATAGGTTGAATAATATGAATTCAATTTTTAGTCTACAATACTACTATAATAAAAAGATATAGATGGAAACATTTTGATTAAAGGAAGCTTCTTTGACTCAGTCACCAGAGTATTTACTTTGATGTGGAAGTTACTGTAAATTAACAGTAATTGATAGTGTACTTATTTGTGTATATAGTTTGTATGGTGCATTACCCTTGTTCAAATTTAGAAGGACCTTTTTATTTATTTTTTTTGTTTTGATTTTTTGAGAGAGAGAGAGAGAGAGCATGTAAGTGAGGGCATGTAAGAGGGAGAGAGAATCTCCAAGCAGATTCCTGCTGAGTGGGGAGCCAGATGTGGGGCTCCATCCCCCATGACCCTGAGATCATGACCTGAGCCAAAACCAGGAGTCAGACGCCTACCTGACTGAGCGACCCAGGCGCCCTGAAACTCCTTTTTAATATTTCACATACTTTAAAAAGAATCTTAGTACAGATTTAAGGAGCAGGTTATAAAAATATGTTTTCTAATTTTATGTTCTTGGCTTTTCTTTTTTGGTATTATGATATTGAGGCAGAGTTCAGGAATTTTGTGTATGTTGATTTGGTTATAGTCAGATCGTTGGAAATGATCTGAACTTTTGGATATTGAATTTCAAAAGCAATTATAAATGTTGTTAAGTGTCATTTTTTCTATAAAGCTTACTATTTTGCATTTTTCAGATACTTTTAATATAGGCTCAGTTGGTTTTGCTTTTGTATTTTGTTTTGCTAGAGATGGGATTATGTACCTTTCATACTGGTTCTCATGTAAGTATGAACCCTTGAGAATGTGCGCGCAGAAAGTGACATTTATCATCGAGTGCCTTATTCATAGCAGGTGCTTTTATATATAAATGATGTAGCAACCATAAAATCCTGTGAAATAGAGTAGCCTTTCCATTTTATAGACAGGGAACAAGAGAACTCAAGCATCTCGCCCAGAGCCACATGAGCATTCAGTGAAAATACCGGAGTTGGAGCTAATGTCTGGCCATTTCCAAGGCCCTGCCTCACTTTCTCTCTTTCCTCCACACACCTGTTGCTTGCTCAGTGCAAGCCATAGATGCTTGGCCTCTGATGTTAGTTCAGTATCTATTTACAGAATCCAATTCCTTGAATTTTTTCTAAGGCATCTGTATTTTTATGAAAATAGGTTTATTTCATATTTAATAATTACTTCATAATTATAATTTATTTTTATATTAAACACTTTTAATAAGGAAAGATTATAGATGAAACTCACTTATATCCTCCCCACGACTTAAAAATTTTCACAATTTCATTGTTGTTGTTTTTTAAATTTTATTTATTTATTTGAGAGAGAGAGAGAGACAGAGAAAGCACAGTCGGGGGGGAGCAGCAGAGGGAGAAGCAGACTCCCCGCCAAGCAGGGAGCCTGATGCAGGGCTCAATCCTAGGACCCTGGGATCATGACCTGAGCTAAAGGCAGATGCTTAACTGACTGAGCCACCCACACTCCCTCAAAATTTCATTGTTCTTAATTCATTAGTTTTTGTTTTAGCTGAGTATTTTAAAGCAAATCTTGAAAGCTGACATGTTCTTTTTCTACTTTCTTCTACTTCAGTGTGTATCTCAAAAAAATATAAGCATAATGTAGTAATCCTGCCCAAAAAGTTAACCCTATTTCCTTACTGTTCTCTAATATCTAACCCACTTTCAGATTTCCTCGTCTCTCTGAAAAACGATTTTTATGGTTAATTTATCTGAATCAGGATCCAAACAAGGTCCACACATTCTATTTAGTTACCTTATGTCTCTTTTTAATCTAGAGCATTCTCACCCCTCTCCAACCGGACTTTTATTTCATGTCATTGACATGTTGGAAAGAACTGGCTAAATTTTCCTGTAGAATATCCCCATTCTGGACTTACCTTTTTTGTTTCCAGGGATGGTGGTGTTTGACTTGTTTCCATAGCTTTAAAGCCTGCGTTGGCTTCAGATCCAACTATTTGATAAGAATGTGTGGTCAAGTCGTGTTGTTTGCCGTCTGTGGCCTCACTGGCTGCACAGCAGGAGGGGGCCTGTGTGCCCGGAACCTCCAGGGCAGATTTTAGTATTATAGACCTGGGCCTGATCGAGTAGGGCTTACAGAATTGTGGTTTTCTAATTCTGTCATTTCTGTCACATCGAGTGGCTAGAATTTTTCTTTAAAAAATAGAAACAAATTTTCTGCATCTACGTTAAGAAAAGCAGAGTTTCTGAGTTCTTTTACTTTAATTGCTTATTTTCAGATCAAGGAGTTGGTGCCCTAGTTACCTGTAGTGGTGACAGTGATTATGATTTTGTTTTTGGCTTGCTTGGTTTTCTTTACTATCATTATGAATGTGAGGATTTTTTTTTCATTTTTTAAAAATAAGCTTTTTAGTTAAATTCCAGTATAGTTAACATACATCGTTACATTAGCTGCAGGTATACAATATAGTGATTCAGCAGTTCTATACATTACACAGTGTTTATCATGGTAAGTATATGTATTTTTAAAGATTTTATTATTTTTTTAAGTAATCTCTACATCCAATGTGGGGCTCAAACTCAACAACCTGGAGACGAAGAGGCATGTGTTCCCCCGACTGAGCCAGCCGGGCACCCCTTCATAAGTGTCCTCTTTAATCCCCTTCACCTTCTCCCCCCATGCCCTCACCCACCTCCCCTCTGGTAATCATCAGTTTGTTCTCTAGAGTTAGAGTCTGATTTTTGGTTTCTCTCTCTCTCCTGCCCTCTCCCTTTGCTTGTTTGTTTTGTTTCTTAAATTCTACATAGGAGTGAAAGCATATGGTACTTGTCTTTCTCTGACTTATTTCACTTAGCATTATACTCTCTAGATCCATCCACGTCGTTGCAAATGGCAAGAATTCATTCTTTTATATGGCTGAGTGATAGTCCATTGTGCCTGCATACACCACCTCGTCTTCATCCATTCATCAGTATGGACATCTGGGCTGTTTCCACAGTTCGGCTACTGTTGATAATGCTGCTATATACATCGGGGTGCGTGTGAGAACTTTTATGTGTTCTGTGTTTCAGTCAGTTGTAGTCATTATTCTTTCTGGCTTTCAGTTTTCCCCACATTTTGGCCAGGTGCACCTTTTGGTTGGCTAGTTTTGAGAACTTCCTTTTTTTCTCGCATAACAAAATGTACCAAACTCATCTTGTCCATTTTCTGACTTACACATGGATTCAGCCATTTCTCCAAGGAGCCCTGACTCCTTCTAGTGGAGAGTGATAGGGATCATAGTCTGGGTGCTACACATGCTTATTTTTTTGGAATTTGTCATTCGCTTCAAGGCCTTTGCATGGAAAGAACTAGGAGATATTTATTTTTTGTGGGGAAAAAAAATCCAAGAATTTCTTCTGTTGTTACCAATTCAGATTTGGCCTTATAGGGTTTTTATTTAATTTCTTTGCTTTTTTAAAAATTTTAATCTCCTTTCTCTTAAATTGAAAATCTTGTTTTATAACTAAATTAACACAATTACATGTTTGCTTTATTCTATCATATAGTTCCTGTATTATACATAATAATGCCAATATTACTACTAACAATAGGACTTCTGAATGAAGATTAATATTTCTTTGCAAGATATTTGTCCTTAGAAGAGTAGAGTCTTACCAGGGATGTAAAGTCAAAATACTATTTTCTAATATCACTTGAAATAAATATGTTTTTCTGTATGGTAATGTAACCAACCCGATACCTTGTTAGACATTAATTTCAGTTTGTTTTAAATTTTTAGTGATTATTTTGTGTTAAAATTTAATTTTTATTATTTAAAATAATCATATGGTTCCAAAGTTGAAACTGTGTAACCAGTTGCAGTTAAAAAGACTTTGTCCATCTTCATTACGTTTTGGTTGATCCACTGGAGGAAGGTTTCCTCTTGCAGATGTGATGAAGTACATTTGTGTGTGTGTGTTTCCTACCCTTTCGTGTAAAAGATGCCTGCTGTGCATACTGTCCTGCTCTTTGCTTTTTGCAGCTGTGTATCGCGTGCACTGAGCTGCGTCACAGCAGAAAGAGCTTTTCCTCATTCTTGCCAGTGGCAGCGTTTTACTCGTTATCTGAAAGTCCCAGAGTTCACTCTGCCTGTGCCCTTTGCTGGGTCGTTTCCACACTTGTGCCCGTTACAGCCCGGCCCGTAGTGAGGTGCTTTGCACGGAGTGCTTCACATCTGTACTAGCGCATCTAGGGGTAGAGCCACGTAGGTGGATTGCCCGGTCAGAATGTGCATGTATATCTAGTGTTGCCAAATATTGCCAAATTCTGCTCCCTGAATATGTACCCTTTTTTTTGCCACTGCCCAAAATAGAGTATGTTGTCAGAATTTCAGGTTTTTACCGGTTTGATTGTTGAGAAATGGCATTTTACCATTACCTTTATTTGAAGTCATTTTATCATGGGTGAGATTGTTCATCCTTTTTTTATGTTTGAGTCATATTTGCCTCTTTTCTGAGCTGTCTGTTGAGTTTCTGAATTTTTTTGGCTCATTTTTTCAAGTGTGTTATTGGTATGTTCTCAAATTTTAGGAACTCTATTTTTTATATATTTATTGGCGGCGGGGAGGCAAGGAACGGTTTATCCTCCCAGCCAAGCAAAGGACGAGGCCCACAGCCGTGGTGGCAGCAGAGACAGCCTCTCCGGCCACAGAGCATCAGTGGCAGCATTAGCGGCCGCCCACGTGACGGCGTGGAGCCGGGAGTGTTAGGCTGACCGACTCCCGTTCCCCTGTGGGTGGTGCTTAATGAGGGCTGGGGTGGGGGCTTGAATGTGAGGTAAGGGGCATCTGGAGTGGCTCAGCGGGCTGTGAAGATATGGCCGGAAATGTCATCGAGGAGCCATTCAGTGCCAGGTAGGAGGATCTCCCCGGTGCACCTGTGGTGTCTGTGGATGGAGCCCAGCTCCAGGCCTGGTGGATGGCCTTAGAGAACAGCGCTCCCGGCGGGTCCTGCTTGTTGGCAGAATGAGGCAGGGTGCTCCAGCCAGGCGCTCCTTCACCACGGGCTCTGGAGCTCCTGCCGGCGATCTGGCTGCGCTGGCGATCGGTGCTGTCCACCACCCAGAGGAGGCCATCCGTGCTCTTGGGCCAGTTCCGCCAGTAGGACCGCAGGGACTGCTGGGCGCTCATGTCCCGGGGTTCAGCCTCAATCCTCCGTGCTCCAGGTTCTCAGTGTTGAAGCCCAGCATCGGGGAGGTGGTGCTGATGTCGTCCCCATGGAACTTCATGAGGGGATAGTTGTTTTGCCAGCATTGTCCGGGCTGAGCATGAACACTCGCAGCTCCCACTCTTTGTGATTCACCTTCAGAGCGGTCAGAGGCCCCATGGTCCCGGTAGCCCCCACAGGAACTCCTTCTGTATTAGAAGATTATATTTTTCTGCCATGTTAGTTGGAAATGTTTTTTCCCTAGCGTGTCACTGTCTTTAGACTTTACCTATTGTGTGCTTTTTTTTCCCCTCCAAGTGAAAACTTGTTAACGTTTCTTTAGTTGCTATTGCTGTATGTTATGTATTTATATTTTAGTATATAATTTTTAAAATACAGATTTCCATGAATATGTCTGTTGCACAATAAAAACTTTAAAACCAGTGTGTGACCTGAACATGTGGACACTGTAGAAAGGTGAACTTAACTGTTCATAGAAATGTCTGTGGCCAGACTGCGAGGGAAACTGTCTTGGGGTTAGGGAAGCTGTGTAATCCCATTCCTAGGAACCATTATGGCTCAGGAGAGGGAACAATGGCATTTGGTGTGTGCACATGTGTGAGAGACCGAAGGGTTACCAGGTTTGTAGATAAGGAGATGCATCAGCCCTAATGTATCTGGACTTTATCAAGGAATTTGGCAATGTCTTCCATCATATTCTTGTGTTGATGACCTACCTGGGTCTAAGTACAGTTAGATGAATGAGGATCCAGTTGTATTCTAAGGCTGTTTAACAGCGCCAAGCTGGAGAAGTGCTATTAGTTGGCAACTAGCATGCAAATGACTCAGTTTAAATTTTACTGGAACCTCTTGAGAATCAGCAGTATTAGGTGGTAACCAAAAAGCTGATGTAATCTTAAATTGCATTAATTACAGATATCGTGTTACAAATAGCAATGTATTAGAGTTGATCAGAACTACACATTTGGAGTTCTGTGATCGGTTCTGGAAGTGGTATCAGGCTGGGTGGATAGAACACAAATGTGTTCAAGAGAGAAGTGAACAAAATAGTAAGTGGATTTGGAATGTTGTCACTGGAAAGGGAACAGTTGAAGGAACTAGAAGTGGAATGCTGTTCTGGAGAGGAACTAGACTTGTTCTAGATCCGCAGTTCTCCACAGGGACGGCTTTGTCCCCTGGAGGATGTATGCAAATGTCTGGAGACATTTTTGGTTTCCACACCCGGCTGGGTGCTACTGGCATCCAGGTTATAGAGGCCAGGGGTGTTCTTGGCATCCCACAGTGCATAGCACACCTCCCACAATGAGACTTATCCAGTCCCAAATGTCACGGTGCTGAGTTCAAAAAACCCTTTCTCAGACTAAACTGGTTTAACTGTCACCCGTGGTAAGAAAAAGAATTGCATTTCACTTTGTAGGCCCAGGGCATGCACAGGGATAACTGGAATTAAAATTTTATGAGCCAGTACTTGCCCCGTTTCCTTAACCCAGAGTGCATTGTATCCAGTAGAAATCTATTCTACTGTATACCATTTCATTAATAAATGGGGAAAAATGATCATTCATAAACCACAGTTTGAATATAGGCCTAAATAATACCAAAGGGTAAAATTAAGCCCAACTAGTAAAGCTCTAGGAGATGCATTTGCTTTTGTATAAAACCATACGTTCTTGCTGTCGAGCTGTACAAAAAGAGAATGTCCTGCGTGGCCAGCGAGTTTGCCATCCCTGGAGTTGTGACAGGGGTTATTAACTTGAGGTCTGTGAACAGACATCACAGGGTCTTTGAACATGGATGAGAAGGTAATTACATCTTTACTTTTAGTAAATAAATTTTTATTAACCTCTGAGATATATCATTTTCTTCACTTATAAGATTATACTTATACTGACTTCAGAATCAGAGTTGTATGAATCAACCCTAAGGCTTCCTCAGTATGTTAATAAAGATGCACTTATATTTACTATATTGTGGTTTTTAAAATAGATTTTATTTATTTATTTGACAGAGAGTGTACAAGCAGGGGGAGCAGCAGGCAGAGGGAGAGGGAGAAACAGGCTCCCTGCTCCTGGGACCCTGAGATCATGACCTGATCCGAAGGCAGATGCTTAACTGACTGAACCACCTAGCGCCCCAAAAATTATTTTAATAACTGTGTTTTACTGTAATTGTTTCCTTTGTAATCTTTTGTATTTTATTTAATGCATTTAAAATATTTATTCTGAGAACAGATTGTTGGGCTTTGCTAGACTTCCAAAGGATCTGTGGCAAAATTGATTATAACCTGGGCACTAGATATGTGTCTTTTAGGGTTGTTTTTGTATATCTGTTATGCAAATGTATTTAAAGATTACACTGGAAATATAGACATAATCTTTGATCATGAATGTGGTAATTGCTCTTTTGTCATGTGGGTTTAATGTATTCTTTAATTAATCATCTATCAGTCCCCAATATAGTGTGGCAGCTATTCAAATAGGGATTTAAAAATTCTCAGAGTACCACGGGGAAGACTTTCACTTTTTGATCCCCCCCTTCTCCCCCCCCCCATGCTGACTTAGGAATTGGGTAGATTTCTGATTCCATTAGAGTCTAGCAGCAGAACAGATTTAACTTGCCGTGAAAGTTGAGAGTCCGGGCTCACAAATGTTTAGCCATCGTGAGCAGACAGTTGTTAAGTAGTCACTGTTGGCAGTATCACTGAGGCATTTCAAAAAAATATGTCGGCTTATTGGTTTTCACAGCAGGCTGTGTTTTCTGGCAGATAACTGTTTTATGTATAATGTTTAAAGGTGTTTGTGGACTGGATGGGTTTTTGTTAAGAGTTTGTAAAACGGGAGATGTGTTTGTGTTCTCTTTGGGGGGGAGTGTGTTTTAGTTCAGAAAACTTGCTTTTCACCTGGAAGATGACTTTTCCCCTATTTCAGTAAACTTGGTCTTTCTCAACTTTGGTGAACTAGCATCAGGACGTTAGAAGTAAAGTAGTTGGCTCACATGGAACAGGCGTACACTGTGATGTGTTAGAAATTACACCTTTATTTTCAGACAAAAAAAATGTTGGATTGAATCATTTTATTATAAAAACCAAATACATATATATGTAGGTAGAAAGTCCTTTCCTGGATGCTGGTTGCTGGGTCAGAGGGGAGTTGCTCTCACGTGATTGTATGCCCGGTTCCATTCCTACCCACAGAGTAACCATGCCCTGTGGAAGCCCTTTCTCACGGAAGAGGAAACAGATTCTGGAATGTTGAGCTACCTCATTGTAGAGCTGGGATTGGAAGTGAAGAGAGGAAGCCCTACTTTTTTTTTTTTTTTAAAGATTTTATTTATTTGCTTGAGAGAGAGCGAGAAGCAGATGCCCCATGGAGCCGGGAGCCCAAGGCAGGGCTCAGTCCCAGGACCCTGAGATCATGACCTGAACCAAAGGCAGACACTTAACCGACTGAACCACCCAGGCGCCCCAAGAGGAAACTCTTAATCTGTACTCCGTAGTTATCTGAAAGGTAGTTCAATATAAAACAAACCTATTTACTTAGTTTTTACAGAAACCTCTTGAAGTACCGTTTACAAGGTACTATAATTAGTGCTATTAGAAACAAAACAGGGCACCTAGCTGGCTCAGTGGGTACAGCATGATCTCGGGGTTGTAAGTTAGAGCCCCACATTGGGTGTAGAGATTACTTAAAATCTTTGAAAACAAACAAATAAGCAAAAAAGAAAAAAAAGAGAGAGACAAACAGACTGTTAATAACAGAGAACAAACTGGTGGTTGCAGGGGGAGGGGTTGGGTGGGTGAACTAGGTGAAGGGGATTAAGAGGACACTTGTGGTAATGAGCACTGAGAATCTATAGAACCGTTGAACTGTTATACACCTCAAACTGATATAGCACTGTATGTTAATTATACTTGATAATAAATACATAAATAATGTTTTTAAAAAGAAAACAGGGTTTCTTAGGAGCTCCCTACCCATAGGAATGGGGAGTATGTGAGAAGGGTAGGGAAAAGGCCCCATTGGGAATGAATGCCATGGGAGGAGTAAGCATGAGCCTGGTGAGGACATCTTACAGTTATTACTTATTTTAAGCTTTCCTGAAATGCATATAATTTTAAAGAGTATGCTTGAAGTACTAGTGTTTAATAAACAGTGTTTATACAAGTAAGATCCCAAAAACCCATATTCAAGTATTTCGTCCGTCTTCCACCTAAATTATTAACACACAAATGGCTGTTGTCCAGTTGATTGATTTATGTACTAATAATATGTGTGTGTGTGTGTGTGTGTGTGTGTGTGTGTTTTGGGGCACAGCTGTATTTTTTCTTAACATTTTGCACCTATTTTTGGAGGCCCCAGCATTAAAAATGAATTATGTGTGTGTAATAAAGTGGTGTGTTCTGTCCACTGCCCTGTTTTCCATGGAGAGTTGGATGATTACCTGTTACAGTTAGCATTGCTTTGCTGCAGGCGAGGAAATGGCTTCACAGAAATGCTGGACACCGTGAGAAAATGGATTAGCATGGTGGACCAATTTAGCTTTAAAACAAATGGTTCTGAGTAGCTCGAGCAAAAGGAGGTTTGAGGTCGCCCTGGTGAGTTTTGCTGGTTTGGAGAAGGCCAATTGATTATCAGTTTCATTAGTTAATAAGACTGATAAAATATTTAAAAGCAAATCTCCACCTTTAATCCTTTGTTTTTTGCATTGGCTCTCTAGTAGTTTATAGTATAGCCTTCTGTGGTTGGGTTTTTGTTTTGTTTTGTTTTGTTTTTGTTTTTGGTCTGTTCTTTCTAATAAATATTAAAATGATTTTGTTCTACGTTGTCATTAAATCCACCCCAAGTAGTGTTCCATTTCTGTTGTAATAATCTTTGTGATAGGGGTGCCTGGGTGGCACAGCGGTTGAGCGTCTGCCTTCGGCTCAGGGCGTGATCCCGGCGTTATGGGATCGAGCCCCACATCAGGCTCCTCCGCTATGAGCCTGCTTCTTCCTCTCCCACTCCCCCTGCTTGTGTTCCCTCTCTCGCTGGCTGTCTCTGTCTCTGTCAAATAAATAAATAAAATCTTTAAAAATAATAATAATAATAATCTTTGTGATAATATTTCTCAGGGAGAAGTTTATACAAAGGTAAATATACACTTTCAGGAAAGAAAGACACTTGGTTTGTGGTCAGGAAGAAGAACCCTGAAGGAAAGGAAACAGGTGATGCATTGCGTCTTCTGCTTCTCACTTCCGTCATTGCCCTTGACATATGGTGCCCGGACTGTGGTGATTATAGTGCTAACCCCAGTCACCGGCCTGCCTGCTCCAAACACAAGTCTCTTCCTGAAAATATGCTGCTAGCAAGTAGGCACTTCGCATAGGTATCGGATGACCTACAACAGTGTTTTTGAATTTTAAATATTATCATCTCTTGGGTAATTTGTGTAAGGACTTCGTTAAGGAGATATTTGTCTTTGTAAAATTATAACCGTATTGGCTGCAACGTTATCAGATTATTAGCCCTGTTACTGAAACTTCATGGCTGCTAATTACGGATTTAAAGTTTTGTTCCAGAGTCCGTATCAGTTCAGAACAGACACATCACAGCTGGAAGAATTGGATATTGTTATTGGCAGTTTTGACTCAAATTTGTTGTTATTTTTATGTGCGAAGCAATGTATTAGAGACTGAGGGAGGGCCTAGAACAATGAATCAGGGGCTCCCTCAGGAAAGCTGCCGTCTAGTGGGAGCACTGATTGCTAGTTCTTTATATAGTCCACTCCTCAAAACAAGCTTATTTTCATTTTATAATTAAGGAAATTGGAGCTCACATGCATATCAGAGAGCTCACTCAAAGATACAGCTATTAAGTTGAAATGCCAACTTATTCCTACCCTGCTGCAGACTCCCAGGTGTCCCTTGCACCATGCAGTGGGCAGGCTGGTAGGCTCATAGAGGAGTTAATCAGGCACTGCGCGCGGTGTGAGCCTGGCCTCCAGTCCCAAAGTGAGCTTTAAGAATACTTGTATCTGAATGCCAGTTCTGTCTAGGTGGGGATCGACTGCTCTGAGTGTTGGAGTTCTTTTTCTTCATTGTTTGTCCGGAACTCCTCTTGTACCTGTTGTAAAGAAAAGGAAGAAATTCACACTCCTCTTCCTCTAGATGATGAAGTGTCTTGAACAAGGGGTGCAGAGCATGGTGCTGTACAAGGTGAGGTTTCCAGGGACAGTAATGCTGGCTGCATCGCAGCCCTGCTCCTTGGTGAGCCGTCTGATTATAGATAGAGCATGCTTAACACCTCCGTGGACCTTCTTTTGTACCCCCTGTAAAGTAGGGATGATAATAGCACCCAACTCATGTTTGAGGAATCAGATACTGAACTCCTGGTATCTGACACATAGTAGCCCTTAATACGTTAGTTATTATTGTTTGTTAGTTTGGTCATTACACACTGCACTTTTAGGTTGAAGAACTTGATTTTATCAATTTTCTCAGGTCTGATAAAATTTTGTGGACTTAGTCACACAGGCCAAACTTGTATTTGGCTGAATAATTAAACACAGTGCTAATGTATTAATTTATTAAGTTGTTATTCTAGTAATAGCTATACTCAGATATTCTGTGTGATATTGAGATAACCAAGCAAACTAAGTTAATATTTATTAACATTTATCTAGTGCAAATGAAATCAAAGGTACTTTTAATAGGCTGCTTTGTTTAGGCTTGGTGTAGAACGTGGAGATTTGTTTCTTTAAAAACGCCAACAGAAATATTTCTCTGTAGACATGGGTGCTGCTGCTTGCTGGATCTCTGCCCTTGGGTTTACTCCTATTTTTTCCTTTTATCTCAACATTTTATGTGAGATCAGTAGCAGAACCACGTTAATAATGGAAATTTTGTATTTGTAGTTTCCTCTTAAAAGCAGTAGTAATCTATACATAAGGGATTTTTATGAGGGTGATTTCATGAGGGATCGCCTCCTTTCCATGCTTGCCTTACCAGACTCACTTTTGAGCCTTTCCTTTGTGTTCTTGCCAAGTTGGGCATTTCCTCCCAGATCTTTGATGTCTGGTAGTTTTGGAGTTACCTGTTGACAGTTATCAGAGAAAGTGGTGCTTTCCTGTCTTCGGGATCCAGAGGTACACCTGTTTCATTCCTGTCACAAATGATGTACAATTACTCTGTTAGCAAATTGATGGAGTGGGAGCTTACTTTGTAACCTTTTTGGTTTAACTTCATCTGTAAACCATGAGCCATGGGAGGAGCCAGGGTAGTTTTGCCAATTACTATTTGAGACTGTTATTGTAATATAGAGATGATTTCAGAGTGGTAGTGGTGATGATAGTGTCAGAATCCTGGGATAAAAGTAGGACTCCCATTATAAACACTTGAATTTATACAACTGATTGTGTAGAGTAGTTCTTGTTTCCTACGGTGCTGTCTTAGGCTAGCCTGCCAGGGTGGTGGATAGGGACAGCTGAACCTGAAGTGGAAGCTTTTGAATGATGAGAGGGACGGGCCAGGGGAGGGGTGAGGGGAGAAGACCAGCGAGCAGAGGAGAGCTGGGTTAGCCCTGAAGGGGAAGTATTGAGAGGAAGTACTTGGTGCACAGGAGCTTTTGTTAGTATCAGTAATGCTGCACCTGTAGTAGTAGTAGTAGGAATAGTGCTGTCCTGTACCGACACATGCATTTACAGTATAGGAGCACCTTTCACCGGCACTGTTACTTTATGGAGTATCAGTAATGCTGCACCTGTAGTAGTAGTAGTAGTAGTAGTAGTAGTAGTAGTAGTAGGAATAGTAGTAATAGTAGTAGTAGTAGGAATAGTGCTATCCTGTACCGACACATGCATTTACAGTGTAGGAGCACCTTTCACCGGCACTGTTACTTTATGGAGTATCAGTAATGCTGCACCTGTAGTAGTAGTAGTAGTAGTAGTAGTAGTGCTGTTCTGTACCGACACATGCATTTACAGTGTAGGAGCACCTTTTACTGGCACTGTTACTTTATGGAGTATCAGTAATGCTGCACCTGTAGTAGTAGTAGTAATAGTAGTAGTAGTAATAGTAGTAGTAGTAGTGCTGTCCTGTACCGACACATGCATTTACAGTGTAGGAGCACCTTTCACCAGCACTGTTACTTTATGGAGGTTTCGGGGTTGCCAGACTAAAAGATAAACCTTTAAAAAGGATGTTGCTTGACTTTCTTTGCTGCTTGACCCAGGCTGAACAAAGAGGCAGTTTATATAATTTTGAGAGACCAGAGCAAGACTATTAATATCGCTCCCATTTTGCTAACTCATAAAGCTTTTTTCAGTCTCACCCCCATAACCCAAGATCTGTGGTTCAGTGTTTTTTTTTTTTTTTTTTTTTTACACACATGCTCACTTATCCTGTATTTTCCTTGGGGCAGTAGGAAATGGGTAGGATGGACTGACTGCCAAGTGCTCGGACAGTGTCTGAGCAAGCACGGTAAAACTTTAGGGCTAGAAATATGTGTTAATGTCTCATTTTCTGTTTTAATTTTCGTATAGTTTTTACAGTTAGCCACATTCTAATATCCCATAACTATTATAATTATTAGTGAAGAATAAGCAAATAGATTGGGAGGACGTAGAGAAAAGCTTACCTGTGATGGGCTTTGAGCCCATAGAAAGGCCATTGCCAGGAGTAAAGCTAAGGAGTGACATCATCTGACTTACTTTTAACAGAACTTGGGATGGATTCTAGGTGTCTGTTGAAGGTGGAATGACTTCACGTGCTCGTGTGGAGGGCGAGAAGAGGGGAGAACCGATGAGCCAGTGGACCTTTGGTGGGGGGGGGGCAGTGAGGGCAGCCACGGAGTTAGAAACGCTCCTTGGAATTTCGTCGGGACCTGTGCTTTTTCTGTGTTCAGGGAAATAATGGGGTACACAGGTGCTCTGGACCTAACCCCCCCCCCCCAGTATCCCCAGGGAAAGTGCAACCCACCAAACAAGAACCAGGTTCTCTCTGATGCAGTGGTTCAGCTGTGGGATATGAACCACTGAGTCTTACGGTTGTAGCGGAAGGCCTGGAAGCTCATGTGAGTTTCAACTAACTGAACTGCATTTAATTAACTAAAGAGGGAAACAAGGAAATAACAGGAAAGAGTGTCCCATAGTTGCATGGGCTACGGTCTGTCTTACAGTAGTATTCCTTCGCTTGTAAAGACCATTGTATTTTTCTCTAGAAGTAAGGTTTTGAGAAATACTTTAATTGTGTTCATTGATTTGGGGCAAGTAGTTCATATTAAAATTAGTTGCAGTTATATTCTGGAAAAGCTAAAGAGTCTCCGTTTACTCACATTCATGGTAGAGTTGGGGCTAACGTCTCCCTGTGGTTTGAGAGTGGTCTCTTCATTGAGACTTCATAATCTCAAGGCTGGGCAGGACCTCAGGGACCGATAGGCATGTACTTTGGGGACCAGGGGATCTGGGTTTTAACTCTGGATTTGCTGTATAACTACTTGAGTAAGCTATTTAAATTTTGTGTTTTAATGACCAAACCTTGAAAATAGAGTTTAGTAATAAATCTACTTAACGGGGCCGTTATAAAGCCATAGTAAAATAATGCATGTCAAGGTGTGCCTGGTACTTGCTGAAGACCCATTAATATTAGCTGTTACTGACATCACCTACGCTACAGCCATTGTCTTAGATGTGACACGAGTAAGGCAGGAGTTGTAAATAACTTGTCCCAAGTCACATAATTAAATTTGAGGACTAAAATGCCATGTCTCTCAGTTTCTGTCTCAGATGTTTATGGTAATGAAACATCTTTTAAAAGTGGCAAATAGCCTTTTTTTGTTTATTATTGTTATAAAAAGTGAATCTTTTTAGAATGTTATTTTTCCAAAAATGTATCTTTTTGTTTTCTTTTAGGATTTGGAGTTCCATGGAGTGATGAGATTTTATTTTCAAGATAAAGCTGCTGGAAATTTTGCAACAAAATGTATTCGGGTATCTAGTACTGCCACCACTCAAGATGTGATCGAGACACTGGCGGAGAAATTCCGGCCTGACATGCGGATGCTGTCATCCCCCAAGTACTCCCTCTATGAAGTGCATGTCAGCGGAGGTCTGTGCGCACACACAGGGTGCTGGCGGGGTAGCCCCATCTTGGATAGAGAGTTCCTGAAACACTCGTTTGTCCAGAGGGCCGTTCAGTCAGTCCAGCCCTGCTTTCCCTAGGGTCCTTCTCTTTCCAGAGGGGTTGGGGAACATCTGAGAAGCGGGCAGAATGTTCTCGTGTCTGTGAAATGTTCTTACAAGATCCTGGTACACACATCTGTGGGAAGTTAGAATGAATGTGTTAATTTAATACATGCTTATTTCTTCAGAGATAAGTAGCATGACATTTCTTCGTTAAAATTAGCCAGCAGACCTCCGTGTCGCACACATTGATGACGCGGTGTGGTGCTTGCTTTTGGAGCAGTAGTTCATGGGGCTCTTTTGTGTACATTCTAATACGACCATTAAATTTAACCCAGTTAAACACTTTGTGAGTCTGAGCCATCAGTCTTACAAAAATGAGTGTTTTGTAATGTGAGACAGTATATTTTCATTATTCTTTGGGAGTAATTAGGGTATCTTGAGGAAATTGTCTTATGTAATTAGTAATTTCTCCTTGTTTTTAATGTTTAAAATTTCTGAAAATATCCTATGTACCTATATCAAATAACAATTTTAGGTTTAATTAGAAATGTAGAAATTTCTTAAGTTTTTTATGAGTGCTTTGGAAATACTGAGTCACCTATGAAAAATACAAATCTTAATCAATGCAGCAAGTAAAAGATTACATACGGCCCAAACCAAAACTTAATACATGTTAAATTCCATCCTGAAGTCCTTTTTGAACATAAGTTATTTGTTTTAACTTCAAAATTACGGCTCTCTGTGTACATTTGAAATTGGGTGAACAGTTTTGTACTGTTTGGAATTTGGGTTTGACCACACCCTTTTTTCCCCAGTAGAATTATCAGATAGGCCATATTCGTTCATTACTCTGTCACCATTATGAGGGTGTCCCACTACACAGATAATACCAAAGCTAGATTTGACAACAGAAGATACTTCACTTTGGATGGATGGTTTTTCTGAGGTTGAGTTTTTCCTTTACCTCGGAATCATTATAACCAGGTTATCGAGAAGAAGATACCTCTCACCTCCAGACCTTTTTGTGTTTTCACTTTTTGGTCATTTGAAAACCACCAAGTGAAGTCTTTAGGATAATATGTAAGATTGGAATTTGAGATCTAAAAATGGAGTGATTTTGATTATGTTAAAAGAAACCTTTTCTTTTACATGTCCTTTAATTAAAAAGTAAACTATCTTAGCTGTAGGGGCTGAAAACACAATAACGGTGTCTGGAGAAGAAGGGGAGAGTCTTGCCCACACCCTGAGCTGAGCGGCTAGGACAGTCCGGCTCTGTCCGTGCTCGTGTCCGCGCTCATCGCAGTGGGCTGCCTGTGCTCAGATGCGGGGAGAGCCCTCGCGTGCGTGTGCTTGATTTTCGGGTCACGGAGCCCCGAGCATGTCAGTGATTTTTCAGTGGCACCCCTGGGCCAAGGGAAATACCTAACATTTCGTTTTATTGAGTAGTTTGATTCAGACAAGTTGATAAGCATTTATGCTCCAACAACCGGATAGATGTTTGAAAAAAGAGTGCACATAAAATGAAAGGAAAACTAAAATTTTCACCCTGTTGTGTGCCTCTTGGGCCCTGCCCAGCTCGTCGATTAGAGGGGGAGCCCTCATTTCTTAGCCGTGTTGGTTTGGGGCAGTGCTGGTGGTTCTGTACAGTACCCCGGAAATCCCAGCTTGACACCGGTGTGCCTCGAGCAGAAGGGATTCCGCGGGCCGGTGTGGACTGGGGGCTGCCTGCAGCTAGCAGTTCGTGCAGTGTCTGCGGGATGCACCTTGTTTCCCTGGGGATTGAGCATGGCCCGCAGCGAGTGCTCAGGGCACCTCACCTCATTCTTGTGCACCGTAGGTCCAGGGCGCTGAATCCTAGGCCCCAACCCGCCCTTCAGCCCCACGGAGACTCCATCTTAGCCTCTCCACGTATTAGGATTCCTTATGTGAAATCAGCTGGGAAAATAAAAAGGATTCTGCTGTTCAACAGCAACAGCAGTATGAGAACCACTAAGGCAGAACTAGACCTTAAAGTTACAACGTTGTGGTAGGACCCTGACCGTATTTATATTTAATAGTTAGGCTCACATGCTTTATAATACCTCACCCTTGTTTTTATTTTACTTTTACAGTTTTGACTTAGTTCTTAAAATTAGTTCTCTAGAAATATACAATGAAGGATTTTGATCTAGTACAAATTTTGCAACAAGAAGAATTTGGTAATTTTGGTTTGTAGCAGGAATTTCAGACTTCACCCAGTCCCTAATTTGTTGCTCTAATTTTCATTTCTCATATTTTCAGTTCATAAAATAATAAATTAGAGTTTGTTACTCCTGTATTCTTATAATTAACATTGCTGTTTACATACAGTATTTACTAAAAGCCTGTGTAAGACTTTTTTACCCTGTAAATTTGTCCCGTTGATCCCTACTTCCTTTATCTCGGTAGTTCTCCAGCTGGGCTCTGTGTCCTGTGTTTGCTGCCCTCATTGTAGACATCCTATAGACAGTTATGTGAATGATTTTTGCTGACTGTAGGCTTCTAATAAGTGGCTGAGGTGTGCCGGGCCCTCAGGGGAGCCTGCTCTGTGGGCTGCCACGTTCCTGAGGCATGTTAGATGTCCAGCAAGCAAGGAAGGAATACTCTAAACCTAGCACTTTATCCTAACGAAGAGACAGGATGGTGGTTCCATGGTGGGAGGTGCTGTGAGGGCTGGACCTAGTGAGTTTGGGAGTCGAGAGATAGAAAGCAGGGTACAGCTGTCACAACACTTGTGTGAGAAGGAAATCTCATAGGTCAGCCGAACTCCTGTGTTACGTTAACGTTGTTTCCTTGTTTTCCAGTTGCATATATGAGATAATTTGATTTACAGAACTAGGCTGATAGCAAAGCCCTATATATATTTTTTCCTAGTTTGTATTTCTCTTATTTTCCCAGTTGGATTCTAAATGTGGTAAGGACGTCATCCCTGGTCAGTGTTTGGCACTGGCTACATGGTAGTATATATTATAGTGGCAACAAAATAGTAAATAATTAAAACTCTCACATAACATTTTGAATTACATTTCAGCCTGTTAGTAAGTACTTGTGGTAATAAGGTATTTTATGTCTATAAAATTAAACTTATATGAGAATGTTGTATTTAGCTAGTGCCATTAAATAACCATGACTTAACTTTTTTCGTTTCATGATTTGAAGAAGAAAGAAGATTGGATATAGATGAGAAGCCCCTAGTTGTTCAGTTGAATTGGAATAAAGACGATCGAGAGGGCAGATTTGTTCTTAAGAATGAGAACGATGCCCTCCCTCCTAAGGTAGGACCCCCTCCACATCTCATGCTGACGTTGTCCCGGGCCCGGGTCGGCCCGAGACGGACATGAGACTGGCGTTAGTGCGATGGGCCTCCACCGAACTTTCCTGTTTGCTGCATTTCCTAAATGACTTTTTTACCCTCCTCCCTGAAAAAAAATTAAAAGGAGTTCTACTTCTCTCTGTTTCATCCTCTGTTTCACTAAATAATCCCTAATATTGCTCTTTACTTTTGCAAAGAAGTTATGGAAGCTTTTGTTATTAAGAGATTTAATGTTCAAGTATAATCAGCTCCAGGTTTTTTACCAAATTAGAAAGTCAAAATATATTTTAATAAGAATCACAAGGGAAAATAGAACTTTAATAACCTATTTTGTGTGTATTTTCAGTACAACCTAATAAGGCACATTTAAAACCTTTTCCATACTCTGTGTGTAAGATTAGACAGAAGCAAACTTCCTGGGCTGATGTAATGCAGTGCAGTGATACTAAAACTTTCTCAGGTGGTAGGGTGTCTGGAATTCCTGTGCTGCTATTCTTATGTGGACCACTATGAAATACAGATAAGATTTGAAACTAACTGTAATTTCTGTGTTAAATCAAATGGCATCTTACACTAGAATTCAGTACTGACAGGTGATAGCAAATGCAGAGGTCAAGAATATTTTGAGAAAAATCTTCTATTTAATTATTTTGGGAAAAGAGTGTCATTGTTCACTTCTGGAAACAGAAAATTTTCACTTAATTTGTGTGATGTTAGTGTTCCATGTTGAAGAGTTTTAGATACACAAAATGTGTTCTTGGCCTTACTCATTACTTGTGCTTCTAGTGGCATTGTAGCAAATCCATATAAAGTAAGAAGGGACAGCTCTCTCTCTCTCTCTTTTTTTTTGGGCCCATATTTTATTTCATTTCTGCATCGTGAATTTAGCTGATGTGCCTAGCTGTGGGCTAGAGATCCTCGTTCGTGTGGATTAGACCTCTTACTAGGGTCAGGACAGTGCTGACATGGCTAGCAATGAAAATAGAAATACTAACTTAGATAAAACAGAAGGTAGTTTATTTCCCAATACAGTAACCATTCTTTCGTGTTTTTCTTGGTTCTTTACCAGTCAACCTATTAATTATACCCCCGCCCCAAAAAGTCTGTGTAGGCCATGTTGTAAATTAAGAATAAATAAGCAGATAAACAAGATCTGGAAAAGAAATAGGAGTTTTTGCAGAAACAGGACTTATAATTTTGCTTCCAAAAAACCATTTCTTACAGTATGCTTAACATTTCTTTGATGTTAGAGAAAACATATATAAAGTAGATAATGATTTAAACAGTTATTTCCTTTTTTTTTTTCTTTTTAGATTTTATTTATTAAAGAGAGAGAGAGCAGGGGGAGGGAGAAGGACAAACAGACTCTGTACTAAGCATGGAGCCTGATAGGGGGCTCAGTCCCACAACCCCAAGACCATGACGTGAGCTGAAATCACGAGTTCCATGCTCAACCAACCAAGGCACCCAAGCGCCCCAGTTATTTCCATATTTTGATTAGCCTTTTTTAAAAGTAACTTTATGTAAATTATTTGGATTTTTATTTATGGAAAATCAGATTTCATAGTTTTCTTGCTGGGTTTGGTTTTCTGTTTGCTTGCTTGCTTGCGTATGAATTTTGAATCAAGGTAAAATACACACACGATGAAATGCCCAGATCTTGGATGTATAATTCATTAAATTTTTCTAAATACACACCGGTAACCGTTAGCCGGTCAGGGCAAAGAACGTTTCCATCCCCCGGACCTTCCCCTGTTGCAGTAGCTGGGTGTTGGCCGTAACGTGAGATGAAGTTAGCTCAGCCGTAGAGAGCTTGCTGTGATTCTGTGTAACAGCCACCATAGTGACGATGCTACTTTTATCAGAAGGCTCAAAGCAATGGACCTGAGAAGCAGGAGAAAGAAGGTGTTATCCAGAACTTCAAGAGAACCCTCTCAAAGAAAGAAAAGAAGGAGAAAAAGAAGAGAGAAAAAGAGGCAGTAAGGCAGGCGTCTGATAAGGATGATAGGCCTTTCCAAGGGGATGACATGTAAGTAATTCTGGACGTATCTCTATTTCCTTTTGCTCTGATAAGCTGAATGTTTTTAATGTAGTGGATCTCGTTACCTTGCCAGGTTAACTGTGAAGAGGATGAACATCCGTTAGGAAGTGAATTTCGGTACCCTCTGGCTCTTGTGTGTGGGGAAGGTGGAGGGTCTCAGCTAAGCAAGGTTTATGGCCGACCACACCGGTCTCATGGGTTTGCTAATCCCAAAGAAGCAGGCTGGTGAACAGGGTTGTTTTATCTGAGTAGACCATTAATGTCAGTGGTTTCTTCACCTTTGTCTGGCCTTTCGTTTCTGGTGTTTTTGGTCCTTAAGGCAGTAGTGCTTTCTTACAGACCTTAACTACACTGAATGCTCATCAGAGGTTGGCAGGAACAGCGAGAAGAGCCGCTAAGGTTCAGATGCACCATCTCGTTGACTCCAGCCCGCCTGCTCCCATTCCTTACTGCGTCATCCCAGCCCCATGATAGTTGTACTTAGCTCTAGAAAGGCTTTTGACTTCTGACCTCAGAGCTGATGGAATAAGGGAGATCAGTGCATTTCGATTGTAACAGAAAAGACATCAGAAGAAACTGACCTTTCCCCTTAGGTGGGAGATCTTGGCATAGTCCCGCCTGTTTTCCCATGAGTCATTCCGTTCATCAGGCCAGCAGCATGTTGTGCACTCCCTCCTAGGCCCCTCCTCGCCTTGCTGGTGACCGCAGCATGGTGTCTGCACTGTTCTTCTGTTGCTGAAGTAGCAGGCATTCGTGTTAGGAAGTCAGAGCATACAGATTTATCAGAAAGAGAGGAGGAGTCAGCTGTCATCACAGGAGCCCAGAGAGAGCCGTAGGTTGGTTTGTTTTTGTTTTTTTTAAGATTTTACTTACTTATTTGGCGGAGAGAGCGAGCAAGCTCCCAAGCAGGGGGAGCCCCAGGCAGAGGCAGAGGGAGAATCAGACTCCCCACTGAGCAGGGAGCCCGATGCGGGACTCAATCCCAGGACCCTGGGATCATGACCTGTGCTGAAGGCAGACGCTTAACTGATTGAGCCACCCAGGCATCACTATAGTTTGTTTTTGATACAAAAATATGTACTTCATATGTTTATGTAGAGTTTTTAAACAAATACAGTCATAAGCTTTTAAAACTAGAGCTTTCCACATGACCTTTTCCCATTAGAATATATCATATAAATGCATATATATATATATGTATATATATACACATACACACATACACATACATATATTCACAAGTATATATTTTCACAAAAGTATGAAGTCGTCTAAATAATTAATGTAGGAGTCTCTCATATAGTTTTTTCAGATCTTATTTCACTGGCCCCTTTTTGTGTGCCTGTAGGTACTTCACAGGTTTTTTGGTCCTATAAGTAATACTCCTGTGACCATCCTTGCTCTCCAACTCTGGGAGCACTCTGGAAGGACAGCTCAGGGGCAGCCCGAGGACGCGTACATTGCCAGACTGCTCCTGGATATGTCTTCTGGAGCCCACAAACCTTCTCACTTCCTCCTACTCTGAGAACTGTCATACACTCTCTCCTCCACAGTGTGTAATACCTCCAATAACTCGAATTTATCTTCCCATTAACAAGGTAGATGTCTTTTTACACATTCACTGACCATTTCTGTTCTGTTGTAGTGACTTCTTCAAGTCTTTCTTTATTGTTTGGTACAGTGTCCTGTATCTATTGAGGACAATTAACCGTTCCTTAGTTAATGATGTTCCACTGTGGAGTGGAATCGAGCCCATTTCAGATTGCATCAAAGTGGGTTTAGGTATTAATCCGTCAGGCAGTGATGTCTGTGTAATGAGCATAAACTCTTGAGTAAAGTATTACATAGTAAGGCTCTATTTAGCATAAACAGGAGACAGAATTTGTATAAATATATTGCTTATACATGAAAAAACCTAAGAAAAGGAGCATTTGAAACTTAGGCTATGGTTTGTCCTATTTATCAGGTTTATAGGGTGATATGTGGTCTGTTTTTAGAAAATTAGTTACTTAAAACAAGTTAAGTTGTTGAATTTGGTTGATTCAAAGCTTGATTTTGTGTTAGAAAGAGTGAGCAGGGGCGTGGGGGAAGGGCAGAGAGAGACTCTCAAGCAGACTCCCTCCTGAGTACTGGGCCTCACATGGGGCTCGATCTCGGGACCCTGAGATTAAGACCTGAGCCAAAACCAAGAGTCTAACGCTCAGCCCACTGAACCACCCAGGGGCCCCAGTGCTTGATCGGTTTTTAGTTAAATTATTTTTATGGTTAAGAATGAAGTCTTTAAAGTATATTTATCAAAATTTAGTCATCAGTCTTTCTTTAATATGCAGTCTTCAACTCCTCATTCTCTATAGTTGACTCCTTGTCAGAGGAACTGCTGGAGCATTTTCTTTTGAAAATTTAGCTTCAAGAAAGTGAATGTTGGTAAATCATTTAGTTCTTTAAAAATTATGCCATTTGAGTTCAAGATTTACTATAATTTTAAGAGAGATTTTTACTAAATAAAAGTATATTCGATCCTCTACTTCTTATGGTTGGAATGTTTTATCACTCATTTCGTCTATGTTAGGAAAACACTGGTGGAAATTCCTGACATGTATAATTTATACATTTTTCTTTTAGCCTGATTAGTGAACCCACAATAATTAAGTTACATAAACTCACCATGAGATTTCAATGATAAATTTCTATTTAATTTAGTGTGTTGCTTGTACCGAGAGGACCTTCGTTTTGTATCCGCAGCACTCGTCAGCACGTGGTCACTGGTCCACAGCACGCCGGTGCTCGGGACAGCACGAGCCCACGGACATCCGCCATGGGGATGTTTGTCTGATTATAGTGCAACTCCTTCTAATACAACACTTAGAAAATACTGTCGGTGCCTTTCTTTTTTTACAGTGAGAATTCCCGACTGGCTGCAGAGGTTTACAAAGACATGCCTGAAACTAGCTTTACCCGAACAATTTCGAATCCGGAGGTGGTCATGAAGCGTCGCCGGCAGCAGAAACTAGAGAGGAGGATGCAGGAGTTCCGGAGCTCGGATGGGCGGCCCGACTCAGGTACCCGTGGCCCGCGATCCCCATGCTGTGCCGCAAGCGGCGCCGTGTGCCCTGTGGGTCTGCTACAGGACCAGCTTTGCCTTAAGTACAGGAGTTCCGTTCACTAGGAGATATGTTTAGTTACGTATTTTTTCCCAGTGCGGCTCTTTTTTGTTTTTATTTTTGAATTCTGGAAAATATATATGAAAGAAGACAGAAAGATTCCCGTGTACTTATTATGCAGCTTCCATAATTAATAACTCGTGTCTCATCTCTGCTCCTGCCTCTGTTACTCCTGTTCCCAAACTGGACTAGTTTGAAGCAAATCCCAAATTACTCAGTATTCCCATGTCTTTGGAACTTAGACAGGGCACTGTTTCAGTGTAGCGTTCCCCACGGCTGCCAGCCTGATGGAAGCTGGCTCCATCCCGTGTTCACTGTGATCCTCAGCACCCTTCTAACTGAGTCTTAGTTACATGTTTTGTGGGAACTGTAGTGTCACTGATTCAGAAACAGTGAGGAGAGTGAGATTACGCATTAGTTCCATAAATAATGTTACAGATTACTTTGAGATCCAGCTGATAATCTGTTTATTTATATCCTGTCTTGTTTGATGAAAGATTTGAAATAACTTAGAAATATATGCACTAAAGAAAAAAAAAGGAAGAGGAGGGAATGAAAATACAAAAACGAAGAAGAAAGGTAGTAAAATTTTTGAAAGAACAAGAGGAATGCTCAGAGATGCCTAACATATGCTGACCTACCGCTGGACAGACCTGGAGGGATTCTCATAGGAAGGAGTTTGACATGATCGAAATGATCATTTCCTCAGTGATTCCTTAAGGAATATTCAAGTATGCTCAGGGACGTGTGAGTCATGGTAAACATAGGCTAGCTGAGAGGATCCATTTTTGTAAGTAACTTAATAAAATATTTTTAGAAGAAATACGCTTTTAATGTGGATTAGAGTGTAACACTTATATGTATTGTTACAGGAAACTCTTTGCATGTCACTTCAGGCTGTGCCCACAGAGACCCATATTTATTGGGAAAATTTGGTGGAAAAATTGGATATGATATGTTAATAAGCTGCTGAACAGTTTTAAGGTGGGAGTTCAGAAAGGTTTTAATGTAGCCTAAGCTTCAGGTCTGGAGTGGTTTCCATGGGAGCAGAGTAGAGGATGGATCTGACGGAATTGAATTTGGAAGTGAGCACATGCTGCCTGCGTGAGGGATGGATCTCTGAGCGCAGTTGGCTGGTACGGACTGTAACACCCGTTTCCAGTCAGGTGGGTATTGATGGATGGCAGTGAGAGAATGTCTGGGAGTGGAAGCCAGGTTTCATGGAGCTGCTGCTGTGATCTGGGGGATGTTCTGACCTGGTAGTTCAGTGGCTTGAGACCAGGTTCTGGTTAGCAGTGTCAGATGGAAAGAGAGATTGGGAGTAATCTGTGGTTGCCAGGCGGCATCACTGGGCATGAGTGAGATCCTTTTTGGTAGAAAATATACAGGTAATGGAAGAATTTAAGGGAAGGCCACTGTTGAGAGGAGTAGGCAAAGACAAGAGGGGAAAAAACAAAACAAAACAAAAAAAACCCCCAAAGAATCAGGAGGAAAACTAGCAGAAGATCCAAGAATTAGAGGTTAAAGGGATAGTTGGGAGAAGAAGGGACATTTTTCTATATAGACTTCCAGGAAACCCTAAAAAACTAAATATTGTTAGCAAAATAGCTGTTAATGGTTAATACTAAGGACACCAAATATATTAAGTTCAGCTATTTTGTTTGTCTTGAATAAATGACTTAGAAAATATATTTTCATAACCTGTTAATAGTTACTAGCTTAACTGTTTTGTTGGTAGAAAATGTGGGGGTCGTGGTCACATGTGGGTAAGGCTTCTGGGACGGACAGTTCAGTCTGTTATTTTCCTGTGTGGTTAGCCTGAGGATTGGTTCCCTGAGTTCTCAAGACCTGACTCACTACACAGCTGATCAGACTCCTAGCTTGTAAGAAGCTTAGACCCTGGACTTTGTAAAGCCTTTTAATGCTCTGGTATATTCACTCTGTGGTATCCTCAAAGTGTAGTTGGCCCCGAAATGCCCTGTATATCTCAGTTTGTTGATTCGTGGCACAGTTATGGCCGTGGATTTCTTGCTGGGACGTCGTTGGCAGCATCATGAGGCTTTTCTAGGAGTCTGTCCTCCTGCCTCAGCTTTCTCACGAGCTGTTTTGGGAGCGGCAGGGCACTGTGACAGGGGTCCCGTAGTTGGGGTCCTGGAGAACCGCAGGCCTTGGTGTGCTCCTCTTCAGAGCTGGGTGTAGCAGTCCTACTTAGTCTTAGAGCTGAAACGTACATTTACACAAGTCAGTTTCAGTCCATAGTAGGGACTTTAAATGGTGCACTGCTCCCCTCTTCTTCCGTAGCGGATTCGGTGGTGTGCATCTCTACGATGAGGGTACCGTGGTGTTAGGCTTATCAACTGTGAAAACCTTTTGAATTAGACTCCACGCTCATTATACTAAAACCAAGTCGAGTTTTAGATACTCTAAAACATTCGGATGGTTGCTGAAAGTCATTCCATCCAATAGCTAAGTTCATTTGGCTAGTGAATATGAATTTTATAGCTACCTCATCATGATGTATCCTTTAGAAGAAGTGCTGCTTAAAATTATGTTATCCATAGGAACCATACTGACTTTTTAAATGATTTTCTGGTAAACCCTGACCTTAAATTTTTTCACACCAAATAGTCTTTCATCCTCTATGATCTCTAACTTTGGGATTGCAAAGAACTTGTCTTGGCTTTTAGCAGATGCAGAATTTTTTAGAAAAATTAAATTTCTGATCATTTGCATTTTTTGGTAGTCATGTAGGTGAGGATACAAGTCCATCTCTTCAGCTTTCAAAACAGGTGTGGTCTGGTTTGCTCTTTGGTTGTCTCACTAAAGCACACAGAGTTGTTACCTCAGTCTACAAAATTTTTACTCATTCTCTTGTACATGTTTTTCTTATAAATTCAAATATGCACGTGGAAGTAGAGTGTGATTAAATCAGAAGGGACTGCGTTTTGGTGCAGTGGAATGTGTGTCCAGTACTGGCCTCCCTGCTGTGCTGTCATCGCCACCTGCAGCTGTTCTTTACCCAGAAGCCGGGGCCTCGTGGGGAAGCACGAGTGGCATTCTGCACACTCCTACATACACAGGCACAGGCTCACTCTTCCGTGCGTGCGCACACACAGAGCCAAAGCCTCCCAGTGGCTACCGCTTCAACTAGAGTCAAGTCCAGACTCTCAGATCATGGTCTGGCCTTGGCCAGCGTGGTCGTGGGTGAGGAAGTCCTATGTGAGCTGGCCTCGGCCAGTCTCACTGCATTTCCCTCTTTTCACCTGGGGTTCATCTCGGGCTGGTGAGCCCACCAGACCCATGCCAGCTGTAGGCCTTAGCACCTCCAAGTCCCTCTGCCCAAGAAGCTCTTGAGGTGGCCATGAGGCTGCTGTGTGTCCCTCAGGGTTCGTGGCAGGTGCTCATCTTCATAGAAGCCTTTACAGTCCCAGGAAGCTCTTGGCCATTTTCTTTCTCACAGCTCTACTTGTGTTTGTCACAACATGTACCACTATCCTGTTTGTTTTCTTGTTGGTCGTCTCCTCCTGCGCCCCACAACTACACTGTAAGCTGTTGGCGGGCGAGGACACCGACCTGTTCATTGCTGTGTCCTCAGCATTGGAACACGGGGGCCCCCAGTACGTGTGAGTTTATATGTGCTTAAACATGTTGACAGGCAGCACTATCAGAACACTCTGGAGTTTCTTTTCTCATCCTTTACCCATAGTGAAAATCATTTCATCATTATAAAAACTGTTAGGGCTTGAAGAGGGGACAGAAACAGTCTTTGTCATACAGAATTACTCACTATAGCCAAGTGTTGTTAAACCAACAAGTGACTGTAAATGTGTGTTTTCCAGGAGGACATGAATATGGAATTATTACACAGATTCCATCTTTGTACTCCTTCCTGCTGGAACTTAGGTGCCCTTTGTTTTGAAGTGATCATAAATGTTAGCTATTTTTGTTATTGGAATAAAATAAAGTAGTGCTCAAAGATGTCAAAATGTTTTTTTCAGGTGGAACATTGAGAATTTATGCAGATAGTTTAAAACCAAATATTCCGTACAAGACAATCCTGCTGTCTACCACAGATCCTGCAGACTTCGCTGTGGCTGAAGCTTTAGAGAAATATGGCCTGGAGAAGGAAAATCCCAAGGATTACTGCATTGCCCGGGTAAATAACTATCAAATCAGAACTTAGCAGTATTACACATGCTACAACTTCACATTTAAGTGGAAAGATAGTCTTTAAATGAAGTTAAATGTAGGCTAATTTTCTTCTTGTTTTGCATATGTAGGTAACTTAATATTTGTAAAGTGTTTTTCTAATGGTTTTACTAAGATACATGATGAAGAGTCAGCTTCTCAATAAAAACTCCAGTTTGCTGTTCTAACTAGCACTTGGTGTCTGCGCTCAGTCATCGTCTGTCATTTCTTACAGGTACAGACTGAGTATCTTTCGTCCAGTTCTCGCAAGGTTTGGGAGCTCTTATTCCTCAGAACTGAGTGGGTCACATTAAGTAAAATCCAGCAGGTTTTCTCTTCTGAGACAGACTACTTGGACAACTCTTAACCCTAAAGTCAGTGACAAGTGTGTGGTGACTTCTTCATGACCAGGATTTCCCTGTCAGATCACACTGGCACTGGATTTCACCAGAGATGTCTTCCTTTCCTCATCTTAGCAGATCATTACTAAATCATAAAATAGTGGGGTTCCTCATTTCGGTTCCCCCCACACACACAGGATTATGGAGGAGTGGTTACAGTGTGGTAAACTGCACATGTTTACCCTCTGCAGCACCTCTGGGACTGGTGCGCCCCCACGAGGAACACCTTGGCACTGCAGAAGTCTCTGTGTGCCTCTGTGTAATTCATCCCTGACTTCCACAAAAATAAAAAAAGATTTATTCTCTAAAGGGCATCATTAAAAAATGAAAAGTCAAACCAAGTCACAGACTGGGAAAAAACATTCGCAATATATGTGACTTAATACATAGGACTTAAGCTGTATATCTCAACAGGGAAATTAAAAATGTTGGTTTTTTTTTTAAAGATTTTATTTATTTATTTGAGAGAGAGAGAGAAAGCATGAGCAGTGTGGAGGGGCAGAGGGAGAGGGAGAAGCAGACTTTCCGCTGAGCAGGGAGCCTGATGCAGGGCTCGATCCCAGGACCCCAGGATCATGATCTGAGCAGAAGTCGGATGCTTAACTGAGCCACCCAGGTGCCCCTCCTGCTGTGTCTTACAGAAGTTTTATCGTTTTAGCTTTGACACTTAGGTCTGTATGTTCCCTTTCAAGTTAACATTTGTTGTACGGTGTGAAATTCGGGTAGATGTTCATTTTTTTCCATGCAGGTATCCAGTGGGTCCAGCACCATTCATTAAGAAGGCTTTCTTCTCTCCTGCTGAGTGGTTTGACACCTGTGTTGAAAATCACTTGGCCACATCTGTATGTGGTTCAACTTCTGGGGTCTCTTTTGTTAATCTGGATGTCTTGTGTCTTTCTGTGAGCATCAGGCTGTATTGATCGCTGTAGATTTATAATGAGTCTTAGAATTTTACTGGGTAAAGTAAGTCCCGATTTTGTTTTTGCTTTTAAAAATTGCTTCAGTTATTCTAGGTCATTTGTGTTTCTGAATAAACTTCACAATCAGCTTGTCTGTTTGTACGCAGAAGGTGCTGGAATTGTGACTGGGTGTGCATGGGTTCTGTAGATGAGTCAGAGAGATGTCCACCCCTGCAGTGTCCAGTCTGCCAGGCTGTGAATACAGGGAGCCTCTTTGTTGATGTGGTCTTTAAGCCCTAGCAGTATTTTGTAGTGTTCAGTGTAGAGGTCTTAGACCTCTTTTGTTAGTTGCAGATGGAATTAAATAAAAGGGCTTGTTGAGTTTTATGGCTTTTTTGTTGTTGTTGTTGAAAAGCTAAGAAGTTGTATTCAATTGGAAAAACTGTTTGGCAGTTGGGTAATTTTATGAATATAGCTCAGTTTTTAGCTGAAAATAAGAAAACCAATTTTTTTCTCATTAAAATCACAATAAAGAAAATAATCTGTATAAATGCACAAGAACAAAGAGAATGAAAGAAGAGATGACAAAAGAGCAGAGTTATGAATGAAATTCTGTAGAAGTAAATGACTGGTATCCCACTTGTTGGGCCCAAGGAAACCTGCAGAGAGAACCTAGCAGAAAGAAACTGGCCAAGTGTCCGCATCACAACCCCCAGCAGACTTGGGAATGAGGGGCTTTTTAGCACTTGCTGAATTAGCATTGAAGTTGGGCTAAAATGAAATTGGGTTGAAAGTTTTCATAGGAAGCTGTAGACCCCACCAGATTCCCTTCCCCATCCCCGCTGCTGTGTCCTCTCTCCATCTGAAGGCTGTGGTAGAGGTGACTGGGGAGGAGGCCTTGCATTTGGGGGTAACAGGCATAGCAGGGTATGGCAGGGGTATTTACGAAGATGGGAGGGTGGAGTGGAAGCTCTGCCCAGGGTACTGACAGCCAGAAGATTTAATGAGTTCTCCCAGAAGGCAGTCTCCAGCCAAGTGAGAGGGATCTGTATGGAAACTGACCTGTGGAAGTTCAGTCCAATAACCTCACTCAGCGGGCTCCCGACAGTAATCCTTGCCCTCAGTAATACGCTCAGCCCTCACCTTGAACTTGGTTGAGCCTCACTATTGAATGTGAACGGATGGCCAAGCTCCAACAGACATTTAAAACACTTTTAAAATGAAGGACAGACCAACACAAACAGGTAAAAGAACCTGGTCTTATTTCATGGATGAGACAAGGCAGAAAGCAGATGGAAATGTTCAAAAACTGAGAGACTCAGGGATAAGGAAGACTGTGCGTCTGTGGAATAAGACTGCAATGCTGTCGTGAGGACACTCAGAGAAGGAGACCTTGGAAATTTAAAATATAAGTAAATAAGGGATAGGAGAAAAATGCTAATAGAAGGACTGGAAGATAAAGTTCAGGATATGTGCCCAAGGTAGAACAGAAAGAGAAGAGATCAGAAAGTGAGGTCATCTTGTAGAATACGTAGCACTTAGCTGAAGGAGGGCCAGCGAGGGAGAGCAAGAGGACGTGGGGAGAGAGGTTACCAAGGACATGTGCCAGGATGTCTCCCAGAACTGAAGGGTTTGAGTTTCTAGCTCGAAAAGGGCCCACTGAATAATGGTACAGTTACTTCAAAAAAGAGCCAAACCAAGGTGTATTATTTTGAAATTATAGAAGACTAGAGAAAAGAGTATAATGATTCCAAAGAAAAAGATTCTGGTCCCATGTAAAGGGCCTGGGGGCAAGATTGGTGCCAGTCATTTCAGCATAACCGTGGAGTCTGGACTACATGACATGACACAGTGCTTTCTGATTCAGAGTGAAATGATTTCCAATCCAAACTGTCGAGTGCTAGATGAATGGAACAAAGACATTTCAAAACATTCAGGGCAAAGTTTACCACCCACTCAGCCTTTCTCAGGGAGGACGTCCTCCAGCAAAATGATGGAGTGGGCCAAGAAGTGGAACAGTACAGGCTCCCCGAACAGGATCTAGCACAGGAGGTCATCGCAAGGGTGATGAAGAAGGACAGAGAGTCTGGAAGGTGTCTCTCTGTGCAGTCACCCTACATAGCACCCGCTGCCCAGTGGAGAGGGTGTTTGAGATTGAAAATAGTGTTTCTAGTGAGCTGATAAATGGTAGTTCTACTGTCTAAAACAGATGGCCGGTAAATTCCGGAGTGTGCTTCTGTGAGGGTCTCTCTTCAGTTCTGCGTGTTACAGCAATAAAGAAGCAACAAACGAAACACCCGTCGCTAAAGGAATGCTTGTGCCACTGGAGACCTGTCGCTATGAAACATCATGAATTAAATCTACACGAGTTGACTTGGAGATACATACATTTTATAAAATGGAACAACACAACTCTGCGTGTGTGCATCCATGACCGTGGAGAAAGACACCTAGGAAAACTACACAGCAGCTTACCAGTTACCTGCATGAAGGGAGGGAGGAGGAAAAGAAGACGGAAATATACGTGTGATTCAGATGAGAGCCCTTTTAAACGAGATGGATCGATGCATAAAGATCATTACTGAAGGAGTGATTGTAAAAACAGTTATCTCACAGTGGGTTTTTTTTCTTACTTATGCTTTTCTATATTGCAGTTTTTTACAGTGAACCTGTATTATTTGGAACCAAAAAAAACCCAAAAAGAACCAAAACAAAACCCAAAGCTCATTTCTTTGTGAGGTAGGGAAAGACAGGTGATCATGAGTGTTGTTTTTCGATATGCTCTTTCATTTCCTTTGGTCTCACTAGGAGAGAGTAAGAAATGGTATTGATAAATTAGAAGGGACAGTGATGCTTCCAGAAATAAAGGATACATTTTATACTGGATTTCTGGAGAATAGGGTTCATAGATAAAGAAACAGTGTCCTGAACTGAAATTCTACCCTACTTTGGGGAGGGGAGGGGATTTGTGGGGTGAGGAGGGGAGAGTAGGTAATCATGCATTCCCTCTGAAGGGGAAATACTTCAGATACAGGACATTCTGGTGCATTTTCCTCCTGGTGGTTAAGTATGAGGTAGAGGAAAACCCTGTTGTAGTAATGCTGGGTTTGGTGAGATTGTTGCTTTTCTGTTCAGGAGGAATACATAGCGAGCATTACTGTATATCCGGGAAGTATGCTAATGCCTCCGGAGTAATTGGGCCCATGGAGAAGGATGGATTTGGATACATGTTCCTTATGCTTTTGGTTAATGATGGCTGTAGAAAGTGTGCCTGGTCAGAATAAAATCAGTCAATCAGTAGTGTGCCTAGGGTCTGCCGTGCTGAACAGAGACCTGGCCCTCTTCCAGCTGCGCCCCTGCTGGTCTGTGAGCACCCAGGGCAGGAACTTCGTTACCAGCGCCTAGCCTTGCGCCTGAGACTTGGGACTGCTGAGGTGTTTGCCAAGGGAATGTTTTTGTGTAAGTGCATGTAAATCTATTAAATAATACTTAATTCCACGTAAAGTTGCATTTGATACATTATGTGGTAATGAACTATCATTTTTTTCCCTTTCATAAATTTCTGCTGTACTTTTACTGATGAAATTCCAACATGAAAGGGTACCTTAATCGGGGTCATGAAGTTACAGAAACCTACTTTGGGCATGTAGTGGCAGGCCTTTTTGAGGTCATTTGATGTTTTCTTTTGAGGTCTCCTGCTTTGGGTTTGTTCTGTTCTGTTACGTCCTTACAGATTCCACTTCGCAGGCTTCCAGGAGTGCAGATCAGGAGCAGGACTTCATTATTGTTTTAGTCTTGAGTTAGGTATTCTTTGTTCTCTTGGTTTGCCGTCTTACCACTTATGTGATAGGTAGCACTTCCATATTCATTCATTTGTTATTTTAGCTATTTAATTATTCAGTAAATATTTAAGTTCCTCTTACTTGTTAGATACTCTGTTGGGATACAACAAGCAAGAGCTGTTTCTAAAAGAACTTACACTAAATGGAGACAGAGAAGCCAGGAGTGAGAAATAAGAAACAAGGAGCACTGGAATGAGAGTGGTGGTCAGGGAAGGCTTCCTGGAGGAGCTGTGGTTGAGTTAGACATGGACGCTGGGAATTGAGCCTTTTAGGCTCAAGAGATCGTGACACGTGGAACTCCTGGCCTAATCTGAGAGCTCTGAGTAGTTGGGTGTGGCTGGGATCTACCAGGGTGCGTGACAAAGATTGGGACACAAGAGAGGAGTGAAGTCAGGTTCTGAACTATGTGTGTTCTTTTTTTTTTTTTTTTAAAAGATGTGTTTATTTATTTATTTATTCGACAGAGATAGAGACAGCCAGCGAGAGAGGGAACACAAGCAGGGGGAGTGGGAGAGGAAGAAGCAGGCTCACAGCAGAAGAGCCTGATGTGGGGCTCGATCCCACAACGCCGGGATCACGCCCTGAGCCGAAGGCAGACGCTTAACCGCTGTGCCACCCAGGTGCCCCATGTGTGTTCTAAGCCCAAGATACTGAATTTAATACAAAACGGTATAAGGAAAGATTAATTACTTTAGCAAGACAGTGTGTTGTAATACATTTGTCTTTTTCAGGTAATTTGAAGCAGTATAGACAGAAGTTACAGGGTTCTGTAGAGAGAAGTTACAGGGTTCTGTAGAAGACTCTAATCCATTTGGTATATGAATATGATGATGTATTTGGACGGTAAGGTTTATTGAGATAACGTTATTGCGGTACCATAGGTTGAAAATAATGTTCAGATGCCAGTGGCTTGGCTGCTTCACCTGTTTTCTATAGTTGTGTGTTGGTTTGCGTTAATACTAAATTAGAATGATGGTTGAGTAATATTCCATTGTATATATGGACCACATCTTCTTAATCCAGTCATCTGTTGAAGGGCATCTCAGCTCCTTCCACGATTTAGCTATTGTGGACAATGCTGCTATGAACATTGGGGTGCATATGGCCCTTCTCTTCACTACGTCTGTATCTTTGGGGTACGATTTCTCAACATTTGCTGCAACATGGACAGCACTGGAGGAGATAATGCTAAGCGAAATAAGTCAAGCAGAGAAAGACAATTATCATATGGTTTCACTCATTTATGGAACATAAGAAGTAGGAAGATCAGTAGGAGAAGAAAGGGAAGAAGAAAGGGGGGGTAAACAGAAGGGTGAATGAACCATGAGAGACTATGGACTCTGGGAAACAAACTGAGGGCTTCAGAGGGGAGGGGGATGGGGAATGGGATAGGCCGGTGATGGGTATTAAGGAGGGCACGTATTGCATGGTGCACTGGGTGTTATATGCAAGTAATGAATCATGGAACTTTACATCAAAAAAAATAAATAAATAAAACGAAACAAAACAAAATACTAAATTAGAATGAAGGAGGGGCAAAAATCCAGCAGATGCATGAGATTATTGGGCTACTGTCACCTAGACTTTTCATCTGTATTACTGAGGTCTTTCTCAAATGATTAAGAAAACTGTTTGGCTACCATAAAAACATAAAAATTAATACAGCATTTTGATTTTTAAGAGTGTCATGAATGCAGTCTTTTAAAACAGATGCTTAAAAACATTTGTTGAATGAATAGTCCTGTGGTATAGCTAAATGATCTGATTAAAATTTAATCATAAAGACAGATTATCTCCAAGAAGAAGAATGCTGTGCTGTTTTGTTGTTAGGTTCTCCTGAGAGATCTCACATTAGATGAAACTACTTTATTTTTTATTTTTTATTATAATGATTTTTTTATTATGTTAGTTATAAAAACAATTATTTGTTGATGTGAAGGTGGGTTAGGGACCAGAGACTGAGCAGTAGTGGAGTGATCTTTCCTTAGGAAATTACTTAAATTTGACCATTACATACCATCCTTCCCTATAAGAGTTTGATAAAAAACAAAAAAAAATTACTCCACTAGTTCTTTTTGGGGACCAGAGAGGCAGGTAGATAAAAACAGCCCAATCACCTGGCTAAGCTTGTCATTGGAAGCTGTTGTCCTTCACTTTCATTGATAGTTGGAGAATTGTTTGTAGTGTTTGATCAGTTTAATTCTACCGTGACTTTTATTTATAGTAAATTCTGGTTTGTAAATCCTGGTAATTTACTTTTTAGGGATAACACAGTCAACTATTTTTCCCTTTCAGGTTATGCTTCCTCCTGGAGCCCAGCATTCTGACGAAAAAGGTGCTAAAGAAATTATCCTTGATGATGATGAGTGTCCTTTACAAATCTTCAGGGAATGGCCAAGTGACAAAGGTAAAGGGTAGTTGTATTTGTTTAAGAATTACTTATACATTAAATTTCTGCCCAATTTGTTTAACTGTGAGGATGCAGGGGAGCGTGTGTGGCAGTATTTTTTTTTTTTTTTTTTTTTGGTGGCTGTTCGCTGTATAGTTTTGTAGCTTCTTCCTAGACTCACCGGAGGCTTCCTGTATGGTACCCTTGTCCTGAGGGCCACACTCAACTTGTGTGAGTTTGGGGTGTAGACTTGGAATAGGCTGTCCCGGTGTAGGAGAACCTTGTCTGGAGGGAATGGGGCGGGAGTCCAGCACTGTGTTGGCCAGTGCAAGAGCACCGTTCTCTGTCAGCAGTGGGGTCCTCTCCACGTGGGGCGCTTATGACGGGGACAGTGACCTGCAGCCTTAGAGATTGTCCAGGAGTTTAGTCATTTCAAATGAGAAATCCAGACTGTTCACTATTCAGACAGTTTCCCCTCATTATTTCAGAGCAGTGAAGGTTGAAAGCTATGTTTTTGAGGAAATCCAGTTTTCTTGCTTTCAGCTTCACACTGTAAGCCGGCTGTCCTGGAGCAGAGGCCTTAGCGTAATGAAGACATACAAATTGATTGCCCGTTCGTCCTATCAGTAATGTAGACTGATAGTTTAAGTTAAAGTACACTTGCTTAGTCTACCTCTTTCTAGACAGTTTAAAAGTTGAATCATAATTATAAAGTCAAATTGCTTTGAATTCTGAGTTAATTCAATTAAATTAAATAAAAATCAGATCAACTAAAAATATGTTTGTATATATGTATTTGTGTATGCATGTGGTGTGTGTGTGTGAATGTGTTTATTGATCATGGTGTTATTTACCAATATGAACATTCATTTGTTCTTAAACTGATGTATGTTGTTTTCAAGCATGTAATGTGCTTGGGTAGTTATTAATTTAAAATAATCTTTGGAAATTGCTAGTAGAATTTTTCAAAACACAAGTGATTATTATTTCCTCTGCTGAGTAAAAGTATAAATTGGGTAAGCCTTTGCTCAGTCACTCCTTGGGAGATGTTTAATTATATTTTCTTGGTAAATCTGAGAAGAGTTGACAGTGAGTCATTTGGCCACATATGCTGTGGTTTGAGTCTGCTTGATGATTGACAACGTGTACTGTTCTAGGGGTTTTAGTCTTTCAGTTGAAGAGGAGACCACCAGACTATGTCCCAAAGAAAACTAAGAAACACGTCGATGGGAAGCTGGTGAAGGGCAAGGAGAGAGCAGAGGGGTCGGGCTATGGCTCCGCACTTCCGCCCGAAAAGCTGCCCTATCTAGTAGAGCTGAGCCCAGGTGAGAAATCCTTTCAGTTTACATTATTTTAGCTTCAAATGTTTATACTTTCAATGAATTTTATTTAAGTATCCTTTCTGTTGGCTGACAACCTTTTTTAGACCATTTATTTTTTTAAAAGTTATTCTTATAAGATGACATTAAAAAAAACCCAGAACCTTAAGGTCACAGGATATGTATATTTATGCATAAAAAAAGAGTCCACATGGACAAAAATGAATATTGAAAAACAAAATTTAAAGTAGTGAATATGGTGAGAGTTTAAGGAGAAGTTTTTAAATGATCTACTTTTAAAATTTTTTTTTCTAAAATAACCTTATGAAATACTTAACCTAAAAATGACAAACTGAAATGTACTCTTAGGGCAAATTTAGTAGAAGGAAGTGTGTGTATATTTACCAAACTATTGTTTAATGTACGAACACTGTCTGAAAACAGTATCTTTAAATTTAGCAGTACATCTAAGAAATCCATCTGTAAGAGAAAGGTTATCTGTTTGGTTTTAAAATAATAATTGACCAAGTTTATTTTCATGTTTGGCCTCTAAATATTTCTTTTTAGAGCTCTCTTAATTAAGATAAAGCTGTTGTTCGAAGTTAGCCATGAGGTAGAGAAACACGTTGACACTCCTCCAGAAGTGTTTCTGCACATGTCCCAATGTAGCGTATGGATGTGACGTGTATATATGGATGTGACATTTTATCGTTCAGCTAAGCGACATCATCTTTGTTCATTTGGTTCAAATAGTAGTGTGTAACCTGTGTTATGAAATGCTGTGAAGAACAGAGAATTGAGCTCTCCCACCCAGAACTGCTTCTATTTTTTATTTTTTAAAGATTTATTTATTTTGGGCGTTGATGAGAGAAAGAGAGAGTGGGGGGGGAGGGGTGGAGGGAGAGAATCCCAAGCAGACTCCCACTGAGCATGGAGCCTGGTATGGGGCTCGATCCCGGGACCCTGAGATTGTGACCTGAGCCGCAATCATGAGTGAGATGGCCAACTGACTGAGCCACCCAGGCGCCCCCAGAACTGCTTTTAGATAAAGCTCAATTAGTAAGTACAGAAAAAGCTGGAAGCCAAAATAGCTTTGTAGATAGATCACCTGGGGTTGCTTGGACAGGAATTATGTCTTTTTCTTCTTTGATTCATGAGCATTTATTTTTGTTTACAAGATTATAGCTAATGAGTAGATGGGGTACGTGTGGTCCTGCAGTCTTACGGCCCACGTAGGATCCGTTTATACAGGAAGAATGGTATTGGTTTGACTGGTGTTCTGTAATTTATCATCAGTGACCATATGCTGTAGTAGTTTTTATACTTAATTATGTTTGAGGAGTTTTTTAAATTGATTAGCTGTTTGTGAGGAGTATGTTAGTGTTGCTTTGTCCCTCGGTTCTCCGGCTGAAAAATTCATTTAAACTTCCTCACTGTGGTTTGGAGACATGTCCCAGTATTGCTGTGCGCCGGTCATCTGTGGCAGTAACAGCAACTGAGGGCCAGCCGTTCGTGTTGGAACTTACCTGTTTCTAGGATCTTTGGGCATTGGGTCTGCTTTTTAAAATTTTGCATTACATGTAGAAACTAATGATTGTTTTCTCTAAAGCTAAATTTTTGAGGATTTGGGAAATTAGTCTAGAGAGAATTGATAAATAGCAGCTGACATAGAATAATTTTCAAATGAATAATGGAAAGGTGTTTGGATGGGCACAGAGACAGGATGAGAATTCATTCCTTCATCTATCTGACAAGTATTTATCGATACTTATTATGTGTCACACCCTCCCCGTCCTGGGCCTTTGAGATGGACCATCGACAAAACAGATTAAACCCGCTGACCCTGGCAACTTCCATTCTAATGAGAATTGCTGTTTTGACTGCTTATTTCATATTTTTAGTTTCCCAGCTAAAAAAATATCTAGACGTTTTTGTAGGCGCAGGAAGATAATAGGCCGTAGATAAAAGTTAATTCTCCAGTACTTTTCACCAAATACCGGGTTAATGCTCCTAACACATCTCCTCCCTTTGTGGCAATCTGCTGCCCTTACTCAGCACTCGCTGTGCAGCCGCTTCAGGGAAAGCAGTGAGGACACAACTGAAGAGGGCCGTTCCTGCCTTCACGTGACTCCCGTGCAACACAGTGTGTGCCGAGTCCCAGGGACTGCCTGCACCTGGCGTCCCTCCCGAGCACTTTGGGCTGCCTGCCGATAGGCCTGCTTGTGGTTCCGCAGGTGTCTGTCCTTCACCTCGGCTCCCCCTGGCTCCGGGGTGAGCAGTTGGTGGTGGGCCTGGAGGCTGGGCCGGGGTCTTTCTCACACTAAAGCCGTGTTCTGTTTACTAGGTCATGCTGCCTTTTTCAGTTTTCATTATTATTTGTTGAGCACAGTCAGCATGCTGAATGAAATTGATTTCTTCATTTATAAGAAAGTAATACTGGTAAATGTTGACTTGTCACGAACAGATAAGTGCTGTCCTTCCACTGGACATATTACCAACCTAGCAAGTATCCTCAAGGTTGGGCTGAGGTGCAGGAGTTGTAGATGGGAGGTTTTTGAGATGTGGGTATATGCTTATGCTGTCTTTACTGTCTTTTGGAGAGGTGGGGAGTAAAAAGTCATTTTATTCTTCGGTTTGGATTTGAATGTGTTCTTTTAACAGAAGGAATCAGCCGAGTTGGGTGGTAGTCTTCAATATGATTAACTAACTGTTGCTCTCCTGCTGCTTGGTGACTCACCTGTTGTCTTGGTGTTTTCCTTAACAGTGTGCATTGGTTTCTAACACACACACTGCCTGGAGTGCTGTTGTCTTGTCCTCACAGCTCCGAAAGCTATGGGTGAAACGTGCTTTTCATCCTTTGAAAGGTGTCCCACTGCAGCTCACCCTCTCCTGTCTCTCTCCTCCTTCCCTCTTCCGCGTGTTCTGCATGGCCTCTGTCCTGCCGATGCTGCCTTCACCTGGGTCCCGTGCATGTGTTTCTAATCCCAGGGAGAAGGAATCACTTTGCCTACTACAACTATCACGCTTACGAAGGTAATGCTATGCTTCATACTACTTGTTAACTAGAGCACTAACAGAACCTCTTGGGCAAAATACTGTTAACTGGCCAGATATTTTATGTATTAGTTTTTTAATTGATACAAACAACTTTATTCTAAGAAATTCAATGTACTGTCACTTTGTACTTGTCTAGTAAGCATTCCATATACAGCATTTGCTTCATTTCACAGAAGTGGATTTTACAAAAATGTCCAGTTCCTTTATTCAGGCTAAGTCTAGAGTGAGAAATTGGACTGAAGAAGGACAGGAGCTGTGTTCCTATCCTTCCCATTCTCCCTCCAAAAAAAGTTTAAGAAGAGGGGAGAAGCTGGGGGAGGAAGTGGTGGGGTGGGGGAAAGAGTGAGGGTGGTGGGTAAGAATGCACCCAGGATCCCAGGACCCAGAGGCGGGTGGGAGGCACTGCTCGGTTACACATTCGGGCTGTAAGTGCTGGTGGGGAAGAGGTATCCTAATCAGTGGCGTGTGTCTGACAGTATTTGGAGGGTGAGAGGAAGACTCAACCATATACTTGGCGTTTACTCATATTTACCATCCTTTTTGTAGGGAACTAGTGTATTACATTATGACCAGGTTTTAGGGTGTTGCTTAGGATTCTCCTTGTTTTCCTGGTTGAAATTTGTTTCTTCTTGTTAGCAAAGATGTACTTTTTACTTAGAACATGTTTCTCAAACTTGTGTATGTCTGTCATCTTTAGTAGTACAGCTAGTTTTTAGTTTTATGGAAATGCTTTGTCTGTTTTTATGTTGTCAGTGTTATTTTTTTACATGTTGAATGTAACAGATGCTTTCCCATACTGTATAAAGTTTACCCACCTTTTAGCATCTTGTATTTGTTTGTTGAATTACCTCCAAACTGATGGTACAGATTTTCATTGGATATTAACTGAACTTGGAGTTTTGGTTTTTGTTCTTTTTAAACAAATTTATAAACAAGTGATATTTATCACCTATTTTGGTACTCATATATGCATGGAGTCTAAGACCTGTTTTTATTGTTTTTTTATTCCTCAAAAGGATTCTTTAATGTTTTCATGTGTTTGTTAATTTCATACTGCGAAGTAATGGAAACTAGAGAGAAAATGGCGTTTCCTTTTTTACCTGGTGTGTATAAAAAATGCATAGAATAAACTCATCAAAACTTTGACCAAAGTGCTTTTAGTTCTCCAGTTGTATTTGACGAGAGCTAGTTTGTTTTTCTGAATAGAGTTAGTAAAAATATGCTCTAAGCCCTGTGCTTCAGTAAGCTTCAGAAATTTGATAGTTTCTTAACTGTTATTTGATTCACCAAAATATGAACTCTGGGGGGGATGTGAATGTGTGTTCAATTTCTCACCATGCCTGGGACATGGGAAACGCTCAGCGCTCTTTAAATGAACAAGTTCCTCCCCTAAGTGGCATGGCGAAACGACACTTAGCACCACACACTAACTCCATCCGGGGTTCACCAGGGGAGCAAGCAAAGGCAGAAGCAGAGTTGGAGGCATAGAATTGTAAAAAAAAAAAAAAAAAAAAGTGTTCTTTAAAAAATGTCCTTATGCTATGTTCATAATGGTCTATTTCCCCTTAATATTTAGAATACTAAAGAAAGTTTCCAGTTATAGCTCAAATTTAAAAAAAAAGCAGAAAAACAAGATACAGAACAATGTGAATAGTAACTTAGGGGTACCAGAGTTGGAAAATAAAATTCACGACACCCAGAGACATTAGCAATTTTAGATAGAAAACCAGTTTTTTGTGTAAGTGGGCCCCAACGATTGCCCATTTGGCTAGATGCCATGTATTTCATTTGTCAACCCTAAGGAGTATTCTAATGTTGGTGCAAAAAAAAGAAACACGTGTATTGAGTTGCTTAACTATATGTGCATAAAACAAATTTTAAAGATTTGCCTCTAGGTGGGAGATCAAGGCAGCAAAGAAGGAGTGCTTTCCATTGCACCTTCCTGTGCCTTGTAAATGTCAGACCACATGAAGGTTTATATAGTTTTAATTCTACATTATGACATAAAGAAAAAACCCAAAAACCCTCTGGTAGAAGCACTATTGTATGTGGGAGGGCTGCTTAGATCTGTGTCTGCTTTTAAAGGTGCTCCAGATTTTTCATCTGTGGGGAGGAAGGGTGCTCAGGTGCTCTTGTTCAGTTGAGGAAGGGCAGAAAACACAAGGTATTGTTTTAGGCAACACTTTTCTTTGTTCATTAATGCCTGGGAGAAGGGAGTGAGATATTCCAAAAAGAAAGATGTTAGTTACTTGAAGATTACCAGCCTGTGTCTCCCCTTACTCCCGACTCAAACCAAACACCATCGTATCTAGTAAATTCTGTGGCCACCATTAGGGTTATTCAGAACCTGTCCATAAAGGCTTTATCTGTATTTTCTGTTGCTGTGAAGTGTAAGAAAAGAGGGACTGGTAAGCAACTTGCTTCTCGCCCATGTATGGGGAGGTTTCCAGTGTAGTGACGTGGGGAGAAAGAAGGACTGGAGGGGAAGTTTGTACTTCCCCCCTTTTTCTTTATACTTGTGAATCTGTTGATGTAGAAAAGTACATAATACCCATTTATTAGTCACAAGATACCTTTCAGAAGCACTCAAAATGCAGACGAGTATTAATGTGAATTTTTTCTTTCACCCCTAAACACATATTTTTCATATTCTTGTATTTTTAACTTTGTTTTGAAATAATTGTTCATCATTTATTTGCTTCTTTTGCTTTCTTTGTAATTCATGTGTGTAATTTTCTGTGTAACGGTACTGCTTTCTTTTCTTCATTTTTAGCTACTAATTACTCACCGTTAATAAATTAAATCTTTGTTGAATGTGTACTGTGAACCAGATACTGTACTGAGCACCAGGCTCAAGAGATTTTTTTTTTTTTTTTAATCTAGCCCTAGCCAAGGAGCTCAGAGATGGCGTGGGGTGGGCAAGTAAATGGAAATAATCATGGGCTAGGGTTAGTGGTATGAAGATAATGTAGTCCGTGGTGCTGTGCAGGATGGGAAGAACTCAGTGCTTCCTGACTGGGATTATTTATTAGGACCACTTATGGTTAAAGCAAGCAAAATAGGCAACATCCCTAAGGGTTCTGATGCCTCATTTTGGATCAGGACATGGAGTTGGAGTTGAAAAGCACTTTAAAAAGCACGAATGCTTCTGTTGCCACCCCAGACAATGAGGATACTGTAGCTGTGAAGCATTTAGATGATGAGCCGGTTTTTTCATGCGTATTAGACATTGTGGCTCTCAAACACAGGTTGCTTGCATCCTGATTGACAGGTTTCGGAAATATTTCAGAAATGGGAAATGTGATTAGAATGTTATTTTGTGTAGTCTACAGTTAACAATTCTAACAGTTTTTATATTCACAATGTGTTTTGTCTGTGAGAGTTCAGACCACACCACAGCTAAGAGATTTTAGTGGTCTAAAATCCACGCACAGTCCCAGTGTTTAACTTCTGAAGCTCTCACAGCCTAATTCCTGGTCCCAGTGACCAGAGATTTTAACTGGCAACTTAATAAGTTGAATCAGCTAGTTATTAATGCAATGAAGTAGGTCAGGGAGTCTCTGCGTGGCCCTTTTGGGACTTTGCATACCCACACTAGGTTGGCTGTCACGGCTGGAGATGGTGTCAGGATACATTAATTCTGTGAGGCATGTTTCCTTGTATGTTAACAGCTCTGAAATGAGAACAGATCTCTGACTGACACCCTGTGTTAGGTTGAATATAGTAGGTGAGAAGTGAATCAACATTTGGGTATAAATGAACGGATGTCCTGGCGCTCGTTGTTCTTCCTTCTCCTCCCCACGCCGTCCCCATCTTAGAAGTTCATGCACAGGGAAGTTAAAGATTTCAGCCGTTCACAGAGGTATAAAATGACTCAAAAACAAAAAAATCCTGTGTACCTTTCCGCCCCCACCCCGACACTTGCCACTCCACAAAGCTAAGCACTTTTAATGGTAGTTCTTACTGGAACTTACGGTCAGGAATGGGCACTGGAATCACTTGGGAGATTATTCAGAAGGCTTGTGTTGGCCTCATCCGCAGAAATTTGGGTCCAAAGGTCTGCATGAGCTGTGAGGTTGTGCACTGAAACCTCCATCAGTGACTCCGCCGCGCCCCGTCAGTCTGTGTGGTGCCGTGTGCTGCGCAGGCGGCGAGTTGCTGGGGGAACAGTCTGCTCTGAAGGGAAGGTCCGTGCGTCCGCCTCATAGAATTGCTCTTCAGAATCATTCACAAAAGTCCAGGGCTGCGTGGTGGAGAAATTTCTTTTTATGTGATAAGGAAACGTAGGTTATGGATGATGATGTTAGCACCTTAAATTAGATTAAATAGAAGCTGATGTGTCTGTGTCTTAATTTAAAATGTCTATATCCAGTTAGTTAAATTGCATGATTTAAATTTGGAGAGTTCTTTGAAATGAAACCCTGAGAATTGAGAACTGTTATGTCATTTCTAAGATAACCTTTTGTTTGCTTGCTTTGTTGGCTTGTTTCAAATAACACAAGAACATCAGACTTGGCAGATGAAGCTTTGTTCTTCTTTCCGCAGACGGCTCTGACTCCAGAGATAAGCCCAAGCTTTACCGCCTTCAGTTGAGCGTCACTGAGGTTGGGACAGAAAAGTTCGATGAGAACTCCATCCAGGTGCGCAGACGTGCCGCGGCTCTCGCGCCTTCTGTGGCTCTTAGGTTTGGGTGGGAAGGGGCACATGGTTCAGCACCTGCTGCCCGGTAGCCAGGCAGGAATGGACAGACAGGAAGGACTTTACTTTTAACATAAGTAGCTGCGTCCTCTGGGTCACTTTCCTTTGCCTCAGCACGAACAGAGCAGGCTGTGAAATTATGTCCACTCTTCACCTCTGGAGTCTGACCTGGTCGTGGAGTTCCTCTGAGACTCTTGGCTTTTCTCCAGAAGGTGGTGATGACTGCATGGGTCTTTTTCAGGATTGGGGGAGGTAGCCCGCTACTGGGTCTGATGCCTGGAGGTGTGAGCATTCCCTGAACGGTAGTTATGATGCTAACCGAATGTGGTTCTCAGGTGCTTAATGAAAACAGCAGAGCGTGTTCTTTAAGTGAGGAAGGCCAGAGTTCTTACCTGATGGAACTCAGCTGACCTCTGGCAGACTGCCCTTCCCCTGTGCTGTCATTTCCCTGTTGCAAATGAGGGGTCAGGTTATTTAGTGTCATTTTCAGTTCTGACATCCCTTCCTTCGGCACAACAGTGAAATATAAATAGAATTTGTAGTCCTACAGATTTATTCTTAATTATCTAATAAATGTTTAAGATGACCATGTGCTTTTCAATTCAGATTTACAGTGTGTCTTAAGTTACTCGATGCTAAACGTAATGTGTTCAATTATTTTGACCCTATTTTGACACTGTTTGTTTATTTTTATACTGTGAGGGGGGATCCACTTAAAAAACACCCAAAAATCTAGTTTGTTTTATTATATTTATCATAAAAGAGGAACTCACGGTTTTAAAATGCTGGGTTTTTTGTTTTTGTTTTCAAGTAGGCTCCACACTGGGCGTGGAGCCCAGTGCGGGGGCTTGAACTCATGACTTTGAGATCAAGACGGGAGCTGAGATTGGGAGCTGACCAACTGAGCCACCCAGATGCCCCCAAAATTCTGTTTTTAAATACCATGTCCTTGATGATGAAAGTTCCTTTGATTTCATTGTAGCTGTTTGGATCAGGAATTCAGCCCCATCACTGTGACCTCACAAACATGGATGGGGTTGTCACCGTCACGCCAAGAAGCATGGATGCTGAGACTTATGTGGAAGGACAGCGCATCTCAGAGACAACCATGCTGCAAAGTGGAATGAAAGTGCAGTTCGGGGCATCACACGTGTTCAAGTTTGTGGACCCCAGCCAGGACCACGCTCTGGCAAAGAGATCTGTGGATGGAGGCCTGACAGCCAAGGGTCCCAGACATAAGCCTGGGTAATTCCTGTCCATTAGCTTTAAGAGTTTAGAGCGGTTTGATTTATGTGTAAAGGAATATGAATTAGGCATACATCACAGGTTGTTTTATTTTTAAAAATTCGAAGTGTGGTTTGTTGTTCTTGCCGATTTGGGTTGGTTGCAGAGGAAAGAAGAAAGGGGTCTTGACTTGTAAAATTGGAAGTTGTGGCTGGTTTTAGATTAGTTTTAAATTTTGTTTTTTTAGCCAGTAGTTTATTCTTTTATGAAGAACTGTGGTGTTTTATGTAATGATCCCACGTAACTAAAATTTTTGTTGGGGTGTTTTTTTCTGTTAGTAATGATGAAACACACTACGTTAACAAGCTCTTTAAGGAATTAAAAATATTTTAGCTCCACCTAGTGCCTTTCTGAGGACTTGCGATGTGGGCCTATTACCAAAAAAAAAAATCCTTACTGATCATCTAATTAAACTTTTGACTGGGGGAGGGAGTAAGACTTCCTTTTTGGTAATGGTAATTTTTTAAAAGACTACGCTGTTTAAGTCCTTTGTCATCCATCTTGCAGGCTACTAGGGCATGGGTCTTGGGACAGTTGCTGCCATGGCCCTTCCCACAGGCTGTTGAAGGCAGCCAGAAAGTCCACTGAATACGCGGCAGCTCTCTGCCCCAAGAGCACTGTGTGCGTACACTGCGTGTGGGTGGTCTTCTCGCTGCTGCCTGTCCCATAGTTTTGTTCTGTGACCTGCCTTCGGTTAGCCTTCCAGAGCTGGTACTCTGGGGCAGGTGCGAATTGTTAGTTTCTTCGTGTTGGTTGTTTGCCAGTTTCTCGGCATTGTAAACTCTGAGATCATTCCTGGCGGGTTATCAGTTCATTTGGTGTCCATTTTGAATCCTGGTCCAGAAAAAGGATAAAAGGCAGCTAGCACAAGTAAGACTTAATGTCTTTCTCCAAGATGACACTTCGTGGATCATCACACATGTTCCCCTAGGCACCTGGGACGTGGGAAATTTCATGGGCTGATTGAGACCTTCTGTTCCCAGCCGCTCACCTCCAGCTCCACGTTTTGGCCAAGGACCTGTCCCTCGGTTCCCAAGGAAAACCAGCGTGGGCCCTGACTCTCAAGAAAGCCCATTTCTGTCTGACGAGTCTTCCACCTTTAAATGGGTTGTATATCTAAACTCATCCTTCCGTTTTGTGTCTGGGAGGACCGGTGGTTTTATATTCCTTTTTTAAGGTTGTATTTACTTATGAGCCACGTCCGCATTTCCTGCCCCTCGTTGTGACCTCTCTTTGGCCCCTTTGCTTCAGCCGACAGTCCTGTTCACATGGTTTCCATTCTAACCCTCCGCTCTTCTTCAGGCCCGCATCTTTCTTTCAGCACCAAACGGGATGACAGGCTCAGTCTTACTTGCCGCTGACCTGTAGGATGTTTGGCCAAAGAAGTCATCATGGGGAATGGTTTCTTCTGGCCTGTTGCACATTGTTTTTCAGTGGTACCTGCGGTTTTTCCCAATCATGCTTCATTCCTGAGTTTTAGATCATACTTATTTTGATGTTATGAGTTGCTGTTTTAGTGATAAGACTGTCCTTGTCCCTTTACCACAGCCCTCAAGTTTTGCTCGGCAAGGTTTTCTGGCTTTCTGTATATGAGGTCCCTCCCCAGTTGTTTTGCCGTTAATGGCTTCTGCTTTGGAGGCCTGCGGGTGTCTGTTCTCATCTTCTTTTTGGCCAAGAGCAGAATCATACTAAGAACATGGCTTACTTTGACGGGAATGTGCTATGAAATTTTATGTTTATTATTACATCTTTTTCTACAAACCTCGTGAAGACTGCTCAGTGGTCGAATATACCAGTACTTACACGTACATCCATTAATTAGAAAGAACTTTCTTTTTTTTAATAAACAGTAATTTTGTTCTATCGTCAAACTGTTATACAAATGGTAGATAACCCTTTTTTTTTTCACAGATGTGTATGTATTTTTTTTTTATTGAGGTATAATTGACGTGTTAGTTTCAGGTGCAAAGCATAATGATTCATTATTTGTATATATTGCTAAGTGATCACCACAGTAAGTCTAGTTACCATCCATCGCCATACATGGGTACTTTTTTTGTTTCTTGTGATGAGAACTTACAAGATTAACTCTCTTGGCAACTTTCAGATATGCAGTACAGTATTAGTAACTAGTTTCCATGTCATATATCACATCTCCATGGCTTATATTTGTAACTGGAAGTTTTTGACCCACCTTACCCACCTGCCACCCCCTGCCTTTGGCAACTACCGATCTGTTCTCTGTGTCTGTGAGCTTCAATTTTATTTGTTTTGTTTTTTTAGATTCCACGTGTGAGTGAGGTAATACAGTATCTGTCTTTCTCTGTTTGGCTTATTTCCCCGAGCACAGTGCTCTCCAGGTCCATCCATGTTGTGCCAATGGCAAACTTCCCTTCTTTCTTATGGCTGAATAACATTCCATTTTATATATGTATATACCTAATACAGATTAGTTATATATATAGACAAATATATTTATATGTTATTTATATGTATGTAAATATAGGTAAACATATATAAATATATAACTAATATATTTTTGATGGAGTCCTTAGGGTTTCCTATAGGTAATAACATGTAATCTGCAAATAGTGACAAATTTATTTCTGCCTTTCCGATTTGGATGCCTCATATTTCTTTTTCTTGCCTAATTGCTCTGGCTAGGACTTCTAATACTGTGTGGAATAAAAGTGGTGAGAGTGGGCATCCTTGTCTTGCTCTTGATCTTAGAGGAAAAGCCTTCAGGTCTTCATCATTGAGTATGATGTGGCTGTGGCCATGTCATGTATGGCCTTTATTATATTGAGGTACATTCCCTTTATATCTGCTTTGTTAAGAGTTCTTATCGTAAACAGATACTAAATTTTGTCAAATGCTTTTTTTGCATCTGTTAAGTTGATCACATGACCTTCATCCTTTATTTTGTTAATATGGTGGAACACATTGACCAATGTGTGGCTGTTGAACCATCCTTGCATCCCTGGACTAAATCCCTCTTGATCTTGGTGTGTGATCCCCTCAATGTAATGTTGAATTCAGTTTGCTAATATTTTGTTGAAGATTTTTGCGTCTGTTCATCAGGAATATTAGCCTATAATTCTCTTTTCTTGTTCCCTTGTCTGGTTTTGGCATCAGGGCAATGCTGGTCTCATAAAATTAGTTTGGAAGAGGTCCCTCCTCTTCTGGTGTTTGGAGAGTTTGGGAAGGATTGGTATTCATTCTTTGAACATTTGGTGGAATTCACCAATAAAGCCATCTGGCCTGGACTTTTGTTTGTTGGGTGGTTTTGATTAATGATTCGATCTCCTTGCTAGTAACCGTCTGTTCAGATTCTCTGTCTCATCATGATTCAGTCTTGGTAGTTTGTATGTTTCTAGGAATTCATCCATTTTTTCTAGGTTGTCCAGTTTGTTGGCATATAGTTGTTTCTAATAGACTGTTAGTGTTATTTTGTTTCTGGGTACCAGTTGTAAAGTCTTCTCTTTTAATTTCTGATTTAATTTTATTTATTTCCTTCCCTCTAGTAACTTTGGGCTTTGTTTGTTCTTCTTTTTCTAGTTCCTTGAGGGATACATGATGCATGTGTTCTTAATTGCAGATTTCAGAGTTTGTGTCTTCAAAGCCTTAGTGAATGGTGGCCTAGCAAGGTAGCACAATTTGATGTTGATGGTCAGGGTGGGACTTCTGTTGATGCATTTGACGCATTTGTTCACCTCTTCACGTATGTATTCATCCAGCCTGCATTTGTGGAACACCTGTGTCACATGTCACTGTGCTCTGGGCTGAGGTGGCCCAGACATGGTTCTTACCCTCAGTGGTCATACTTAGATAATGTCATTAAAGTAATGAATAAAATCACTTTGCAATCATTTGCATATTCAGAATGCAGTACAAACAGGTCCATGTTAAACCTTAAAGTCTTGTTAGCTTTGGGGGAAAAAATAAAGAGCTTTGCATGGTGTTGAGTAAATTTGTTATTTTAGGATGGTAATTACAAGTGGAGTCAAGGCGGCTTTGGCTGTATTTCTGTGCATCGATAACGCAGAGTTCCGAATAGGTACAGTGTATGTGTAGGTTTGATGGACGACAGAGGGAGGTGAACTGTTGTACTTGTGTTGTCATTATCAGACTCAAAATGACTGCATTTCCCATTCAAACCATTAGAAACCAGGAGAACAGTTTCTGTGTCTTGTGAATATCTTGGTGACAGGGTAGGTGACAAAGTATTTAGCTTTTAGTACAAGTTTTACTTTCTTAGTTTACTGTTTTAAAGTGTGATACTGTTTTGTTTTCCAAGATGATTTTGTTTTCATGGTGATGAGGTAGAGGAAGAATTGGTGCCTGATTGAATTTGAAACATTGTTTTGAACTTGTGCGTCACTGTGGTTTCGTCCTGTAGATGAGGCTTAAATACAAGCTTAAAGTTAGCACAGTGCTGCGAAGCCAGACTGTTGGCTTTCAGATAACAGCAGACATTGTCATTCTTTCTGATTACCTTGGGCAGAAGCCCAGGGAATTTCAGCACTAACCCATCCTGTTGGTTTCCAGGTGTTTTTAGGGTTCTTTTTTTCCCTTTCCTGGGGCCTCTCTCTTGGGCTGGGATTAATGGATTGTATTTACCCTTATTTGTGCCAAAGAGCCATAGCTTGCTTCAGGTTATTGACTGTTCAAAAAGAGATTTTGTTTATTCTGAATTTTTCATAATGATGGTTTTAAAAGTTTGGTATTTTTAGATATTCTGAAAAATTATTTAAAGTAGAGTAACTCTTGATCTGGTTACTAACATTATACAAAAGTTCGCCGTTTCTTTATTATAGCCTAAGTGGTGGTATCCATGAGCTTTTAAAAAATCATCATATTGACTTTTGGAGGATGGCAGCTTTGCTCCTGTGCCTTACCCTCCTTGAGCATGGTTGCCTTCTCTGTGTTAGGAAATGTCTTAAAAGATATGATCCTGAGAGTATTAGTATATCGCAGTAAGAAAAGTTCATAAAGTTGTTTTTTAAAGATTTTATTTATTAGTTAGAGAGAGAGTAGAACAGAGGGAGAGGGGAAAGCAGGCTGCCTGCTGATCAGGGAGCCTGACATGGGACTCGATCCCAGGACCGTGGATCAGGACCCGAGCCGAAGGCAGACGCTTAACAGCTGAGCCATCCAGGCACCCCGAAAAGTTTATAAAGTTTTAACAGCTTTTTTATTCTGTAACTTTATATGCTGAAAATAAAGCAATTTCTTGAGGCTCTTTGAATTGGGATATTTAGCCATTTCTTTTGTATTATTGAGAAAAACAATGTCTTATCATTTGAGAGTTATTAATTCTATGTATTTCTTTTTTTTTATCCTGAAAGAATCGTTCAAGAGACAACTTTTGATTTAGGAGGAGATGTTCATAGTGGAACAGCACTGCCAACAAGCAAGGTAGGTGGTTTATATGACCTGATAGGACTGTGTTTGTGCGGCATCATAGGGCGCCGTGGACGAGTTATTGGTAGTGTACTGGTAGGACTATTGCAAAGACAGCTTCACGGTGGTCTCTGAGGGTTGTCCCAATCTGTCGTGCTGTCTCCGCAGTGATACGTAACATGCCCGGGGCCGGGCAATTGTGCTTTTTCCTCCAAGCAGTGCATCCGAGGCTCATCCTCTGTCTAAGCAGCCCTTCTTGGCCAGGTGACCTCCTAAGATAACGGGCTTTACTGTCATCCATCTGCCAGCTTACCTTCTCTGGCACTTTGCTTCCACAGTTATCCCATATCTTGCATGATCAGGGAATTTGTGGCCTCATTTTGGTTATCTATCGCTCAGTAACTAAACCACCCCACAAGTTGGACTAAAATAAAACAGTACCCATTTTATTTACTGACAGTTGTACAGTGTGGTTTGGACTCGCCGGGGCTGTTTGTTTGCTCGTCTTGCTGGTGGTGACTCGTGTTGCAGCATTCGCTTCTGGTGGGTTGGTTGGGGGCCTGACAAGACCTCCCTGTCATCTCAGGTTCTCTCCCTGGGACCTCTTGCTTATCTCTCCCTGAGGGCAACCAGATGTTTTGGTGTCTCACAGAATCATGGAATTAACAGGCTTTCTTAGGCTTGGGCCACGGCTGGTGCCCAGCTTTGATTCCCTCACCTTCCATTGGTTAAAGCCAAACACAGGCTTAGCACAGATTCAGGGAAGGGGCTGCTCTCGGGGGGAGCTGCTCCTGGATGCAGCTGGCCGGGGGCCATGGTGCGGGGCTGCTCTAGGTGGGGGGGGGGGAGCTGCTCCTGGCTGTTCCAGGTGTGGCTGGCCGGGGCCATGGTGCGGAGGCTGCTCTAGGTGCGGGGGGTGGAGGGCTGTTCCAGGTGCGGCTGGCCGGGGCCATGGTGCGGGGCTGCTCTAGGTGTGGGGGGGGTGGGGGGAGCTGCTCCTGGTACAGCTGGCTGGGGCCATGGTGCGGGGGCTGCTCTAGGTTGGGGGGGGTGGGGGGGCTGTTCCAGGTGTAGCTGGCCGGGGCCATGGTGCGGAGAGCTACTCTAGGTCGTGGGGTGGAAGGGGCTGTTCCAGGTGCGGCTGGCCGGGGCCATGGTGCGGAGGCTGCTCTAGGTGTGGGGGGTGGGGTGGGGAGGGCTGTTCTAGGTGCAGCTGGCCGGGGCCAGGGTGCGGGGGCTGCTCTAGGTAGGGGCAGTGGGGTGAGGGGGGCTGTTCCAGATGCAGCTGGCCGGGGCCAGGGTGCAGCAGCAGCCCCAACATGCTGTAGCGCCTCCTGTTCTTAAACACCCGTCCTGAGCCCTCCAGCTCTTGCCCCAGTTTTCTGCTTCTCTTCGTTGCATGATTTCTTGAGGAGGAAATAATCTCTGCTCCACTTCCTGTCACTTCATCTTCTTCCTGTCGCTCCCATTTGGCTCCTGCCCCTTCATGGGGACTGTGTCATGGGCTCTGCTGACGTCCGGCTTGCCCAGTCCAGTACTCGTTTCCCTCTGTCGGCCTATGACGGGTCAGCACCACTTATGCGGGGCGCTTCCTTACTTCAGCCTCAGGGTGTCGCCCTCCCGATTTCTCCCACCTCCATGCTTGTCCTCCTGGGTCTCATCTGTTGGTGGTACCTCCTCCACGTCTTCCTCCACTTGACCGCTCACCTTCGTTTCAGACCTGTAGGGCCCCTTCTCTCCTGTGTGTACGTGTTCCCAGGTGACCTTATGCAGTAGGGGAGTTACAGTACATCTACACAGTAATTATTCTTTTTTTTTTTTTTTTTTAAAGATTTTATGTATTTATTTGACAGAGATAGAGACAGCCAGCGAGAGAGGGAACACAAGCAGGGGGAGCGGGAGAGGAAGAAGCAGGCTCATAGCGGAAGAGCCTGATACACAGTAATTATTCTTGACTGTATCTTTGGCCCTGACCTCTGCAGACTCCAAAGGCTTGCGTGATACAGCTGTGGTGACGTCTAAGACGTATTTCAAGTTTAACATAGCTAAAACAGAACTAGATTTTCTTTCTCAGATATCCTCCTTTCTTTCCCTGATCCTTCCCCGTTTCAGTAAATGATATCCTCATCTGTAGCATTGTCCCCACAGAACTCCATCACTGGTTATGCTGGGTTCCTGCCCTTCCCTCGACCTCTACATTCAGTTGTTGGCAAGTTCCGTCTGCTCTTTGTCTGAAATAGTCCAAAAGTGCCCATCTTTCTCCATCGCTGCCGTGAGTGGTCGGGCAGAGGCTCCAGGTGTCACACGGCAGGAAATCGGCATGGCTTCTGAGATGGCTGCCTTTCCTCTACTGCCCTGGGCTTGTCACTCTTCTCCCAGTGGCCAGGCCGGTGTTCTGAAAATATGAATTCGATTCTGTTACTGCCCTGCTTTTCACAGCCTCTCATCCCAAATATCCCACACTCTTCCCTCTCTCTCTCACAGCTCCTTCTGACCTGGCCTGCCTTCCCTCTTGGCTTAGTCTGTGCCAGCCACACCTCTTTCCCATCTGAACGCTCGGCATATTTGCTCTTCCTAGAATGTTCTTCCCGCTGGTTCTCTTGCAGCTAACCCCTTCCTAATGAGAACTCAGTTTACACATCACCTCCTTGAAGAAATCTTCCTTGAGCATCCTGGCATAATTACACCTTACTTTAAATTCTTTGTACGAGCCTATACTGCCATCTGATCCTTGTCTCGTGTGCCGTCTGTGGAATGTGAGCTCTGTGCAAGTAGGGATCTCACTTGACGTGTTCATTGCTGTGCTACTTGTGCTCAGAAAGCGCTCGGGGCATTGAAGAGCTGCAGTAAAGAGCTGTTGAGCGACTGTGAGCAAATACTCTTGGAACCAAATGTAACTATCTTCATAAAAAGTTGAGTTTCTTAGGGGCGCCTGGGTGGTTCAGTCAGTTGGGTGTCCGACTCTGATCTCAGCTCAGGTCATGATCTCAGGGTCATGGGATTGAGCCCCACGTCGGGCTCTGAGCTCAGCAGGGTGTTGTTTTGAGGGTTCTCTCTCTCCACCTCCCTCTGCCCATCCCCTCCACACGTGCTTGTGCTTTCTCTCGTGCTCTCTCTCTACAATAAATAAATTAGATCTTTTTTAAAAAGTTTAGTTTCTTACAAAAGTGTGTAGTTAAAACAGAAACCTTGATAAATTAAGGAAAAAATGTGCAGAAATGAAAACCTTTCATCTGCAATTTATAGTTGGCTATTAGAAACATTTTGATGGATCCTTTTCTGAGCTCTTTATGTTACAGATGTGTTCATTTATACACTTTCAAATAATTAAATACCCGTGCACGTGTGCAGACACACACACACACACACACACACACACACCCCTTTCTGTCCTATGGCCTTTGGCTATCATTTTGTAAGCATTTCATTTGAAAACAGACTAAAATTATTTTGTAATATGTTAGCTTATAAACATACCTTAATTTTATGTATTATGGCTTTATTATTTATTTACAACAGTTTTTTGTAGTCTCTCGCCATCCATTGGCCAAGCATTTTTATTTCTATAAAATATATTTTATGGACGTAATTACTGTGTGTGAATGTATATATTTATAAGCCTGGTTGTCAGGACACCCTGTCCTGGTGAACATTTTAAACAGTGTAATCAAGGATTAGTTCAATGAACTTTGGTGAATAGACAACAAAATGTTACACAGCCATTACAGTTCTATAACATAAGAATATTGTAAGATGTTTACAACATATGAAAAAGTATTTTTTATAAGGAGTATTTTTACAAATGCTTTACAAAGTATTTTTTACAAATATATTTTTTACATTATTTTATGGAAAATAAGAAAAGCCGTAAAGATAAATACAGCCCGAAGTTAACACTCTGGTTGGTAAGATGAGAATGATTTCTATTATCAAGCTCAATTTCTACAGTAAACCAATATAATGAGAAAATTGACATAAAATTTTTGCTACAATGAATTTCTTGTATAATTTTATTTATTTTTTTTTTAAGATTTTATTTATTTATTTATTTGACAGAGATAGAGACAGCCAGCGAGAGAGGGAACACAAGCAGGGGGAGTGGGAGAGGAAGAAGCAGGCTCATAGCGGAGGAGCCTGATGTAGGGCTCGATCCCGGAATGCCAGGATCATGCCCTGAGCCGAGGGCAGACGCTTAACCGCTGTGCCACCCAGGCGCCCCATCTTGTATAATTTTATTGATTCTGCTCTGATTATTTTCTTACTAATATAGGTTGCTTATCTGTTTTGTCTGCCATGGGTTGGTTAGGGATGTGCCCTGCTTGGAAGAGCTTAAATGTACTGTACTAGGTTGCTATAAATGTGTTTTTTTCTGTTATTTAAGGGCAGAGAATAAACCAGTTTCTGTACTCAGTTCTTCATTGGGTATTGAGCTGTGATGAGCAGATTTTTAAATCCTTTCTTCATAAGTAAAACAAAGACCCTGACTTTCCATGTTGTGCATATTCTCTCAGCTCTCCCGAACTAAGAGAACTTATTGGGGTAGTTGCTATTGTTACTGTACTGTGTGAAGAACCACTTTTGCCTGACTGTGTTTTGAAGCCCACGTCTAGCTCTTTGAAAAGGAAAGTGGCTGTGTGTTTTATTGCTCTTTCAGTGACAGTGTGTTTTGGGGCATGCCTATGTGGACTTGGCATCCTCAGCATTGCTGCGTCCCCTGCATCCCTCTCCTGCCTCCCCCTGCCTGGCAGCCTTGCATCCCATCTCCCCCTGCAACAGTAAGTGTAAGCCTGATTGGTTTGCATGGCGTTTTTAAATGCTCTGTGTCTTCCCCTGGTTTAGAGCACCACGAGGCTGGACAGCGACAAGGTGTTGTCTGCCTCCAGCACGGCGGAGCGCGGGATGGTGAAGCCAATGATCAGAGTAGAACAGCAGCAGGATTACCGCAGGCAAGAAAACAGGTAGGAAGTAGTTCTTTTCTTAATATGAAAGAAGTGGAAGTATTCCTAGAAAGGGCTTGGGGTAAAGATTATTGAATCTACTGAGGTTTGGCTCACATTTTTAGAATGTTATTTTCTTTTCATGTTACTGAACTGAAGAGAAAGCTTCGTGAGCAGTGGTACCCCTTACCCCTGGGCCATGGTGTCGTCTGTCTGGGTGAAAAGGGAGGCACTTTGAGTTAAAAATGTTTCTGTTTTAAATGTGCTATTCTGTAAAACATGGAGAAAGGAAGCTTTTCTAGGATGTTAATATTTGATAATTTTTATATTTAGACAGTCTAATCATTTCACCCATCCATATACAAAACCCTTACATGTGTAAACACACAAAGCCAAACATGACTTCAGGTGGAGTTTTTAGGATTTATTGTGTGCCGTGTTAGTGCATCTTATGTTCTGCTGAGATGCCTAGGGGTGACTATCTGTTTCTCCTGCCATTGTTCTTGCCTAGTGTTTTTGAACAGAGAACTTCTGCATTTTGTTATTTCCTTTTCTTAACGATTTTTAAGTATATCTTACCTTAATTAGAATCCTACTTCCTTGTGACTTTTAACATTGTTTAAATGTTGAAAAGTGATGTCAGTGCCTCACACACTGAAACAACGGGTGGTGAGTCCCAAGTGCTGATGAGCTTCCGCTGCAGCGTGATGTGGCTGGAGGGCTTGTCCCGCAGGGTTCTAAGCACATACAGACGGCAGTCGGGAGGGAGCTCGTGAGTGCCGGATCACGTACTCTCCGTGAGCAGCAGTGGAACTGGGAGTGTCCATCTTTTGGTGCTATTCAGGTTTCTGATGAAGCCGTCCTAACTGTTCTCCCTCAGATCTGGTAACTGAGGCGGGTGACTGGTGACAGGCAGCTGATGTAGTTTTTAATTTTCCATCTTCCAGTAGAGGGCGCTGTGTGTTATAAGTTTTTAATATCATTTATCACAGTAATTCAGTTTGTAGATTGATATGGGAATCTCGGGTTTTTCCCTTGTTTTTATCCTGCATTTTGGTTATTATCAAGATTTTTGTCGGCTATGTGAATTTTTTTAGAGGTAATAAGTCTACTTTCTGTGTCTGTCCTTGTTTTTGGTGGTATATTCTAGATTAAGATACTCCAGATGGTGAACTAGTATCGTAAAGAGTGCCTCTGTTTATCTATAAGGTGATCGAGAGGAGTGTATCATAGTTCTTAGCCCATAAATATTTGAATGAGTGAATAAATCAAATGTGTGAGAGGAAAGAGCGATTAGGATAACTCTTTTAGGGTGTGCAGAATTAAGTGTGTGTGTGTGTAAGTAAATATAGTAGATTAGCACAGTGTGAGATAGACATCTGATGGTTCACTGTACGTTAGAACTGATTTTATCCTGTGAGCAAAGATTTTACCAAAGCTTTTATTGGAATTACAGGTGTGTACTACTTTGTTGATATTACAGCAGTGATGGAAAAAGATGGTTCTTCTGTTTTTGGTCTTTGTTTTTCGCATACACAGTGTGGGTATAAGCGATGCTTCATTTAATCGGTTTAGTCATAAAATCTAAGTTGTTTTAATAGGTATGTTTAAAATGCTGATTTCAGTCAAGGAAAAATCTTTTTGAATAGTGAAGTGCCTTATCATTGACACTTTTAAAAATTTTTTTGGTGAGATTTTAAATTCCTTCTTTTTACTAGATTTGTCAAATTGATGAAACAATTGGTAAGGTTCATCCAGTTTGTTGTATAGATAGTAAATTGAAAATAACTGCTTATCTGCAATTGTAGATGTCTATAAATATAGCAGTTAAAGAGAGACATGTTAACATAAATTGGACATTTAAATTCTGTTGTTTATAAGAGCTTTTTTATACCCGAATTGTTGAGTTAAATCCAAGTTATTCAATCACAGACAGGATAAGAAACTTCAAAACATATAATTTGATGGAAAGACTTTTCTTTTTCTTCTAGTGATTATAACAGTTTGAGGTTAACTTGCTGTGTTTCTCGTTGCAGCTCCTTAAGCCCCCGGGGGAGGTGGGCGGGGGCGGGACGGGCACATCCGCCACTGGGGACGAGGGGCTTCAGTCTGTGGCCCTCACAGGCTCCTCTCCCTCATCTCCTTTCTCAAAGTTGTCACAGGAGCCAGTATATTGAATGAACAGTCAGTAGCAGTGACTGCAGACGCTGAAGTCGGGCAGGTGCGTCACCGTGTGTCCAGTGTTGCTAGACTTCGGTGTTGCTGCGGAAAACAACTGTCCTTTAAGTCACCAGCAAATTTATAAGCACCAGTATTGCAGTTGACTCTCCCTCCCACCGGATGGGAAGCTCTGTTTTGAGTACTGGCCTCAGTTTTGTCTGAGCCGATATCTGTGTCAGTCGTTGCTTTCATCCCCGGGTAGCTCATTGTAGCCCCACTCTTCACTTCCACTTACGTTTGTGCGAAGGTACAATACATGTTCCTTTGCCTTTGCTGTCAATTTTAATTTTCTTAATCTATTCGAAGACAGATTTTTGGAAAATTTTTCTTGGTCATCTGTTAAAGCTGAACTAAAGTGGTAAAGATTTAAAGTCTTCAGGAATCTAATCACTTGCTAGTTTGTTAGGGGTGGGGGGGCTACTTACAAATGCTATACAGAAAACATAGCTAGTTGCCTACTAGCTTAGAGTAATGATTACGTTGCTTGAGATTCTAATCACATGTCTGCATGAAAGAGCAGTTAAACTGAACACCATCCATCGAGAGCGGTATAAACCTAAGGTAAGGAGATCTAAATTGGATTTGTAATTATTTTACACATTTTAGAAATTCTGTGCTTACTAATGGCTTTCAGATGTTTTTTTGACCACAGTGCACAACACAGAATGCTGTTGTACGTTGTGCCCCAGTGGAGACATACCTACGTGTGTGTACATTAATAACCGAAGGAAGAATTTCACAGAACAGTGAACCTTCCGTCCTCCCAGTGGGGGCGGGGTGGTCCGCTATTTGGAGAACTCCTTTATAGAAATAGAAATGTACCTAGCCTTTGAAGTTCTTTGATCCAGAATACCTGGAAATACATAAACATGAGTACGGTGCTAATTCTTCGAAGTGTTCCAAATCCTGGCTGCTCCTGGTTTACATTGCTTGGCGTGCCCGGGTTTGTAGTGCCTGGCTAAGTGATGAAAGGTGTTTGGAGTTGATGTTGGCTTCAGGAAAAAGCTGTGAGTAGGCTGTCGTCTTTTGAAGGCGTGCTTCCCTGTGAGCGTCGAGAAATGCTAATACGGAGTGACTGAAGGGGTCTGCGGGGTCATCTCTGAGCTTTATCAGAAGCCGAGGCAGTTGTCTGGCTCTTGGGGACTTGTTTTTCATGTGCAGAAGCTCAGGTGCGGGCTCACAGTGGTTTCGTTTTTCTCATGTCTCCTGGCAGTGGCTTTTCATTGTGACTCGAGCCATTGCCGTAGCAGGTGCGTGACAGCCTGGTCGCCCTACTCCGCACGAAATCTTCATGAATAATAGAGAATTGTGGTCAGATCAGTTCTCATGATGGAAGCAGATACTTCAAGGAACTGACCTCCGTGAGGAGTAGGGATATGATCACTCCCAGTATGCTCATCTGAATATTTGAATGGTTTCCATGTGAACACGAGTCATTGGGCTGTGTATTATTTGTAAGAACTGTATGAAGACTGTAATAATAGTTGCTGAAATAGGCATAGGTTGTTAGTGATGTTATGAGCCACATGACCTGATTTTAAGAGATGGGCACTTTCTTCTTTCAGAACTCAGGATGCCTCTGGGCCTGAACTGATACTGCCTGCAAGCATTGAATTCAGGGAAAGTTGTGAGTAATTTCAGATTCCATTGTTAGTGAATTATTTCTTGTTCCATTTTCCTCCATCTGATTTTCATGGGTTTTTTTTTTGTTCTTTTTTTTCTTTTTCTTTTTGAAATCTTTTCACAGCTGAAGATTCATTTTTATCTGCCATTATAAATTATACTAATAGCTCTACCGTCCATTTTAAGTTGTCACCTACATATGTATTATATATGGCATGTCGGTATGTATTGTCCAGCCAGTACAGACCTGATGTCAGTCCTACAGAGCGTACTCACAAAGTGATTGCACTAGTCAACAAGATGGTGAGCATGATGGAGGGGGTGATTCAGGTAAGCCTCAGCCCGCAGAGCCAGTTCAGTAAGTGTGCCTCTTGTTTTACACCAGCGAAGCCACTGGCTTTCATGTTCCCGACCCGTCACATGTGTGACTTTACCTCCAGAGTCTTTTCTGAATGCAAGTTCTGTAAATAGTGTGGACAATTGCGTAGCTTTAAAAGTTGAAAAGAAATGTAAACTTGTTTTCTGTTTCTTCCTACAAATGTTAGAATAAGGGAAGGTAATCTGTATGTGGGAACATAAGGATCACGGTAAAGACCCTTAAAATGCAGTAGTTGTGAGAACGTATTGAGACTTGTGGATTTTTTTAGAATTAAAAAAAATAATTTGTTGAGGTGAATTTCACATTAATGTAAAAGTAACCATTTTAAAGTGGCTCATTCAGTAGCATTTCATACATTCACAGTGTTGTGCAGCAACCACTTTTGTGGTTCCAGAACATTCCCACCACTCCAAAGTAAAGCCCTGTGCCCATGAAGCAGTTTGTCCTCAAACCCCTCCACCAGTCCCTGGCAACTGCCTTCTTAGAATCTTCTCATGGTTGGGAAGGGTTTGCTCTTTCCTAGTGAGTGTATGATGTTGGTAGTAATTATGTGGGTTTTTTGATAGCACTCATCTAGGTGCGATGGACATCACGACATTTCTCGATGATGAAATGTTCAAAATCTTTCATAAAACTGTGTTGAAAGCTTAAGGAAGTAAGGGTATTCTCTTTGTAGTATGGTTTGTTTCAAGTATTCTTCATCTCTAGTTAAAAATGGCATAGCACTTTTCCAAACTCACGGATAATTTGAAGATTTAATCTTAAGTCCTTAAAAGTAAATGTAAAGATTTTTTTTTAAGTTTTTCTAAACCACTTATCAGTGGTGTTATTCAGCCACGAAATATAAAACTCTAGTTATGTATCATGAAGCAACATGATTAGATGGTTTGGTGGTTTTCCTCCTCTGAGGATAGTTTAAGCAGACTAATCTATTGATTCCTTCAGAATTGTTCTAAAAGGCCAAATTTTTCAAGAACTGTTTCTTTTATGTTTGAGGGGTTAGCCTATGACTCTAATGGGCTTACGGTTCTTTGACCCAAGTGAGGAAACAGCTAAAAAGGGTTGTCGTTTTATTTGGATCCCATTCTGTGTTCCTCTTTTACTAATGTATAAAGAAACCTAGATTTCCTTTCAGCTCAGAGCCATTGTCTGTCTTCCCTCATGTTGTTTCAAATTGTGAAACTCCTGTCATCAGACTACTGTCGATAGACTTTCTGATTGAATTTGAACTACTCAGTGAGATCATCATTATCAGAACAGGTCTTTAAAACTACAGATTTAGGGTTAGTAGGTGATTGGAGGAATCCTGAAGTTTCAGGAAAGAACTATAGAAATGAATAAATGCTTTAATTTGTAAAAACCTGCTTTCAAAAACCAATTTACTCTGTTTTAGTATAGTTATGTTTTTTATATATTTTAAAATTTTTTAATTTTATTTTTATTGTTTCTGTTGGTCTTTTCTGTCTCTTTCATCCTATTAAACCAGGGGATGGACACTCATCTTACATACCCCTAAGTAGTCAGACACACGATATCGTTAAAAGATGTCAAGAAGTCCTTCATTTATAAATCTTTTAAAGAGATGAGTGTATTCCTGTGTTAATTGTCACATTTCTGTATATAAATTCTGGGAATTCCCTCCCTTACTGCGCCAGTGTTAAGAACATAGAACTAATCCTTTATGTCCTGTACTTCCAAAGCTGCTTCAGAGCCAGGAGTGAATGTGTAATTTGGGAATAACATAACTAAATGTCGTACCTTCATGTCGTACCTTCATGTTAGTGTTTTGATTTTTTTAAACTATCATGATTGTTTACAAGTTTCTTTCTCTCGTTCTGCTTGATTTCCCTTCGTCTGTTTTTCTCCAGGAAGTAGACCAGGTTGATCAGGTAGGACGTGCTGCTGGGAACTGGTCCTGGCTCTGTCGGCTTAGCTGAGTTTCTCGCGCTGCTTCCATGTCAAACACAATACTCCAGCAACCGGACTGGACGGTTCATAACACTCATTCAGCAACTGAAACATGCAGTACTAAATCCTTTTTTGACTGTGCAACCTTTATCAGCATTTCATAATTTCTGCTTAATGCACTTGAGTGTGGATATGAAATGACAGAAGTTCTGTTTCTCCTCTTTCTTGTTTATCCTTGGTTCCTATTCTTTGGATCTCATCTGAAGCTGCCTGGCCTGCACATGTGGTCGGGAGATGATGTGATAGATCAGTACTCGATACCCAGTTGCTCAGCGTCCGAGCTGGTGACTGCGTGTATCAGGGTGGCTGTGGGTAACCATGGATAGACGCGCGTGTACTGCGCAGATTACCAGATAACGCACCATCTCCAATTGGGTGTTGTAGGGTTTGATCTCTGTTTCCGGCCCTGCTTCCACACATGATAGCTAACTGGATCCATGTGTGTGCCCATGAACCCTAAGAAGACGTTTCAGTTCCATTGCTGTGAACGTATCCAAATTCCTTTGCAAGTATCTGGTATCTGTGGTAAATACTTTGGTGACAGTGGGAAGTACTGGTCTATCTCCAGCAGCTTTTCAGGAGCATTCCTTTTTTTTTTTCATTCTTTTTGTTTGTCTTGGGGTTGCTTATGGGGTTGTGTTCTGCCTACAGAAACAGAAGAATATTGCAGGGGCACTTGCCTTCTGGATGGCCAATGCATCTGAGCTCCTCAACTTCATTAAACAGGACCGAGATCTTAGTCGAATCACATTGGATGCCCAAGACGTTTTAGCACACTTGGTTCAAATGGCATTTAAGTAAGGAGCACGTTTTTGGAGATTACACTATTCTGTAGAGTTTTTTTAAAGGTTTTTACTTACCCTAATTGAAGACAAATAGCGAGAAGCATGAATAACTATATGCCAAATGTGTTGATTTAAGAAATTGAATTTATTGTGCTGTGTTTCAAGAATCCTGAGAGTAAAACTGTTGTATTGGAAATGGAAAATATTTCTAAACAGTATAAACTGTCCGCGTCTGATGTCATGTCTGACAGTAGCAGTGCCTCCTGCTGGGGTTATTAAAATTACCCACGTATTTTCAGATATCTGGTTCATTGTCTTCAATCAGAACTGAATAATTACATGCCAGCCTTTCTGGATGACCCTGAAGAGAACAGTCTACAAAGACCAAAAATAGGTTAGGATGCTCTTTTTCTTTTCCTCCCTCCCTCTCCTTCTCTCTCTCTCTCTCTGTCGGCTTTCCTTCTTCCCTCCTTCCTGTTTAACTTCATTTTGATAATGCATAAGAAGGAGGTATTTTCAAAGTAAATGAGATAACCTGTTGGATTTGGTATTCCTCAGTAAATCGTAACTACCATCTGTTTTAAGAACAGCTCTTGTTTTGGTGTGCGTGCTTTTTCGGGAAGTCTTGGGGTGCACTGCAGTGCGCGTAGTTAGCACCCGCGTGTGGTTTCAGACCTCACTGCCGTCCCCTGTCTGAAGAGACTAGTGTCTCAAAAGTGACTGAGGAGGCATTCTTATCGTAACTACCATTTTCCGAGTTCACCGTTTGCTCAGGACTCTTGCTTTCGTCCGTGTCCCCGCACAGATGATGTTTTGCACACGCTCACGGGAGCCATGTCTTTGCTGCGGCGCTGCAGAGTCAACGCCGCCCTGACCATCCAGCTCTTCTCCCAGCTCTTCCACTTCGTCAACATGTGGCTCTTCAACAGGCTGGTGACCGACCCCGAGTCAGGACTGTGCTCTCACTACTGGGGGGCGATCATCCGCCAGCAGCTGGGACACGTGGAAGCCTGGGCAGAAAAGCAGGGCTTGGAGCTGGCCGCCGACTGTCACCTCAGCCGGATAGTGCAGGTGGGCTGTCCTGGTTCTCACCTCCCTGCAGTTGGGGGACTTAATGTTGTCAGTGCCTCTCCTCTGGCAGGGGTCAGAACTTGGATTCAGCAAAACGGGTGTTTGATGGGCACAGGTAAAGCCGCAGTGGTGCGTTGGTTTGCTCGGTGCTTCAGCGACACACATGTCTCACAGTTCAGGAGGCCGGAAGTCCAGGGTCAGGTGTGGGCAGGGTGGTTCTCTGCCTTCGTGTCCAGCGGTGTTCTCCCTGTGGGCATGCGTATCTCCACACGTCCACTCTTTATACGCACACGTGTGACCTGCTGTCCTCACTTCCATCAAGACCCTTTCTCCAAGGCAGGTCGTGTTCTGAGGTACATGAGCTTAAGACTTCGTATATGAATTGTAGGGGACACAGTTCAGCCCGTAGCGGGTGGTGAGCAGTAGAGTAAGTGTCCTGAAAGGGTTCTTTGCGCTGATAGCAGTAGGTGTATTTGGGGAAGCTCTTTCGCATATGGAGCCAGGTGCCCACAAAGCCATAGCGGAGGCACAGAAGAGAAGGTGAAGGGTCTGAGCATAGCACTCGGCAGTCCTCACATCCTGAAGGACGACAGACGGAGACGGAGAAGGGGGCAGAGGAGCGCTGGACGGCCGTGTGCCGCAGCTCGGCCGGTTCTCAGGGCGTCCCGACGTAGCCCCCACAGCACACGGGGCTTTGCAGTCGAGGAGATGAGGGTCTGCAGCCTCAGAACCGAGGATGGGTTTCTTTTATTATTATTACAGTGTACAGTTTTGCATTTTTTCTCAATTTCTTAATCTCTTTTAAAGTAATTTAGTATAGGAAGAGGCTACTATCCTCCTCCTAGGATTGCATCAGCTGGCTATTAAAAAAAGTCATTACAATGAAACTTACTCAGATGCCAGTAATTGGTAGCCGGAATGGTTGTGATGTAAATGTTTACAGTTTCTAAGAGAATTTTTAAAAATGATTTATGAACATAAATAATTGAATCTCATTTCCATTTTTATATTTTAGTAAAATATAAATGTATATATTTTAGTAAAATTAAGAAATCATCTAAAAACCTAATTAAACAATGCTTTTTTAGTTCAATTCAATGTTAATGGAAGTGTTTCCCTAAAAAACATCCTGCATTTCAAAGTCAAATTAGCAAGTTATTGCAGTTTTAAATGTTACATAAAGGGGAATATTTATGAAATACTTTTGAATCATATCTCCTGTTAACTTATTCTTTTAAACAGGCAACCACTTTGCTTACAATGGATAAATACGCACCTGATGACATTCCGAATATAAACAGTACCTGCTTTAAGTTAAACTCACTGCAACTGCAAGCCTTGTTACAGAATTACCACTGTGCACCCGATGAGCCTTTTATCCCCACGGTGAGTGGCACCAGGTCAGCCACGCAGCGTGAGACACGTTTGCACAGGGGAGTTTGCCATTCAAAAAAATGGGGTGGGCGCATTTATAATTACTTTTATTTCTTTAATAAATAAGCTACTTAATCATCTCGTAAGATCATTTTTCTTGTTGATATTTGAGTTGGGGTTCAGTACAAGAAGTAGAAAATACACCAGCATTTTAAGAAAAAGGGATTTAATTCAGGGAATTAGGTTCTTGGAGTCACTAGAAGGACTGGAGGAGAGGAAGAGAATAAGTTGCCCTGGTTCCCAGGCTCACCACTGGGACCTGTGGCTCAGAGGCCCAAGAGCCATGGCCACAGGCATCCGTGTACCGTGAGGGGCGCGGAGTGCCCCCTCACATCCCCTGCACGTCCTCATGTGCCGCCGACAGCAAGCGGCGTGGCAAGGGGGCCTCCCCGACCTGTGCAGATGAATCGAGTTTTGACATCCATGCTTCTCAAGAGGAGGAGTGGAGGGTGAATGGCCTGGTCCACGGTGTGTGCTACAATTCCTGTGCCTAGGGTGAGGAAGGCTGCAAGGCTTGTCACCACGAATACAATCGCTCAAAGCAGGAGTCCCGACGAGGGAAGTGCATGAGGTGGATGGGTTGACCTCTGGTATTGACTTTATGCCAACAAAAGACGTGTACAGAGTAGTGGGATTGGAAATCCGCAAACGCCCACTGACAGCATATAGACGGTGCTGTCACCGTGGAAGGAGTGCAGCATGGCCCTGAGGCGTGAGTTTGCACAGCAGATGAAATGCACTGTGCCGTGTGCACAGAAGGCAGACGCCGAGTCAGACACTTCCGTCTGTACGGGTTTCAAGAGCAGGCAGGCGGGATCTGTGGCGGGAGAGCCCCAGGAAGCTGACCCGGGGAGGGAAACAGGGTGGCGAGGGGCTGCGTCTCCATGAGGTCTCCGTTCTTGAGCTGGGGGAGGTTGAGGTGCTGTGTTCACTTCATCGGGTTGTATGGTGAAGGTGTGTGAGCTGTCCTCTCTGTTAGCTGGGAACAGGTATTTCTGTCCTGATGGTTTACATTTACCATTGTGTGAGCCTTTTCTGTCCTTAAGAATTCTACAAAAATAGGATTATTAGCACCTGGATGTTAAAAAATGGCAAGGAAAAAAATGACTACTTTTGAAAAGGGAAAACCATTTTCTTGTGATTGACTCATTTCTTTTTAAGGCTGCAGGTTACTTGAGATTAATTACGACTGTCTTGGTTCATGTGTTTGAAGTCGGTCCTTTGCTAGTGATCTGAAGACTGGTGTTAACATGCTGAGAGATTCGTTCTCCCTCCGCAGCCCTGCCTGTGCGTGTGTGGCCGCACTCGCACGAGGAAATCTGGGTACCAGTCCGTTAGCATGTCATTCTCACTGTGCGTCTGTGTTCTGATCAGGACCTGATAGAAAACGTGGTGGCTGTGGCTGAAAACACGGCTGACGAGCTGGCACGCAGTGACGGGAGGGAGGTGCAGCTCGAAGAGGACCCCGATCTGCAGCTGCCTTTTCTTTTGCCAGAAGATGGCTATTCTTGTGATGTTGTCAGGAACATTCCAAATGGTTTACAAGAATTTTTGGACCCTTTGTGCCAGAGAGGTGAGTCTCACTATACCTGGAGTCTGAACTATGACCCGGGTTCAAGTGAGCATTGTACCGGTGTGTGTGTGTGTGTGTGTGTGTGTGTGTGACCACGGGTGTGGAGCACACACCATGTGCTTCTGGAGAAAGCCGTGTTCCAGGACGTGGAAGTAAGCGTTTCATGGTGATAGGGTCAGAAATGTCCTGCCACAGAGTTCCTGTGGGTGTGTTGCGACCCTCCCAGGGGCACTGGCTGTGCTGGCGCTGTCGTAGCCACACTTCTGTCTGGGCTGGTAGGAAGGAGAACTTCATGTTGCTCCTCCCATCGTTTTTTGTAGCCTGGGAGCTTGGCTCATCCTCTAGAACTGAATTGTCCGTGTGTGTTGCTACCAGCAGAGTTGTCAGGAACAGCACGAGTGCTGCAATCAGACCATCTCAGCTCGTACCCCAGCTCTGTCAGCTGTGACTTCCAGTCTTTAAGGTGGGCACGTGGATAGCAGGCGCTCAGGGGATCACGCTGAGGACCGGGTCAGCTGCCTGTGGAGCGCTTAGACCTGGGGCACAGAGCACATCTCCCACGTAGCGTTGGCGCTGTCGCCACTGTCGCCAGTGCGTGCGGCACCTGCTGTGGGCTGAGCACCTGCCGTGGGCTCGTGAGCCATACTCCAGCTGGTCTTGTCTAAGGGCAGTGAGCTCCCTTGTTTGATCCTATACCTGTTTACATACTCTTGTTGGAATGTGGTGATAAAAATACCACACTTACAGGGCGCCTGGGTGGCTCAGTCAGTTAAAGCAGCCGACTCTTGGTTTCAGCTCAGGTCATGATCTCAGGGTCCTAGGACTGAGCCCCGAGTCAGGCTCCCTGCTTACCAAGGAGTCTGCATGAGATTCTCTCTCCCTCTCCTTCTGCTCCTTCCCCCCAAAATACCATGCTTACACCTGAAGCACGAACTTTTAAATTAGACCACAGTTCAGTCCCAGTCTGCTACATTTTGTAGCGTGGAGCTCAGATGAATAGAAAAATAGATTCAAAATTCAAGAGTTAGTTTAAACAAAAATAATAATATCAAAATTAAGGTTTTATGTTCATCTTTGTGAATTTGGTGAGTGTGATTTTTAATTTCAATGACTATTTCACATGCTACAATAAATAGATTTTTATGTCTTTAAACGTTTTGATAGTTTAAAATTTCCATTTTACAAAGGCTGCTTCTCGTAACGAAAGGGTAGTGTGTTAGTTCCTCCACTAGCAGATGTGGCTGTAGCCATCCCAGGAAGGCTGACTCTTGTCTTCTCTCAGTACCATCCTCAGAGCACCAGAGCTGAGGTGTGTGCGTCTTCAAGGAGCCTTGTGTAAAGGAGAAAGGGGCTGGGACAGGAACCCGGGCTCCTGTCTGGGGCGAGCAGGGAGGACAGAGGTCCAGGCTGCAGTGACATCTGGGAAAGCTTCAGCCAGGCATGGGCGTCCCAGCAGAGTGGGCCTGAACTGGTCCCTGGCACCAGCGTGTGGCCTCAGTGCCGAGCCCAGGGGCATCCGTTGCTGTGTTGCTGTGCGGTCACCACTTGTCACACCTGTGGGGCCACGCCCATCAGCTGGCTGTCTTCACCACCTGGGGCACCCACGTGTGGGTTATAGCAGCAGCTCCTGGCCCCCCATCCCCCGCAGCCATCAGGTGCTTCTCTGCGCATTGCTGCTGGCTCTCCTGCCCCAGCTCTGCCCCTTCACCCCCAGGATCAGAGCACACTGGCGGCTGAGCAGGTCCCCTCCGCACGGGCTCCGCTCCCAGCCCCGTCCTTAGTACTGACTGCGATTGCGCGGCCACGCGGGTGCCTTTGTGCCTTATCCCCTTACCCCCTGTTCCCGCTGCTTCACTTGCACGCTTGTATTTTTTTTCTTTTTCTTTTTCTTTTTTTTTTTAAAAAAGATTTTATTTATTTATTCGACAGGATAGAGACAGCCAGCGAGAGAGGGAACACAAGCAGGGGGAGTGGGAGAGGAAGAAGCAGGCTCATAGCAGAGGAGCCTGATGTGGGGCTCGATCCCACAACGCCAGGATCACGCCCTGAGCCGAAGGCAGACGCTTAACCGCTGTGCCACCCAGGCGCCCCATGTATTTATTTTCTTAAGTCCCAGTCAGGTAGCCCTTTGTCTAGAAAACCTCAGCCTCCTCTTGACACTTAAGCCACTTTCCCCACAAGTGAGTCTGTGTTCTTTTGGGATATTTTTGTGACAGCACTTGAAGCGCATCTGTCCGTCTCTGGGGTTGAGCTGGAGTCCTGGGGGGCGGGCTCCCCGTACTCTCCCACGTACCTGGCATGGGGCTGCTGGGTGTCAAGTGCTCAGCAACTGCTGCTCTTCACTAAGTTCTTGTGAACGAGCACACGGGAAGACTCATTCACTAGCATTTTTGAGATGCGTATGTGTAATTTGTGGTGTGTGCACAGCTGCCGGTTTGTAATGTGTGCCATAAAGGAAATACTGCCAAGGTGGGAAGAGTGAGCTCCTGTCTCGGTGCCAAAGTTTACTCTGACTTCCCCTGAGGCTCCCCTGAGTGATTGATTTCAGAACCTGTGTGATATTTCATCATGGTCTTGGCGTCCCCGTGTTGTTCCGTACGTGTCAGATGATAACACGGCCTACTACAGAGGTGCCTTTACAAGACTTACAAAGAACTAGGTGTTTCTTTTATGACATCACTGTTTTTAATTCTTCATGCTCAATTCTTTGTAAGCCAAATAAAGAACTACTATGTGCTCTCAATTTATATTCCTTTTGTTTTGTCCTATGACACAGTTGTGTGAGAGAAACCTATAAAACCAGCGCGGACTCATACCTGATCCGAGCTGCGTTCCTTCAGCCAGGAGAGCAGAACATGTCTGCTTGTTGTGTGATCCAGCCTTGCCATTTGAAAAAATAAGAAAATAAGAAAATTGTTCATTTCAAAATCATGATAATCACAGTCCCCTCAAGTGGGGGAAGGAGAAGTTGTAGGTCATATTTTAATGAAAATGGATTGAAATAGTGATTTTTTTAAAAAAAGAATCTAAGTTTATATACTTTTAACTGCATTCTGTGGACATCTCCTTTTCCCTTTACTGCAAAAAACCTCATAAGTGCCCAAAAATAACGGGCGGGCCTTCCTCACCGCTGGAATCCAAGAGTGGGAGAGTGCCAGTGCCGGCTGGCGCCAGCTAGGGCCCTCCGCAGCCCCAGGTCCGCGGGACTAGGTGAGGCTGTGCGTGCTGGCAAGAGCCGTCACTGTGATGTCAGGCATGTGCTGTGCTCCTCGTAATTGTTTAGCTGCTAATAGTAGTAAGACCAGACCACTTTGGAGAAAATTTAAGAATTGTGCAAGGCCTATGTGATAATACGACTCTGTCAGGAAATTCCCGAGAAACACAGAATAAGAATTGACTAAATGAAAAAATGAAGTATTTTGAATTGAAAAGCTTAGTTTTGTAAAGATGTCATTTTTTCATTATGGGAATATCAGAGATACTCTTTAAAACATTATAAAATGATTCTAAAATTTATTCGTAAGAAATTTAAGTGACTTGTAAGGAAATTTGGACAGAGTCACAAGAAGGGGTCCCTCCTACAGGTCGGATCTTGTACTGCGTGAAAACTGTAGAGCCCAGGGTGTGACATCGTGGGCAGACATGTGCACTAGTGTCATTTCTGGTCTCTGTTGTGAAAGGTATTCTGGGTATTGTTGAGGAGTGCTTGGCCAGCAAGGAAGGAGTTATAGTGCCCTTCAGGGATTTCTTATAGAAGTAAGGAGAAAAGTTCTCTGAAACAAAGAGAAGGGAAGACCAGTTTCACTTTTCAGCATGGTGTTGAGTTCCACTGGACCAAAACAACTAACGAGTTTAAATGTCTGATAGTTCTGTTTTCAGAGGGAACAAATGTATGTAGAGTAGGAAAAATAAATGTCTTTAGATATGAAGCAGTTGGTATGTGATGCTGCTTCCCTCCTTAAAGATGACGTGGCTGATGTGCTGTGCTCTTCAGTTTTATAATTTGCTTGTTCTCTTCTCAGGATTTTGCAGGCTAGTCCCTCATGCACGCTCACCAGGTACTTGGACGATATATTTTGAAGGTGCAGATTATGAGAGCCACCTTCTGCGTGAGAGCACGGAGCTGGCAAGTATCGGGAGGGCCCTAGGTGGAGTACAGACTGGCCTGTATTCCTCACGGTTTGAAAATGTCACACAGACTCGTTCCTTGATTATAGTGAGCCTTGTTGTGATAGGACTATTTTAAAATCACCTTTAAATACCCATTTTATTTTAAAAAATCTGAAACCATGATTTACATATTTTTTTTTCTAGGCCATGTCTGTATGCTTTTGTCCATAAACAAATGGTATTTTTAAAAATAAAGAATATTTCCACCCATAGCTATACCAGGCTTAATGTTAATACATATTTTTAAAAAATATTAATACAATAGCCTTACAAATTTTATTAGAAAATGCTTTTCGTTAGTAGAATTATTTTCTCCTTATGGTTGGTTCTACCTTGTTTTAAATATGTATCAAATCACTTGCTGATATTTCGTATCTTTTGAAAGAGTAGTCAATCCTCGTATTTGCTAGCTTTATACATTTTATGGAAAATTCTGCTTTCCCTCCTACAACAAAGAATGTTTCCTCATGCCCTAGAACGTGACAGCAGACACAGTTGTCCTATACTACATAGGCTGCCCTGTCTCTGATTAATAGAAACAAATGAAATTTTTCCTTTTCGAACTTTGTTGTTGAGTTTCATTTAAATCTTTCACTTTAAATATCCTTCTGTAATTGCCATTTTCATCTTTTTAAGCCACTTACGGGTTAGAAGGCGCAAACAGATGTGACCGTATTTTTGTCCAGGTTCCTGTGGGTCGGGGTCAGTGTGTTACATGTGGTTGCATGTGGCCGTTTATTCACCTGTCCACCGAGTCCCAGGAGGCATGGAATCGTCCAGTGTGCCTGGGCCAAGATGTAGAGATTCTGGTGTGTGTGTGAGAACAGCCGGAAATGTTGTGAAGCTCAGAGACTTCCTTGTGCCACCCTAAAAACTGGTGCCTGCCACGTATCTGATTTCTAAGAAAACAGATTGTATAAGGTGGCAATACTTAACGTCAAGTGAAGCATGTCATGTGTGTTTTGTATGTCAAATTCCAGGTAATTATCTGTCATGACTGAGTAGCATGCTTCAGACTGGAGCATGTGTCCCCCGTGTCCAGCCGCTGGTTTAGTGATAGTAGCCCTGTCACATCGGAGCGCTGACCACGTGTACCACTGACGCAGTGACTGTGCCCCCACACGTGCTTCAGCCTCACGAGCTGTTGGCCACATCCCACGTGACCGCAGCTTCCAGCCCCCAGACTTTACAGGACAGCAAGCTCCTCCGTAGGTGGGGTCATGGGCCTTCATCCTGCCAGTGTGCTCAGAGACCCCTCGAGGGCTTTCACGTCTTCCTCTAAAAGAAAAGTGTGTCATCTTAATCCTAATCTTACTTACTTTCCTTAAAGTGTTGTCTCACTGACCTTGGTTCTAAATTAACAACCCACATGTATAATTACCACTTGTTGGCAGTGTGCCTTCGTACTTACGTGTTTGATTAAATTACCCCTTAGTGTGCACCAGTATGCACTGGTGATTTTCTTCCGTAATTTTGTTTGCTCTTTGGGTGAGGTGTACTGTGTATATACCATGTAACTTCAGTGGACAGTTCCTCATTTGCTTAGGGATCAGTTCAAGAACTGGCCTCCGTTCCTGAGCCATGACTTTATTACCCAAAGTATGTAGAGCAGTGCTGCCCGCATCTGGGGTGGTCTAACCTTAGATGACTCTTGCGTTCTCCCAAGAGACAGATGTTGGGTCATCTTTGTTACAGCGGTCTTTTCTGACCTCCCCATAGATGGTGTAAAATAGGTTTACATTTCTTCTTTAAAAAACACCTAGTAATTAATTTTGAAAGGTAGTAAAGTAACATCTTAATTTAATTTTTATGATTGGGTTTTTCTGATCTGATAGTAACGGAAGTGTAGTTTTGTTTTATAAATTAAGTTCTTTAACATTTAAATAGCATTTTTGACTAGTTTCATCTTCGCGGCTCTTGAGTCGGGAGTATTGATCCTTTACCGGGCTACTCCACGAGCAGTATCTGTAATCCTTGCTCGTTGTCTGTGCCATTCACCACAGTGAGTAGGATTGGCCGAATAGCTCATGAGTTGTCTAACCTAGAAACACTTCATTTCAGACATAAAATTAACCTTTCTTTTTGTTCTTCAGGCTCAGCCTCTGAGGAAAGAACCTGAAATAATCACTGTGACTCTTAAAAAGCAAAATGGGATGGGCCTCAGCATTGTTGCAGCAAAGGTAGGACACAGTTGGGACGTGAGTTGTCACACTTCCTTCCCGGACCTTGAGTCGGTCAGCAGTCGGCAGAGCCGAGCGTGTGGGAGCCCTTCGCTGCCCATGGACAAAGCGCGCGTGCACGTCTCTCTCTCGGGGGTGGGTAGTGGTGTTTCACAAACGTGTCCACGGTACGCAGGCTCAGGCAATGGAGGGACGGCGTCCTGCTCTGAAAACAGGAGCTGTGGAGAGTGTGACCTTGACGTCGAGCCAGTGCTGCTCCTGGGAGGCAGGCAGAGTCAAAACTTGTTGGGCCACAGCAGGCACGGGAGAAAAGGGATTCCTTAGTCTGAAACAGGAGCAAGGTCTCGCACATGGTCAGAGCGGGGCATCGGACGCCTTCTCAAGCGCTAGGGCATGGACGCGTCCCCACTCGCTCGATACCAAGGTGGACCTCTGCTTCCCCTGTCCAGGCGCTGTCTTCCAGCGGGTGTGCAGCGGGGCCTAGGAGGTCGCAGCCCTACTTGTGGGGCACTGGGAGTGAAGCGCATCCCAGCTAGCCTTAAGAGGGAGTGGTTGGGGACAAGCAGGGATGGCGCGAAGCCGGGCTGCGGGCTGTGTGTGCGTAATGTGAAACCTGTATGGCTAAGGGAGAGTGGAGTGAGGGAAGTGGTGCTCAGGTGATTCTGGAAACTCCTCATTGACGGTGAGGGGTTTGCACCGTATCTTGTAGATCTCACAGAGAAACAAAAGGGTCACGATGGAACTGACGTTTCAGGAAGCTGTGTCTGGGAAGGGCGTGGTGTGTAGGATGAATAGACTACAGCTAGGATCCCATTTGGGAATCTGCTGGCCAAGGCGAGCCTTTGTCGGATGTGGACAGGAGGACGTAGGGCACAGTGGTCTGGTTCTGAACCGCCAGGTTACGTGGGGTCACCCAAAATGGGCCAGAGCGTAGGTCTGGAACCTGTTAGCCCCTCTCATACTCCAGAGTCCCTTACTCCTGATAAGGGTCATGCTTGGGGGCTATATTTCCAGACTATTCTGATTTAATGGACCCACAACTCAGAACTTTTTGGAGTTGTGAATGGGAAGGTATTAGACATGGACTATTTTCTTTGCTTACCAACTGAATCAAATTCTCATTTTTAGGGAAAAAAACAATCAAGATGAAAAATTATCTTGCCACACTCAAATACACAGGAAAACTTTAACCTGCGTTATTTCCTGTTAGGTGTTTATATATGTGGACCTCCCTTCTAGTGCTCATCTTACTTGGGATCTGAAGTACTACTGCCTGTGGGGCAGCAGGGCCACTGTTTATTGGCAGCTCCATCTTTTCCAGCTCAGAAAGTTATGCTCTCTCTCAGTACAGAACAGCCTGTTTTCTAAAGAAGCAAGTCTGATTTACATAAGCCTCTTTGATCCTTTCCCTGGCACCCGGTAACATGTAAAGGCGTCGCATACACAGTGAGGCCCCATGTGGGTGCCGCCCCTGCCCTCCCCGCCCCTGCCCTCCCCTCTGGTCTCTGTTCTTGCCAGACAGCTGGGTGTCAGTGGGCGGTTAGGACAAGGAGATGGGCTGAAGTCACAGTCACGCCTTGATTCACTTACCTGTGCCTGTGGGTGAGAGGGAGAAGGGAGGGCACGGTCCCAGCCCTCCATTCTCCCCCAGGAATGGTTCCTGCTAAGGGTTAGATGGCAGGCAGTGGGGAGAGTCCTCTAACTGCCAGGAGGGGTCCCTCCACCTTTCTATAGACCGGAGCAGGGGAAGGAGTGAGAAAGGAGTGAGTGAGCCTGGAGGGCAGGACCCCTGAGGTCTCTACTGGAGTGCTCAGGCCAGGACCAGCGACGACAGCTGGTCCACCTGGCCTTCGCCCACACTGTGGCTGCTGGCCACGCAGCTGTGCTTCTGTCCTGGTGGTGGTTCTCTGCACTTGCTCGCCTCTTCCACCCCTACCTCTGCTGACTGCCACTCCCTCTGAGCTCCTGTCCATCCTGGTTTGCATTTGCTTTCATGCAAGGAAGCATGGGGGAAATGGTGTTCTCTCTGTAGTCAGTAGGAAGTACTTTTGTCATAAAAATAGAAATGACTCTGGAATCCTTGCAGTTACAGAAGTATTTGTAACTTGTGGTAAGAAATCATGGTAGCACGGTGACTGATTTCTGTTAGCCTTGCTTAAGTTGGGAACACACAGGATTTAGCTTCAGGTTATATAGTAGTCTTAAGAGGAGTCTTTTGTTCCTTTCACTAATACTAGAATAATAAACTCAGTGTGAAAGTAGTAGCTAATTGTTAGGGTACTGTTTATTCCAAGAGAGAATACCAAGTGCCTGTTATGTAAAAATAGAGTATAATTTTCACTTTTTAACCTTTAAGTCTCTAGGTTTCTGTTGGTGGTTTTCTCTACTGACACATTAAAAAAAAAAAAAGATTTGTAGAAAAAACTGGAAAATACCACTGTTAGCATTTCTAATTGGGATATAGGATTATAGAATTGGGGCTTCGTGGGGAATAGAACAACAAAGGAAGTTAGAAAGAAATCAGAAGATCCCCTTTTTACTGCCCAAAGCTGGAATGGAGAGCATGGGTCCTGTGTCGCATCTACAGCAGACTGGCTGGTACCTAATTTCTGAAAGTAGCGTGCTCTCCTTCCCGCCGCCTTCCCACATGGCTCCTGCTGCAGCGCCTGCCGGAGCACCTAGGATAGGGAGCACATGCTCAGTGTCTTCACCCCTGTCTCACCTCTCTTCATAGAAGGCCCCATGGGAGGGAGGCCTCGAGGGCCTGCTCCTTCCTTTCCTAAACTGGGAAGGTGACATCCCCTCCCACATTTCAGTGATTTCCGCACTGTTCTTGTTTCTGGTCTTTTTAAATACTTTCCACAGTGAAACTATAAATTTAGAACTAGAAGAAAAGTAATAATAAAAGTTTTTTGCAAAGAGATTCTAGATTTAATGCTAAGGTGGTTAATTCATTAGCTTATTAAACAGTAGATTTAATAAAACTAAGTATACACCTGGCTCTCGTGATTGTTTCTCCCACAAGAATATCTTTATCAGTACATAAACCCTTGATTACTTGAGAGGTGAGGCAAAAATAAACAGGAACGAGTGAATGACACCAGAGGTCGTTATTATCCAGGGTTATTTATTGAATGTCTAAATGCCAGTGGAGAGTGGAGATCAGTGAAGGCCTTCTTGAAGAAATGCCTTTTCAGCTGGAACTTCAAGGATGCGCGCGTACTAGCCGGGTAGAGGATGGTGGGCAGAGAATCTCAGAAGAGGGGCCGCGGGCAAAGGCGCAGCTGTGTGGCTGGAGCACTGTAGTGGGAGCAAGCCTTCCGAGGTGCATCTGGGAGAGAGGGGGCGGGACTGCGTCCCCTGCAGCAGAGTCCGCGTGCTTTTCCTGCGAGGGCCTGGATGGCAAGTATCTCTGCCTTGTGGGCCTTGCGGCCTCTGCTGCAGCTGTAGGTTGGCAGCCAGTGCGGGAGTGTGGCTGTGTCCCCGAGGGACTTAGAGTCCCTGAGGTCTTGACGTGGTTGTGCATTTTAGTATCGCTTAGAGAAGTAGCTGTTGAAGGGGGTCAGATAAAGGCACGATGAGATCAGAGTGAGGTTTCAAAAGTTTATTGTTGGTCCTTCAGAGAGCACGGGTTTGAGGGGCTCAGAAGTGTAATCAGAGCAGCAGTGGTAAGTAAGCTATCACCAGTTTCCTGGTGGAAGGTGACAGAGGCTCAGCCCTGGGAAGCGGCCACAGAGGCAGGTGGTCGGCCCGGCCACAGGGGGTAGAGCACTGTCATTGAGGTTGGGCCGGCTGTCTTGTTGCTGGTGCGCTGTGGATGCTAATGCCTGTTTGTTGAATAACAGCTTTCCCTGTGGCGGATGAATCAGCTGTGGTGGGTGAAAGAGAGGAAGAGCGGGGTGCTCCGTGCCCCTGCCCTCAGCCACGGAGCCTGTGGAAGCGGCACGTACTGAAAGCAGGGCTGGGCCAGGGGGGAGGTTTCGGCAGTGGGAGAGTCAAGTGTTCAGTTTTGCACAAGCGACCTTTGAGATCTGGGACGGCGGTCTGGCTAGATGAGTGAGGGTATTGTGTCGCAGACAGTTGGATATATGGGTATGGAACTCAAAAACTGAGAGCCAGACAGCACGCAGAGAGATGCTCTGGAGAAAGTAACTCAGAGAATACGGTCCGTTAAGTGGACGCTGTGCCCCTTGAAGACATAAACAGGGCATTAATGCCTGGTCTTGAAATGAGCGTGAATTTTGCCGTTCCCCACTGCTCCACGTAACCTGTTTTTCTCAGACTTATTTGTAATGTCTTTGGTACTAGGAAAGGAACACTCTGCCATAAAAATCAGAAGTCATTTAATGGACACGCGTTGCTAGAACAGCCCGGTGAGGCTGATACATGGCATAGGTCTGCATCAGCTATAACCATAGAGGATGTTTGTTTTCAGGGTTTCAGGAATGTGTTTTAAGTGCCAGGCAGGCCAGTGCACGGGGTGGGGGGTGTTTCAGCACGATTGGGAACTGTTGCTTCCTTTTTGCTGGGGCGCAACTCGCCTCCTGTGCTGGTCCGGTGCCGCGAGATCTACGTGTGCACCTCGCGGAGCCCCGAGCAGACCACGGCTGGACGAGTGAGAGGGGCCGTGGGAAGGCTCTGACCCGGCTCTCGCTGGCCACACGGTGCCGTGTGTCATCTCGCTCCCTCGGTGCTGCTGCGTGTCTGGCACAGAAGGGCCTGGAGGCCCCAGTAACTCTTCCTGGTGTCTGTGTAGTTTGTGTTTTCCTTAAGCTGTTGTGGTCTTTGTATTTGGCCCAGTCTTTTTTTCATGTTTTTCCTAATTAGTGTGTGGCTAGCTGCTGTGAGGCTGGACGATGTTTTGATGTTAAGCTCCCTGACGCCCCTTCCACATTGCGGTTCAGTTTTATGAAATCCAGATGATTTGGAACAGTATGTGTGTGCAGTTTACTTTTTTAAAACATTGCTTTTGGGGAAGTTTAGTATGCTGCTTCTTACTCGTCTGTGGGACAACACGGTGCTTCCTGTTTAATTTGGATTTTTAAAATACAAACAATTCCCTCTTTATTTTTCTAGCTCTTTTTAAAGTTTAATAAAGTACCAAGTGAAGGCAAGTCAGAGCTGCCTGGTTACGTAAGAGCCTGAGCGCGGCACTCGCTGCAGCCCGCGCGGCTAAATGCCGCTCGGTGTCCTCATGTCCAGCTCAGAGCTGTGCGGATCCGTGTCCTCAAAGACCAGCTCTGTTGGTTGCTGTGGAAAACGGAGGGGGGCAGACAGCTGTTTTTTTCCTCAGTTGGAGAAGCCGCTGCGGTGCTGGGATCAGAATGTGGTTCTCTGTTGTCGGAAGAGCAGGATCGCTGGTGAGTTTCCTCAGGGTGCTGTTGAGGACGTGGCTGTTCTCGGGCAAGCTCTGAACTGTGACCCTTCCAAGAGCGCGGCTGCCTCCAGGAGAACTTGTTGAAACCCACCAGCCGTTCACTGGCTCCTGAGCCCCGCGTACCGTGGCTCGTAATTACACACCCAGGGGTTGGTTGCTCTGTATTTTAATATTGCACCTTCGAAAGGTTCATAAAGTAAAAGTTCCTCTACCCTTTTTGCACAAGAAAAACACCCATGTACTCCTGCTGGTCATAATATGGTGAAGATCGCTGGAAATAATGCTGAGAGCCCGTGTGGGGCTTGCTGGGGTACAGAGCCTCTGCACCAGTGGGCGCATTAGGTGGCTTTGACTGTCTCTGAAACCCACTTTTGCTAAAAGTGAACCTAAAAATGACCATTTTTAAGGTACTTAGGATATTTTACTATTTTATTTTGAAACGAACAGTTGAATAGTGTCTTAAAAGTATTTTAGTTTGTGCTTTTAGACTATATACTGATTGTAAGTTTTTAAATCTTAATTAGCTTAGAACATAAAAAAGATTCCTTTGTCTTAAAAAGAAGATGAAAACAGTCTTTATTAATATAGCACCTTCTCACTGTTTGAAGAGTAAATTCCTGACATGAACTACGATTAAGTCCTTTGAAGAATTTGAGACCTTCATTCTCACATTCTTTAATGTCTTATTGTGACCATGAGGGAAAGACCTAGTCAAAAAGATGAAGTCAGGAAATTTGGTTCCTTTTTAAAATCAGTTTCAAAGTACCCAGTGTGACTGCAGAATTTCTTCTGTTGTATGAAATGACTAGTGCTCTCCATGACTATTGTTCATGAATTTGGAAATAATGTTTCATGTTTTTGTTCTAAAAGCAAAACAGTAAATTAAGTTATATCAAAGAATAATTTTTTACCTATTTTATAATAATGGTCTAAGTGCTAATTTCTTGGATTGATGGAATTATTGAATTTCATTATAGTAGTCACATAATAGAAACGTTAAAGCTCTGAAGCAGAATCATTTCACATGATAGGACGCATGGTAAGAAAGGATCTTTATATGGCTCACTGGATGCAGGGGATCGGCTGTGGTTGTGGAGTACCCCAGTCTGGGGAAGGTTCAGACTGCATCAGCCTCGCCCACTTGCTCTCAGCCGAGGCCTGGGAGTCAGGTCTCCTCCCTGCACGGGGCATACCTGCATGAGCAGTGGACAGAAGCCAGGAGCTCGCCTGCTGTGGTCTCGCTCCTTTCATTTCCACACCACCCTGAGGTCTTGGGAAAGCCCTGCACCCTTGTGCTCGTGCAGTGCACACACACCGCAGACCTCCTGCAGCCCATCTAGGGACCCAACTTGACTCCCCTGTGTAGTTCATTTCCTTCATTTCATAAAGAGGGAAAGGAAAGATGGGATGTGTTCTGTATTCTGTGCCAAGGGTAAGCAGTGAACAGAACTGGACCTGGAGCCTGGCTCATGGAAACCAAGCGTAGGCTTGTTTATGACACCACACCTGTCCGGGAGCACCTGGCACGTACTTCCAGGGTTGTTGAGGGTGGAATGTGTATCAAGAACAAGTTTTAAAACTGATTGTTTCAGAATTAAGGTAATTCCCACCAAGAAGAGCTTTTCAATGTTTTTAAAACCCTTGTCTGAATTTTAATACTTTACGAATCAGAACTCCTTGTCTGATGGGAAGTAAATCTACTTTCAGACCCTGAGAAGGGAGCACGTGGGCAGAGAGTTGTACTGAACATCCTGATGAGTTTTAAATACTGCTGGGCTCACAGGTCCTCCCGGCCCACTATTGTTCTGGAACCTTCAGTAAAGAGCCCACACTAGGTCTCCAGCCCTGGGAACAATAGGCTTGACTCTTTGCCGGCATATCTTCCTTCCTCCTGCTGCTGCCTTTTTTTTTTGGCTTGTGTGTTAATGATGTTTTTATGCTGTTAGTCATATCATACTCCCCCACACACTTAGTTGGCCACTGAGCGTTTGAGGCGTAGGCTCCTCCTGACTGAGTATCTGTGCCCGAGGTGAGAGGACCTCACCCTCCGTCTTCTCAAAGATGTGCCAGTGGGAGCAGAGACTAGCTGTTTGGGGGCAGCCGGTCCTCATCTGACACGTAAGCAGCCAAGCCACGGGTGCATTTCCTCGAGTTCTGGGGAATGTACGGTGTGTAGCAGCTGAGTTCTTATTTCTGCCTCAATCGTTCTGTTTGGGAACCTTTTCTGTTAACTTACTGCCATTCTTCTTCTGCCGTTTTCCACAAGGAAACCCCAGTACACTTCTGCTACACCTCTCTTCCCGGTGCCCTGCCCTCCTCTTCTTCAGTAATCCCACCTCCCTCTCCAACCCCTCCTCTCCCTTTGAAAGGAAAGAGAAGCAGATTCAAGGCGCACTTAAGATTAAATCCTAAAATCACACCTGGGATCTCTGTTACTCCATTTTAATTGCTTTTCTAAGGACTAAGGATCTAGCTTTTGCATTTCTTTTGCGTGGCCTGGCTGGGGCATATTTGGTCAACACTCTCTGCTCTCTAGGAGTTTGGAATGATATTGGAGAGCACAGACGCCAAACAGAGCAGCTCAGGCACTAGACCGCCATGTCACTCAGAGTGTCTTCGGAAGGGAAAATGTGGCTTTGATGCTTAAAAATTTACTTCTCATTAGTTTAATTAAAGTCCAAAATTGTACTTAGTGTCATTCATAATTCCTGGTGCCTGTAAAATATATAACTGCTTTTCAGGAGACCCTTTTTAAAAGGAATTTGAGGGGTACCTGGGTTGCTTGCTTCTCCCTCTCCCTCTGCTGTTCCCCCTGCTTGTGCACACTCTCTTTCTCTCTCTGAAATAAATCAATAAAATCTTTTTAAAAAATAAGAAAAATAAAAAGGAATTTGATTTGTTAAGTGGGAATGGATAATTCTGGATGATTCTGATTAATCTTTTAATTTTACAAATACAAGACTAAAAATACAGAAATACCTTCAAATACAAACTTAGGTAGCTTTAAACAAGTAATCCTTAAAATTATTTAGCCTTTCCATTTTAGTGATTATGGTTACTCTTCCCATGGTTGGAAATCAGGATGTATAATGTTATATATAATGTATATTATCTTGTGCTAAAATCTTGTTTTTACTCAGTTATCTGCATAATTATAAATTTATTGCTAGTACCCGTGGCTACTAATAACATATAGTGTGAAAAAATCTATAGTGTCAGAATGGTGGTGTCCAGTAGAATGTGTGAGCCACAAAAGTAATTTTAAATGTTGTATTAGCTACATTTAAAAAACCCTGAAATTAATTTTAATAATGTGTTTTATTTTATACAGTATCCAAAATGTTATGATTCCAACATATAGTGAATGTAAGTCATTAATGAGATAATTAGGTTCTTTTTTCCC
>NW_024423675.1:68794096-68843280 GCF_017311325.1 Ursus maritimus
CAAAGCTTTGATAGCTGAGTATATTGTATACTCAATACACATTTGAGTTTGGACTAGCCACATTTCCACATTGTGAGTGCTCAGTAAAGCCACATGTGGTCTGTGGCCACCATACCGGACAGCAGTCTTAATAGTGTCTAATACCATTCCACCAACATTTGGTTACTGTTTATATAGCTCATATATACATTCTTTTACTGACAGATGTGTTACGTTGGTATGTAGCGGCAAAAACTTTCTGAACCCCATTTTCCTTTCTTAATTAGAAAAGGAATGAACTTAGGGCACCTGGGTGGCTCAGTCAGTTAAGCATCTGCCTTCAGCTCAGGTCATGATCCCAGGGTCCTGGGATCGAGCCCTGCATCGGGCTCCCTGGTTGGAACGGAGTCTGTTTCTCCCTCTCCTTCTGCCCCTCCCCGCCCCTCATGTACTCTCTCTCTCAAATAAGTAAATAAAATCTTTAAAAAGGAAAAGGAGTGGACTTGCCTTACAAAGTTCAGTCTTCCTAGGCTGGGTTAGTGTGTGCATTACTCTTCAGAAAGAAGACATAGTGGTTTAATGCTTCTGAAGTAATTTTGTTTTATACAATTATCATCATAGTGTATAATCTTATTTTTATTCAGATGAAGTGGGGCAGGTAGTGAGAGCTTTGTAATGTTAAGGAGTTATTGCAGCCTGACGGACGGTAAGTTTGCCTCGGTGCTCCCTAGAGCTGACCTATTCCCAGTCCGCGTGCCATTAGCAGGGATGAAGCAGCACTATATGCCCCTCTGTCCAGCCTGCCAAGGTGGACGTTTCAGACCAGGGCTGCTGTGGCCAGATGGAGACACTGGGTCCCCTTAGAGTTGGCCAGAGATGGCGGTGTCTTGGGTTGAAAGTAACTACCCATGTTGATTTTATGTATATACACACATGTGTGTATGTGTGTGTGTATGGTTAGAAATTCCTTAGACTTTGGGGGCGCCTGGGTGGGCTCAGTTGATTAAGCGTCTGCCTTCGGCTCAAGTCATTATTTCGGGGTCCTGGGATCAAGTCCCGCATCAGAGAATCCTTTGCCGCTCCCCCTGCTTGTGTGTGTTCTCTCTCTCTCTCTCTCTGTCAAATAAATAAAATATTTAAGAAAATAAATAAATTCCTTAGACTTCTTTGATTTCTGAGTATCCATCTGTAACTTTGTTTTTCTAAAATAATTACCAGTGGAACTGGTCATTTCTCTGTACAGCAGTTGTATTTGTAGTTTTTTATGTCCAGTTTGTAACTGTGAGCTGCACATGAAGTATGGATAGGAGTCAAATAAGCAGAGGTGGGAGGGGACCAGAATGAAAGGAGGGAAGGGAATTCCAATGGAGTAGGTCTGCTAAAGGGACCGTGTCTACAGGAAAGTTAAAGGTTAGCGGAATGGCAATGTGTTTATGGAAATGTAAGCAGTGGGTCTGTTAAATAAGGACTATTTCTAGGTAAGCAGTGTAAGGTTGAGACCACATTAGTAAGATTCAAATGCTAACCAAAGCTTGGGTGCCTCTTTAAGAATATTCTAGATCCACATTCTTCACTTGTGTATCACCCTCTCCCAAGAGTATTTTTTTAATGTATTTAATCATTCACCATCAGTGACTTAATTAAAGTCCGTTTTTATGACCAACCTTAAAAGGACCTTTTAGAAGCCTACTGGGTCTTTGCCATTGAGGTCTCTAATAATCATTGTCTCATAATTCCTCAGATGAAGATCTCCTTTTCCGAGTAGCTGATACACTGATAAATTGAACTTGGAATTAAAGACGTGATTGTAGCTTAGAACTTAGGAAATTCCCATCACGTAAGAAAATAATAGCATTTCTTCAATGCTGTGCCCTTCCCATCGTCCATTACCCAACTGTAATGGAAGATAGCTTCTTCCAGAAACAGTACATGTGGTACCATAGTCTGAAATGCTTAGGGTTCCTAACTTGTTAAACCAGGAACGTTCCAGTGTTACCAAGTCAGTCTGTGATAGCTGCATCAACTGCTTCCTGACCCACGAATACTAACACTAATATATTCATTCAGTAAGATTCTGGACTGCCTCATGGTAGGGTTTGAGAGGACGGCAGTGACCACGTGGTAGGAGGACAGACGGCAGCGACCAGGGAAGGGAGACAAGGAGAGCTGTCTGTATGGTCAGTAGCTGGAATACAGGACAGAGGAACTGTTCCAGGAATGTAGGTGAGAGAGAGCTTGTGTGGCTTGGCCAGCAGTGGCAGGTGAGCCCAGGAGTCAAATGACGAAAGCGTTTTGGCAGACACATTGCATCAGACGTTTTGTGTGGAAAGTACAACATAAACAAAGGCAGGAACACGGAAACAGGATGGAATGAGGGCACAAGAAGGAGGATCTGGATCAGGCATAGTGTGTTGTGAGAGGGGCGAGAGCCTGAACTCGGGTTCAGGGGGCAGCAGCTGCTCCAGTCTTGGGTCAGGAGCCCCGTGTGGCATGCTTCAGGAAGGGGCTCCTGCGGCAGGTTGCACAGAGGGGACCAACGGGACAGTCACACAGAGGGCTTGCCAGGACTGTTGGGAGGTTTATGCTGGAAACTTCTGCCCATATTTAAAGATGTAACGGTCACGATGCTGTCCAGTGCCTATATTACGTGATCAGTTTTACTTGAGTATTTGAACACAGGCTTTGTAAACCTCACACCGCGTGTAGCATCCTCCCGAAAGGTGCTGCAGGGTTTGCGGTCACTTTCATAGTATTTGCACATCGTGTGAAGTCTCCTGGATGGAAATGTGTATTAGTTGTCTAGAATGGAATACGGGGCCTGGTAGCTCCCCTCAGGGGTGTGATTCCTGGTCTGAACGAGGAGGCTGAAAGCAGAAGGGGGTATCACAGTGAAGCTACCATTCATTCTGAGTGTGGAACAGAGGCCCCTTCCCAGAGTGGGCATTGTGACAACGGAGCTAACTGTCGGCCAGCAGAGAGTATGTGAGCAGGGCCTTGACATAGGGAGAAGCAACATGTTTTTTCTCTTGTTCTTTTATCGTTCTGTTTTGTGATTTTAGAAAGACAGAGTTCTCTTACAGTTTGTCTAAATAAATGTTATTTGTTTCATTATTAATAATAATCTCTTATAGGGGCACCTGGGTCACTCAGTCATTAAGTGTCTGCCTTCAGCTCAGGTCATGATCCCAGGGTCCTGGGATCGTGCTCCACATGGTGGGGCTCCCTGCTCAGTGGGAAGCCTGCTTCTCCCTCTGCCTCTGCTGCTGCTTCCTTACTTGTGTTCTTTGTCTCTGTCAAATAAATAAATAAATAAATAAAATCTTATTAAAAAATTAAAAATTTTAAAAATGTATATATTTGCTATTTTGTTTATATCACTGTTACTAAAAATATTAGTATTACTGGTAAACATTTTTCTTTTCAAAGACGGTGGTAATTGAGTATCTTCGTAAAAGGACAGTTTTATGATCTGTACTACATCATGAAGATGTCAGTGCCCACCCATTCACACTAACTGCATCCTGAAACGCTGTGAGCACTGCTTTGCTCTCAGTCAGACGGAGAACACTGGAAGCAGGTCATTATGCTCTTAGAACCTTTGAAGAAATGGTCTGGCCTCAGGTATTAGCTGTAAGGAAACACCCTCCAGCATTTGCAGAAAAGAGGAGGGGGATTTTCAGTGCCCCGGTCGGAATTATTAGACGCTACAGAGAAGGCCGCTCTGGAATACAAGCTTCGTGAGGTCCGGGGCGTTTTCTGCTCTGTCCACGGATGTGTGTGCAGAGCTTAGGACAGCATAAGGGAGCATTCAGTGAGTATTTGTTGAAGGAGTGAAGTTGTCATTTAAACAGCTGAGTTGTTGAATTAAGCAGTCAATTGCAGATTACATAAAAGTATGAACTGTATTGGGGAAAAAATCATCTAATTAGATTACATGCAAGGGGATACTGTGTGTCATATAACCGATGGGCTGGAGGTAGGGGCTGGCTTACAAGTAATTTCCCTGAGTGCGTGCTAGGTCTCTGGGTTCAGGGAAACCCAGGATTGGCCTGCGTGAAGTCAGGGAAAAGGTGCATCTATTGCTCTGTTGCTGTCTTGCTAAGTGAGTGACATGCTAAAATTCAGAAAGTTGCCATTTATTGAGTGCCTACCATGTATTTATAAAAAAGTATAAGCTTAGCCAACTATCTCAGTGCTTCGTGTGTGTGTGTGTGTGTGTGTGTGTGTGTGTGTGTGTCAGAAGGACCAGGCAGAGGTCTCAGGTTGCACTTGGTTATCCTGTTGTGTTGGAAATGCTGGATGATTTTTAAGGGGCACCCGTCTGTCTGTAGGCAGTCGGGTGTCTGGGGCTGGGCAGATGTGCAACAACGGGGTATGGTAGTTGTCGAGGGACAGACAGACACCGAGGAACAGATGAGAAAACCTAGGCCAGAGGGTGGGGAGCTGGAAAAGAGGGGTTTGATTTTTACCTTGTGTAGAATTTGTATAAACTCCGCTCGTAGGTAAGGTGACCACATGAAATTTGAAACATACTGTTTCCCAAAATTGAGTTGTTTTGTTAAATTGATACACTCTATGCCATTTTCATAATGAGAAACATAATAGATGGTTTTAGGGTCACAAAACAGTGGCATCCTACATGCTGGATTTTCCTGAGGGAAGAGCGGGGACAGGCTTCAGCAGAGCTCCCCAGTCAGACTGTCCTCTCCAAACCAGCTCTGTTAGCAAAACGGAGAAAGTGGAAATTATGTACTTCCAGAGTGTTGTGGAAAATTTGTTTCAATTAAATCATTTATTGAAATCACTGTCCTTACAACTCCCTGGGATACCTTTTATATTTTTGCTTTTATGACACAGTACTTCATAACTATTGCAATTACCCTGAGCTGAGAACTGGATCCTCGGTCGTGGAACACTGGCAGTACTATCCAAGTGAGATTTCACGCATGCGAGTGCTTCCTGCGGTTGTTCCACAGATTGTCCGTATTGGATCTTTAGGTTCTAGTTGGAATGTGCAAGTGGAATGTTGGTGATTCTGTACAAGACTTGTATATATTCCTTAAAGCTGTTGCACAGAATCTGCTGGTCCAGACGGGCCTGTGGGTCGGGGCGCTAGCTCCGCCTTCATCGCAAGTTATAGTACATGATCCTTCAGTTGAACCAGTGCACAGGATTTTCCACAGAGCCCTGCCTTACTACCTAAGTCCCTCTTCCTAGATGCCACAGGAAGTTTTTTCTTGTTTTAAATTTTAAAATACAGCTTTGGAAATAATAAGGGGATATAGGCAAATATTGGAATATAAAAATACTATAATAAATTGCTTTTGTATAAAAATGATTAGTAGCCTATGTCATGAGGGTAGCTTTAGCTCTCACTTAAACCTAGGACCGTCAGAGCTGTTTGGAATTTCCATTAGGGTGCCAGGTCTTAGTCGTCTCATCATCTGGTTTATGAATAATCAGTTTTTCAAGAGTACTTTTCCTTGATTTAGAAACCTAAAGTAGATACATTTCCTGTTCGTTTCTTTGTATTTACCTAATAGTGTGTTAATTTTATTAGTTCTAATTCTCATGTAAAAACAGGAACCAGGACTTTTGTTACAATTATCTATGTACTAGTTTTATTTTTTTTATTTTTGTTTTGTTTTACTGAGTATTGTATTTTTAACTCTGTATTTTCAAGCAGTGTTTCCTGCTTTGTTTTTGCTTAGGGTGCTGGTCAAGATAAACTTGGAATCTATGTCAAGTCTGTTGTAAAAGGAGGTGCTGCGGATGTGGTTAGTATCATTTTTAAAGATGTAAGTTTTCGGTGTGTCCTACTCAGCAAATGACCTGCGATGCCCCACTGATACTTGTAGTTATAAAACACCATGTCGACTGTTTGCTGATTGACTTTCCTCTTCCTCCTCTTGCCCTGGCTGTCCCCACTGTCCAAAACACGTGCCTTTTGGGTGACACAGGATGGACGCCTGGCTGCAGGTGACCAGCTCCTCAGTGTGGATGGACGAAGTCTGGTAGGACTCTCTCAAGAAAGGTATTGTTTATGTATTTGTTTAAAGCTGAATATTAACATGTTTAGGGATATTTCACATTTGGAATTAGAAGACAAAAAATAATGCCAAAAAGCTGTGCCCTTACTCCTCACCTTTTTAAATGTAAAACAGTGTATATGACGCCTCATTTGTTAGCAGATTATAAATACGTATTTTGGTTTGGAGCAGTTTCTTTGAAGCTTAAAAAAACATACTCTTGGCACGTCCTGGGAATTTGAGTATCATGTTACCATTTTTACTGTGCTAACAGGAGATGTGTGCTTAGTTAATCTTTAAAGCAAGGAATGGGCAGCAGGTCATCTGTCTGGAGGTCGGAACTGTTATTCAGCATAGCGGTCGGTCACTCTGGTCACAGGCTGTCATTGTGAAGAGCGGGCACTGCATTTCGTTTTCTTTACGTTTGTGCCACTCTCTTCTTCCTAGGGCGGCAGAACTCATGACAAGAACAAGTTCTGTGGTAACACTAGAAGTAGCAAAGCAGGGAGCAATTTATCACGGCCTCGCCACCCTGCTCAATCAGCCGTCCCCGATGATGCAAAGAAGTAAGAGCTCCTTGTGGGGAATTGCATGCCGTCTCTTCCTTTGACTATTGCCAGCAGTAGCTGGCTTGTAGCGCCCACTCACCGCGTGCCAGGCGTTTTACCGTCCTGATCTTCTCTTTGTAGCCACATAAACTCTGTGGGTTAGGGTCTGTTGCTTTCACGATCCCAGCTGGGGCTGCAAGCACTTCAGCAAGGTGCCCAGGACAAGTAGCCAAGAACTGTGTTCAGGATCTGGCCACGCGATGATTCACTAGGTCCATGCCCCCCAGAAGCCCCCGTGGGACTGGCCGGCTGCAGGAGGATTTCCGTCCGCCCCGCACTAGGCCCTTAGTTGTAGCCAGTGTGATGTGGGATATAACGTCTTCAGAGCACAAGTGGGATTCTCTACTGAAATGACATCTGTGTTGTGCGTATGAATAGTTACTTCAGTCCTGTGTGCGCAAGACATGATTATCCTGTTATATGTAGTTCACTTTAAATTAAAAGCTCAGTTATTTGGATAAGGTAATCTGTGGTGGGAACCATGATTTTGTACCAATATCAAAAATCTCAGAGTAAAACCAGTAGATTTAGGGCTTTTTAAAAAGGATTAGTTCAGAAATCACAGGGGAAAAACCATTAGGACTCACATTATCTTTTAAATCATTATATACTTTGCATTTACTTTGCTAACTTTGTGCACAGCCACTAGGTCTGGCCTTGATGGACCTCCCTTCTCCATCAGTCAGTGATCTGGGGGCTTTGGCCAAGTCCAAGACCTGAAGTCGACCTCATGGTAACACAACGACAGCAACCAAAGCTTCTGAGAACCTGGGCCTACTGTTTCCTGGAATAAACAGAGAGTGTATCTTAACACAACCATGTGTTGTAGTGTAGACCTCGACTGAGCGTATTTCTTACTTATTCGCACGACCGTACTATATTGGTGCAGCTTCCAGTCGTTCCAAGAAGCAAACCAGACTGTGAGTTAGAAGTCAGAGGGAAGCTGTTAGAACAGAGAACACACCCAGGCTGCCCCACAGGGAGATCCAGAAGCCAGAAGGAGAGCATAGACAGTCACACCAGCTGTTGGCCCTGCTAGCTACTAAAAGAATTAGTGTGCTTTAGAAAGTGAGGGAAGTGTATTTATCTCTCACTTTTTAAAAAGGTTACTTTCAAAATAGTCTTGTGACTTAACAGGTGGGGTTTATGAGAAAATAGGTTGGAAAGAGCACCTTTTCCCATCAGTGCCAGTTAAATGTTGCTTTTAATAAAGATTCTCTGGAAAGATTGTACTGTTAGATTAAAAAAAAAAAATTACCTTATTTATTCTGCTAAAAATAAGGTCTTATGAAATTTTTAATATTTGTAGATGAATCTACATATACAAAGTCTTTCTTCGAAGACTAATAAATTGGTTGTTTAAAATAAATTCTTGAACAAATGAGGGGAGCCTGAATGCACTTTGATTTCAGTTTCAGACCGTCGTGGCTCAGGTAAACCCCGACCAAAGAGTGAAGGTTTCGAGCTCTATAATAATTCAGCTCCAAACGGGTCACCTGAGAGCCCTCAGCTGCCCTGGGCAGAATACAGTGAACCGAAGAAATTGCCGGGCGACGACAGGCTGATGAAGAACCGGGCTGATCACCGCTCTAGCCCCAACGTGGCAAGTAAGAGGGGTCACTTTGCCTGGCCTGCCCTGGCCTGGACATGCATGGTCACTGTCAGTGTTGGGGCACCCCGTGCTTGCTTAGTGATCAGAACCATAGGATTACCTGCATATAACCGGCCAACGGACATGTGCTTTTTGTGAGAGAGATCAAAAGTAATGTTCTTCCAGGGGTGCCTGGTAGCACAGTTGTTAAGCGTCTGCCTTCGGCTCAGGGCATTCCGGGATTGAGTCCCACATCAGGCTCCTCCGCTGTGAGCCTGCTTCTTCCTCTCCCACTCCCCTGCTGTGTTCCCTCTCTCGCTGGCTGTCTCTCTGTCACATAAATAAATAAAATCTTTAAACAAAAAAAAAAAAGTGATGTTCTTCCAATAGAAAGTAAAAGCTGGGTTAGAACATGTTTGATTCAGTTGATGCTCGAGACGAGTCATTGATACTGTCTCTGAGGACTTGGCAGGCTGCCAGCAGGAGCTTCAATGGCTTTTATACTTTTGAAGGATTGTTAACGAGAAGAAGAATCGATAGAAGGATATGCAACACATGTAAGGTCTGCAAAGCCTAAAATATTTACTGTCTGTCCCATTGCCAGCAATGTTTGCCAGTTCCTGGTCTATAGATGAAACTTGGTAGCTCTGGGCTCTGATTCTTCAGGAGAGAGGAGTGGGTGCGCTGAGCGCTATTCTGTCACGTGGGTGCTGTTTGTCTCTGCTGACTCCTCACTGGCAGTTGGAAGATGGAGGAAGGAGGAGGAAGGAGTGTGACATCGAGTTTGTTGATCTCATGTTAAACTTTCTTTTCCCTGACTCCTTCCAACAGATCAGCCTCCTAGCCCTGGAGGGAAGAGCGCGTACGCCCCCGGAACAACAGCTAAGATAACGTCTGTCTCCACTGGGAACCTCTGCACTGAGGTGGGAGGACGAGGCGAACATCCTCACTACAGCAAATACTTAGGCAGAATCCCTAAACTGTCTCCTCACATGTTCACTCTGAAAGTCAGCAGTGCTGAGAATTCCTGAGGGCTTCTTCATTTTTAATATAATAAGGAAATTAGCTTTAAATTAAGAAGTCAGGGCAAAATAAAATGTTTTTCATTATTCTCAGTATAGGATCAGACACTTAATTTTTAACACATTTTTAAATATATCTACTATATTTTAAAAAAACAGATCATTGGAAATTAAATTAATTTATGTACAAATTGCCAAAAGCTCACTTTTCTTTCTTCTTCCCATTTTACAGGAACAGACCCCTCCACCTAGACCTGAGGCCTACCCCATCCCCACTCAGACGTACACCAGAGAGTATTTCACCTTCCCAGCTTCCAAATCCCAGGACCGGATGGCTCCTCCTCAGAACCAGTGGCCAAATTATGAGGAGAAGCCACACATGCACCCAGACAGTAATCATTCCAGTATTGCAATTCAGGTTAGAGAGAAGGAGTCCATGAACATTCGCGGCCTGCAAAGATAAGCCGGTTGACAGGGTAAAATCTGAATGGTTTCAGAGATACGTTGATACTCTCTGGAGGACAGCACTGAGACTGATACCTTTTTTCTTTCCTGGTTTTGTGGTTAACTGAGGAAGAGGGGATAGGAAGGAATACTAAATATGAAAAAGAATGCTTTATTCCCTTGCTGTTTGATTAGTGAAGGGCTAGTAATAGTGCACCTTCGTTACAGTTTGTGAGGCAGGATTCCTGATTCAAGGAGTGAAAAATGAGTGGTGTGTGTTTTTCTTTGTTTGTATCAGTCCAAGCACTGGGATGCAGACATAACCATGGTCCCTGCCCATAAAACTATTTATGTGGTTGGGAAAGGAGACGGATAAAGTCCATACAGTGTAGGAAGCCCTGCTAGCGATCTGGGTCCTCCCTGAGTCGCAGAGCTACCTTTCATTCTAGGTGTGACTAGCACCTGGGCTCCCGCATTACAACTCTCTGAATAGAAGAGCTTTTCAGACCAAAGGAGAAGGCGCAGAGATGTGCCGCTGAGCAGGAACCAGGCTCGGGGCAGGGGCAGTGGCAGGCCTTTGCAGCCTGGAAACACACACAGCAAGGGCTTGACGTGATAAGCTGAAGAAATTGGGTTTTATCCAAGTTAGTAGAGAAGGGAGTGTCGGTCTGAGTCATTGAGGTGAGGAACGTTATCAGATGGGATTTTCTGTTTAAGAAAGGTAACGTTGCATTGTGAAAGACTGGGAGAAGAAATCAAATATATGCATAGATATAGGCACAGTCTAGGATATGTAACAAATACGGGTCCTGGATAGTGAATTCTGGTTGTGGTGCTTTAGTTGGGGTGGTTGGAGGAACCCAGGGAGGAGGTGCAGCTGAGCTGAGCCAAGGCCAGGCGAACAGAGGAGGACTCACAGTCACGGGCAGGTCAGGACGAGTAGCAGGGAAGAAGAGCTACATTCTCTGAGGGCAAGAAGTGATCCTGAGGTCACAGATGTTGTCATCTTGTCCATGGCGCCATCCTGCCTGTTTCCTAGGGAGGCCTGAGTACCCCAAGTCCAGTCTGTCTGGGACCGTTGGATGCCCTCCTCTGCCCCCCTCCCCCCCGCCGGCTCTGCCAGCGAGCTGGAGTTAGCAGAGAAGAGGTCTTCCTCCAGATTTCTCTTTCACAATGAAGTACTTGTGTGCCTTGCTTCCTCTCGCGTGATTTGTTAACCCTTAGAAGATCTCCTTCCCCTATGTCAAGATCATATACACGTTTTCTGCTATTTTATGGGAATACCATTATTAAGCCCCCTGGTTCCTAGTGTATGTCTGCCGTTTCCTTCTGCCTCACCTCGGGGATAAATGAGAATAGAAGAGGAAGTCAGGGAGCTGAGAGGTCAGCGCATTGACACGTCACTTATGTGGATCCTGACATGACTGAGCCTCAGGGTAGGACTTAGCAGGGGATACATGGAGAGATGGGACGAGGGCACCAGGGGCTCACGTGAAGTCTGCAGGGAGAGCAGAGCAGTGATCCAGGAGGCTCAGTGCTGCAGCAGAGAAGAGCCCATGGGGAGTCTAGGGCTGGACGTCTGAAATCTCGTACTTTAAGAGTATCTGTTCTACAAATAGCAAGAAATTTAACGATACTGTAGACTTGAGCATCAGTCGAACTGCTCGTGTCCACTTTTATGCCCGTGTTTTTCAATACAGTGCTTGTTGTAAATGTATGTTCTCATCCTGATGGTTTTCTTCATGACATCTTCTTTTCTGTAGTTGACTGTGTTGTAAGAATACAGTATATAATAAGACATACCAAATACGTGGTGATTGACTGTTGATGTTTCTGTAAGGCTTCCAGTCAACAGTAGGCTGTTAGTAAAGTTTGAGGGGGGGTGTGTCAGAAGTTGTATGTGGATTTTTGACCACCCAGCGTTCAGTGCCCCTAACCCTTGTTCGAGGGTCTGGACACTGCCCAACAAGCAAGAAACGGTTTCTGTGGGCATAGTGCAGCTATAGCAAAATGTGGGCAATAAATGTTGCATTTTTCTATCAGGCTACTGTTTTTTTTAAGTGATACTTCATTTTTTTGTTGTTGGCTTATTTTTTAAGGAAAGGAAAGCGCTTATTTTCCAGATTTTCATCTTTAATTTCTGCACATCAATAGGACAAGAAAAAGTGTTTGACATCATAGTGAATCATTTCTATCAATATTTTTTTTTTAAGATTTTATTTATTTATTCGACAGAGATAGAGACAGCCAGCGAGAGAGGGAACACAAGCAGGGGGAGTGGGAGAGGAAGAAGCAGGCTCATAGCGGAGGAGCCTGATGTGGGGCCCGATCCCAGAACTCCAGGATCACGCCCTGAGCCGAAGGCAGACGCTTAACCACTGTGCCACCCAGGCGCCCCCATTTCTATCAATTTAAACTACTTTTAGACATGCCGTTGTGCAGAGACTAGCCCTTTGGGAGAGTGTGTTCGTTTCCGTCTTTTCCACATATACACACTGTGTTTTGTACCTTTCTAAGACAGGAACAGAGACAGCCAGGTGCCTGGCTTGTCCTGGCATGTGCCCAGCTCTGCCGGAGTTTTCCCAAAGCCAGTCATCAGCTGGTGGAACCATGGCTGGCGTGGTTAAGATTTGATCATGACTCTTACTCAGAATTTTACTACAGGGAAGTAAATCTTGTTGCTTTTCATGTAGTTACACTAAACACATTGATCCGTCAGTTGTGGGAGGAACCACAGTGCAGATGCGTGTGAGGGCCCACCGAAGAGTGGGGAGGCCATGCTTGTCCATGAAGTACCTGCGTGTCTGTGCCGTGGGTGTGTGTTTGCCAGTGATGCATACAGGAAGTACAGCTCCCCTGGTTTGTAGCAGATAAAGAGATGCCCTAGAAGGGCACTGACCCCCCGACCCCGACATGGTGCCGCACGTCATGCATGCCACAGAGCTGGACGGTTTCCGCCTCTGTTCAGCACTCCCTTAACGATTTCCCTAAACTGTGTTCTCCCTGAAGATAAGATATATGTATTTTTAGTCATTTTTTTCTAAGCGGCTGAAATAGAACAGTTTTCCTTTTTTATTTTTCCAGCGTGTTACCCGTTCCCAAGAGGAACTTCGGGAGGATAAAGCATACCAGCTAGAGAGGCATCGAATCGAGGCAGTCTTGGATCGCAAGTCTGATAGTGATATGTGGATCCATCAGAGCTCCTCGGTGGGCTCCAGCACCTCCAGCCAAGAGCACCTGGACCACTCCTCCAAGTCAGGCACTCCCGCATCCACTCTGACCAAGAGCGGCCCTGGGCGCTGGAAGACGCCAGCCGCTGTGCAGCCCATGCCCGCGGCCGTCTCCCAGCCTGTCCAAACAGACCTGCCCCCGCCGCCGCCGCCACCTCCCACCCACTATGCCGGAGACTTTGACGGAATCCCCATGGACTTGCCTCTCCCTCCACCTCCTGCCGGCCAGACAGGACCTGCGTCTGCTCAGGTGGCGGCCACAGAGCGGCGGAAGCGGGAAGAGCACCAGCGGTGGTATGAGAAGGAGAAGGCCCGTCTAGAAGAGGAGCGGGACAGGAAGCGCAGGGAGCAGGAGCGGAAGCTGGGCCAGATGCGCTCCCAGTCCCTGAACCCGGCCCCGTTCTCTCCTGTGACCGTCCCACACGTGAAGCCAGAAAAACCGTCCACACTGCAGAGGCCCCAGGAGACGGTCATTCGGGAGCTGCAGCCCCAGCAGCAGCCCCGCACGATTGAGCGCAGAGACTTACAGTACATTACGGTCAGCAAAGAGGAGCTGTCGTCGGGAGACAGTCTGTCCCCAGACCCGTGGAAGCGGGATGCCAGGGAGAAGCTGGAGAAGCAGCAGCAGATGCACATCGTGGATATGCTGAGCAGGGAGATCCACGAGCTCCAGAACAAGCCCGAGCGCAGTGCGGAGGAGAACGACCGCCTGCGGAAGCTCATGCTGGAGTGGCAGTTCCAGAAGAGACTCCAGGAGTCCAAACAGAAGGACGAGGATGATGAGGAAGAGGAGGACGATGACGTGGATACCATGCTGATCATGCAGCGCCTTGAGGCTGAGCGGAGAGCAAGGGTAAAGGGGAGAAGTGCTGTGGGCATGAGTACCTGTGCGTGTCGCTCGTGGGGATGGCCACGCCCAGGCTCCCGGAGGGTTGGCAAGGGCCCTGTTCTCTCGCGTGGGGTACCTGCTGCTGCTAGCTGGTGTCCTGCAGAGTGAGCCAGGGTTAGAGGCACAGACGTTGAAAAGTAAATACCATCCACATGGGACTTTGCTGTTTTAATGAGCAAACTCGTAGTTGTCCTTCTCATTAACACTTCAGTTGAGAAAACAAGTTAATAACCACTAATTTGTTAGTAACCAGTAATAATCCTCATCAGGGGTTGGCAAAACTTTTTCTTAAACAGCCAGAAAGTGAGTATCTGAGGCTGCGTGGGCCGTGGGCTGTCTTAACGGTGCAGCTCTGCGGTCGAACAACAAGAGCCAGGCGGGACCTGAGCAGCGAGAGTGCTGTGCGCCCCGGAAATGTCCTTCCCAGACGGGTGGCGGGACCTCTGCTGACCCCTGGTCTCGATTATCAGCACTGGGTGGGGGCTAACAGAGAAGAGTGCTGAGAACCTCGGAGTGACGGTCTTCCTGTCCTTCCCAGAAAGGCACTCTGCAGAGGGCTCAGACGCTCACTGAACGACTGTCTCAGTGGTAGTATAAAGATACTGAGAATTTAGTTTATTCCTATTTCTCCGTTTGATAAAAGTAACTTGCTCTTTTCTTTCAAATAAAAGAAGTGAAATTTGTGTTCGTTGAACACAGTAGATCATTAAAGTGCCAAATTTAAGATTCTTTGTTACTTTATCAAGAGAACGGTTGACAGAGAGGCATTTAACAGTAAAAATCTGCAAATTGCTATCAACCTGTCATGTTAGTGAGTTTGTCTACAGTGCAGGGTTCTGGGGAAGGACAGCCTGGAGCATGACTTTTGGATTTTGTTTCTAATTGCAACTTTGATTTGATACTGTCAGTACCAGAGATCTAAACAAATAATTGTTAAGTCAGACGTTTCAGTCTTCCCACATCGTGATGCAGCTAATCTTAGATAATCATTAGTACATAAAGCCAGCAGTCTGATCCCTTTTCAAGTTTGTCCTGTGAATTATTTTCCTGAAACATGTCACACACTTCTTATTATGCACATATTCTCAGCAAGCAGTATATGGAACTTGGCCCAAAATTCAGCTGGAACACTGAGGTGTCTTAAACAAAAGTCCAAATGTTAATTGTGACGTGACTCTGTTAGTATTATCCCAGTCACCAGTAATAAACATCCTTAAAAACAGCTCTGCTTACCATCAGTATTGTTCTACTTGAAAGAACAGCTGCAGTAACGGATCAGTGACGGTGTTAGAATTGTTTGTGCGGTTTCCACTCTGGGGTCAGGACTCAGGCCTCACCCGTGTACACGGCGTCTGAGTGCTCGGTGCAGGGTCCCCTGCTTTGGCCGGTGCCGCTAGTGGCGGGTCATCCGAGGAGCTGAGTGTGCTCCTGGCCTCAGATCTCTCACCCCCCAGAACAGGAGAGCATGCTGCATGCTGAGGCCACACTGAGAGTGAAGCCCATGTCTCTGGGAGAGAAGTAGACATCGTTAACCTTTACTGTGGTAACTGTGCCCGGTGGTGAGAAGTTAGCACCACATCGTGGCATTTCTGCAGCTGTTCTCCGCAGTGAACTTTTACTGAAAGTCTGTCAGGTTTTCCAAATGGTTCAAACAGTGACTGTTTCAAAGCCTCTTAGTATGAATTAGAGATTTGGGAGGTTTCTACGATAATTTAGTTTAAAATGTCTGTGTATTTATCATTAATCATATTTAAGATGGATATCTTAGTCTCCCAAGTAAGAGAGGTCAGGGAAATTGTACTTTTTAAAGTTTCTTCCATGTACCTTAATAACGAACTCAAGTGTTTAATACATTTGTGGACATTTCCTATTTCTGAGTCTGGGAAGCTGGTCTGTAGCGTGTACTGTTCCCATCAGGTTGTCCTTCAGACGCAGATGGAGCGTGGGAGCAGCAAGCATGCCGGTGGTGGTGGAAGACAGGTCTAAACTGGACTTTTTTCACACCTCATCTTTCTTTTTTTTTTTCCTTCTCTGTTACCTGCAGCAGACTGCTCTGCCAGCAATCTCTGTTCTAGATTTGGTATGTTCTCATTTCTTTCCCTTTGGTACTTTTTTCCTGTCTTGATTTTCTTTTTTTCTTTCAGTGGTGGTGGTTCTGTGTTCCCAGTAGACCCATCCCAGGGGCGTCCTGGAGCAGGATGTGTAGTTCGTGCCTCGGGAAGCATGCCTTTCAATGTGTTTAGATCTAGTTACTCTTTGCTTCTCTCCGTTAATTTTAAGTGTTACTGTTTGTTTATGGTTTTTGACCTTTTCTCAGTTTTAGTCATAAAATTGATTCTGTGTATTCTTACATAATCATAATTACATGAGCAAATGAAAGAAATTTTGCGATGAATGAACTATTTCATTCTTAGTACCTTGGTAATAGATTTTGAATAATCAACTATTAGAAACTCAATTGAAGTGGTATTCACATTGTTTTGCCAATTAAGATGTAACTGTCTAGGATATTACTGTCTGTTGGTAGAATAAGAGAGCTTTTCAGTAAACATTTATTCTGTGTTTCCTTTAATAATTTCGCACGGACTTCAGTTTAGTTCATCAGCCGTACCAGTTTACTGTTTGCCGAAAAATGCTGGAGTCCTTTTCTATTGTGAATTCACTGTGTTTGATGTCAGTATTGGGGAAACTGTGTTGTTCATTCAGTCTCTACAATGCTCAGGCACCTGTTACCTGTGTCATCGGCCAGAGAATGATGTACTGGCTGACGTCTGTTACATTACCTTGAGGTCATTTTTTGCTGGTTGTCTTCTAAATGAATACGGGCAGCATCAGACAGAACTATAAACAGTCCCTGAGTCCAGGTCTGACTTTGCTAGCCTTTTCACCAAATAACAGCCCGCCCTTTTTCTTCCTATTTTTTTTTTTTTTAATTTAAAGAGTGTGGTAGCACTGTTACTCCAAAGAGAAGTCACTCGTGGAGACAGCTCCCCTCTTTGATGGCCGAAGGGCATGTTGTTTTAGCTTTACTTCTTTTCCCACAGGAGACACAATATGTGTGTTCTTGCCATGCTTCTGTGGGGTAAGGTGTACGTACGGCAGGTGGTTGGAAGACGTGCGTTAGCGTGGTTTCTTTGTGTCAGAGGCTCATTCAGCACACGCTCACGGGGTGTCCGTTACGCGCCGGGTGCTGACCTGACGCACTGGCTCTGACAGATTCCCCAGCTCTGTGGGCCCGGCGAGAGTCCTCTGTGCAGATGACGTGACAGACGAAGAGTACCTAAGGAGCAAGGATTACACAAAGATTTGTATTTTAGAGACACAGTGCAGAGTTTTTCTTTCTTTAAAAGGTAGTTATTTTGAGTATTAATATTGACTTTAACCACCACATTTCTGAGCATTTCTTAGCCTAATTTCCCAGTGAATATTAATATTATTACCAGTAGTGTCATCATCTATAGAATCCTTCCGTCAGAGTTGGCAGTTTGTCTGGGGCGACCTCTGCTAGGCGTCAGTCCTCTCTCTCAGATGAGGGTGGCGGGTGTGACCGGGCATGTAGGAAGCATACCCTGTGCGGCTTTTACAGCGTGCTATTCAGACAGGACGTCACGGGACGTTCGCAGTGATGACTGGGCTCAGTGGAGCGGGTCCTCTGCCCCGGAGCAGCCGCGTCTCGGCAGGCTTGGCTCTGCTCGCCCTCGGGTCTTTCAGTGGGCCGCCTCCCGATCTGGGACCCCCATTTCCATTTGTAGCCCAAGCCCTCTCAGATGAAAGACCCGTCCGCATCTGCCCGTGTAACACCTCCACGGGGGGTCAGACAAGACTTGGCAAACCCCATTGTGTTCTCCCTGAAATGCCTGCTGTCCCCGGCCCCGCCGGCCGTGCTGCTCATCTCCTCTGCCTTCGGCCCTCCAGTCTCAGTAGACTCTTCCAGTTGCCCCGTCTGTGGACCTTAGTAACCAGAACCCCCAGTCCTCTCCATCGAGAAATTCAACTGGCTTTACTTTCTCAGAATCTGACCCCCAGACACCCACACTGGCCTGAGCCACTGCCATTTCCTCACCGCAAAGGACTTCTTGCTGAGTCCCTTTTCTGCCTTTGTTCCCGTACGGGCTGTTCTCAACACAGCAGCTACAGGGGTCCTAGTTAAAAGACGTTAGATCTCAGGAGCCCTCAGAACCCAGCAGCAGCTCTCCTGTGCCTTAGAGAAACGTCCTAAGTCTTCCTGTGGCCATGAAGTGCTGTTGTTCCATCCATGCCTTCCCATGAGCCGGCCTACCCTCCCCTTCACACCCGCGCTCTGGGGTGGGTGGTATCAGCCGTCCCTGTAGCTTTCCCTGACTGAGGTCTAAGGGCAGCTAGTCCTTCTACCCAGTGACAGGATGTGCAGCTCATGCCTGTGTTGCCCTAGGTTGCCAGATAATTACATACATTACTCTCTTGTTTCCTCATGACAGCCCTGTGATGTGGGTAGAACAGAGGGACAAGACCAGTGTTGAAGAGATTCACCTGACATCATATAGGCGGTCGGGATTCTAACCAGAGTTTTCTGAGGTTATATTTATTTCAAATTCTGCTACACAAAAATGTCTCCTGCTCATGAAACTCTTGCTAGGGACCGACTTTCAACTAGAAATGGACGTGACCTGACGGTCTTTCAGTTGGCTGGTCTCAGGCTGTGTCTTGGTGCCATTGTAACGGCTCATCTGCTGACTCAGATGACCTGACAGCTCAGGGGGGACATCCTTCCACCGTGGGGTAGTGCCAGCAAAGGGATGTTTTCAGGGAACTCAGTAGCTCTCCTGTTTTCCTCCCATGAAGGCCCAGGCTAGATCTGCCCTTGTCAGCTGCCCCTCTGTCTGGTCTGCATGTGGGACGGTGGGAATTGGGCAGACCTGAGCAACCTGAGCATAGAAGGGGTTGGACTAAAAGCAAGAGTTAGTCAGAAACCCCGTTGGAAGGTGCACTTCCGGAGAGAGCTACCTATAGGAGAGGTGGGCTGCTCTCTGCCTCTTCACACAGAAGTACCTTGCCGCAGGAGTGAGCAGTGGATGCAAAGTGTGGGCCGTCTTACTCCAGGAAGTAAGAGGAGAGTATGTTCCTAGTAAAACCAACTTGCCTGTGTTTTGGAGTAGAACACAAAATTCACATGCTTGTGTCAGATACTACAGTTGCGTGAAGAGAACTGTGGGTGCGGGTTGTGGGCTCTTTGAGCTCCACGGCCTACTTGGGACTGACTTCCCGTCTCTGCCACTAGACTGTTAGACTGCTCTAACGCAGCTAAGCCATAGATCTTACAGCTCCTGAGCAAGTTGTCCCTGTCCTCACACTGAAGAGGCGGAGGCACGGCCTGTGCTAAGGGAGGGGAGCTCACTGACGGAGCGCCCAGCATCGTGGGCATGGCTTTCCTCAGCACTCTCGGCGTGGGGCTGGTGGCTGAGGACTTGCTCTGGACCCGAGTCAGGGGCCAAAGCCCAGTGGTAGTAAGAGGCCTGATCATAGGGGTTGCTCTTGGGGGGGGGTAATTAAAAATTTTAGGGTGTTCCTAATGGGTGGGAACATAGGCAGAAAAGCCTTGCCCAGGTTCTTAAGGACAACCTGCTCAACAGACTTTTAGTGGTATTTTCAGTGAAAATGTCAAAAAGTAACGGACACCTTGGCCCTATTTTGTATTCCGTTATCTCAATGTGATTGTCTCCCTTAATGGGGCTTATACTATAAATTCAAAATACTAGTTAATGTTTTGTGGTATAAAGTCATAAACACAGATTTCAACATAATTTTTTTTTTAACCTGAAAATGCCTTTTTTAGAAATGAGGACCTCCAGTGTAGCTAAACTGGTTCAGGCTTTGAGGACTGGCTTTAGAAATCCCAGCTTAGTTCTTGGTTTAGAATAGCTTCAGTCTGGGCTGTCCTGTGTTCATTCTGTAAGAATTCTCCTTCCAGCCATTCAGATCTGCTCCCCTGAATATAACTTCCTACCAGACGGCTTTCATACTTGTCACTTTGCATTCGTTTCCTGTAAAACAGTGAGCTCATCTCCTGTTCATTTAACTCCAGTGTGAACATAGTTTGTCCTCGGATCTCAGCCATGAAATCTGTAGGAAGTTGAACTGCCCTTTAACTGCTACTGAATGTCAGCTCCGCGTACCATTCTGAGCTATTATTTGGAGTAAATTAGGAGATTGGATTCTCTGTTCTGTCCTTAATGGTTTTGGGGGAGGAGGGTAGAGTAAAGCGGCATGCATGTGCAGAGCAGAACAGTCTTTTGAAGATGAGAGGACATGAAGCAGTGTACCCCATTGTGGAGAGAGGCTGCCCTGGTCCTGATGGCACTGGCTCATTTACCGACTTGAAGAGTAGGCACTAATGAACCTAACCCAGGAGACGTTTGTTTCCTTGCTTTCCCCATCCAGATTGAGAAGAATGAAGGCTTTTAAGAGGAGGCTGTTTACAGATTCGTAAGACAGCATTCTGTATCTGTAATTACGAGAATTGTAGCTGTTCTCATTTCTTAAAATTATACTCCTCTTTAATTTAAAAGAACGAGTGGGCTGTTTCAGTGGATTCTGGTTTTCTTGCTCAGACTTGTTTTTAATTAGGTCTAGTAAGTATAACGTGATGAATTAGTTCGTGTTTTATTGGGTAACAGAAAAACTTCTTTCGTTAATGCAGTTTTACATTCTTCTATAAATTACTCTTCTGTAGAATATTTAATATTCTCAGTTGCTGTTGTATTTTGTTATTTTTATTTGGGTACTGTTTCTCATAATTTGGACTGATGACTATACCATGCTTGATCAGTCTTCACGCCGCTGGCCGTGAGCCCTCCTATGGGGGGCTCTCCTCCTGTGGGGGGCTCTCCCCAGGGCAGGACGCCGGCGACAGTTCTTCCTCTGTGCTGCGCTTCTCAGGCGGCAGCGCCTGCCCCTGCTCCAGAAGCCACCCTGCCCTCCCTCCTCGGGGTATTTCCAGATTGTACTCAAAGAGAAAGTTAAGTACATTTTTCTTCTTGACAAGGCAGTTTTCATTTTTTTCCTAAGTTTTAAAATTGCTGACATGAAAAAGTCTAGTGACACAGTTTGTTACTTTCCCACCAGATGCAGTGTTTATTCCACAGAAATCAGGCAAGAGTGAAGTTGTTAGGTTTTTGTTTAAAAAAATAAATGCAATTCAAGTCCAGTTTCTATTTTTTGCTATGAACAGTTTATGCAGTAACTAGTAATTCTGTAAATACTGAAACACACCATGAGCGATTTTATGTAAGGGATTCCTGCAGTGGTTTTAGCAATTAAACTAGGTGGCGTTGAGTTACATTTTCATTTTTTAAATTTTGCATCCACTCCTCTTGATGTCAAGGGTGGTGCAGGGCTGTGGGCGCTGCTACAGGCTGGCTCTGTCGCAGACGACAGAAACAGAAGCAAGCTTCCAAAGTTGCCTTTATCCCGGCTTGTAACAACAGAGGTGCATCCTGCTTGGTTCTGTTCTCGTCAAAGGTACCCTGAAGCTGTGGTGCTTAGAGAAATCTGATCGGAAGGATCAAGGAGCCAGAAACCAAAACAGCTACATCGTAGATTTTTGAAGATATCTTGAAGCATTTACATGTGTGAAGGAAAGATACTAAATTTGTTTTGTGTTGTTTCAAAAGCAGAACCTGAATGACAAGAAATAGAAGGCAAACCGTCAGGTGATGAATTTTAGACACACAGAACTTTTTGACTAGTCATTACCTGAAGATAGAGTGCCCTGTCTCGGGGAGGTAGACAGTAGGTTCCCAGACGGCAGACGTAATGCAGACAGAGCGGATAAGTACTTGGCAGACATGTAGCAGAAGGAGGTAGCGTAAGGTTCCTTCCAAACTCCAGGTTCAGATTCTCTGACTCAGAGTTTGGGGGTATCCCTGGGCTGAGAAGGAATTCTCGAAGTCCAGGATGGGGTCCAGAGAAAGTGGATGGCCACGGTCCAGCGTGCTAGAAGTCTGGTGCCCAGGCAGAGGCGGGCTGCTGTCAGCGGGGCTCTCCGCAGACCCACGTCCCGCTGCAGTCATGTGCTGTGGCCTCCGCCCCACCCCGGGGAGGCCAGAGTCTGCGTGCCATACCACACAGGAGCGCAGGCCAGGAAGCGCAGGGGAAGAGGGCAGCAGGGAGTTGAGTGGGTTCCAGAGTTCCATCAATTGAGGGTTTTGTTTGTTGTTCGAGTCTGCTGATTTACAGGAGCTGGTTAAACTGCCATTTATTCCAATATAAGAATCATACTTGTTTCACGTGTGCATGCATGAGACAGAGTCCTTCTTTTTTTAAGCCACAGTTAATGAGAAAATTATAGACCTTTGGGACCACGCTTTTAGGGAACTTATTTTGAAATTGTAGAGCGCTAAGATGTGTATGCGTTACTGTCTGCCAGCAGTGATTCTCACCTGGTATCTTGTGTGTGACTGTGTGTGTGTCCTGTGTCCGTGTGTGCTCGGTGCGCCTCGTGCTGCTGGGTGCACAGAGCGGAGGTTAAAGTCACTCTGCTGTTAGTTACAGGATGAGGAGCGGAGGCGCCAGCAGCAGCTGGAAGAGATGCGCAAGCGGGAGGCCGAAGATCGCGCCAGGCAGGAGGAGGAGCGGCGCCGCCAGGAGGAGGAGAGAACAAAGCGAGATGCTGAAGAAAAGGTTATGGTCCTCTAGGGGCAGCTAGAAGTGTGCCAGATTAGCCTGAACCCGTCGATGGGCTGGGGAGAGGGGCTAGACCTTACACGTATCCTAACATGCGCAAGACAGAACAGGGCCTGGACCCCCACCTGTGTTCTCGGACCCAACACTTGAGCCCGACCTGGCCCACCTACCTCTCTTCCGAACTGTGTCCAGACTCTCTTACCCTCTGAGTCTTGTCTCTCTCCCGCTTCTGAACTCGTAGGCCTGGTTATGATGAGTGAGCCTCTTCACAGCCCGCCCGCTTACCTGGGTTCTTCCCTTTCCTGGACGTGGTCCAGCTGGTTACTGGGAGGTGATGCTCACGCGCTAGTCGGTCAGAGGGAGCGCGAGCTGTGGGAGGCGACAGGAGCCTAGTAACACAGGCGGTGCACACTCCACACTTGAGATTGCTCACTGACATCACTCACTGCTGGTTGATGGGAAGAGAGCAGATGGCTTATGGAAAACACGGTTCACGGAGAAATCAACTAGGATGTAATCTGATAAGTATCCTGAGTCACTGCTTGGTTTCCATGTGCGGATTTTTTTTTAATGAAAATGATCTTTTGAGTTGTATTTTAAAATGACAACTGATTTGACTTATTCTGAGAAATGGGGTCTGTGCCCTGCAGCCTCCTGCTGTGCGTGCCAGCCTGGGCCCTCCCGCAGGGCTCGCCTGTCCTGGACGTGGGCCGGGAGAAGCGCATCCCCTCTGCTGCTTCCCGTCTGTGAAGGCAGAGGCCGGGAGCGCCCCAGCTGCCGATGGCGAGAAGTTGAGTTTTTATTCATCACCCCTTCTTTGATAGTCCAGTGAACTGTATTCATAGAGCACCCTCCTCCTGCCCCAAAAACAGAACTTTAAGGAAGCTTTTTGTAGCGATAGAATCTATGCGGATCTCTAACGAGTGAAAAGCAAGATTGACAGAAGCGATGTGACTCTTTTAGTAAATAATGCTAGCACACGTACCTCTGTGGACATAGCGACTTCTGTGTCTTCTAGACCTTCAGTCTCCCTTAGAGCCTGTCATCATATTATTATCTTCAAAAGCCGTGTCCCAGTAGATTTGCAGTTTTCTGAAGGAGTCTGAGCTTCCAGGGTTAGGTCTCCCTCGACTCTTTACCTTGTGTTGTGATAAGTCAGAATCAAAATCAGTTTCTGAAACGGGCGAGCCACTCGGGTTCTCCGTCGGGTTGTGTGTTGTCTTGCTGTTCCTTGGCTGTGTGCAGCCTCCGCCTTCCCCAGGCGGCCCGGCCTGCACAGACCCGCCGCCGTGCGCGGGAGCAGCGCACCTTCTGTGGGGACGCTCTGGGGCTACTGGTTTTTCCAGTGTGTGTGCTCACAACTCACGATGATGTCAGATATGCTTGTGTCTTAGGAACTGCTTCTAGAATTGAGTGCTCACTGTACAAAGAAGCTGAATAACCTATTTTTTATACAGAATGTCCACAATTGATGGGCTTGCTTTGTTACAGGAAATGTGTCATTCATTTGTGGTAGAATACCGACTGGGTTATGTAATTGTATCTGCTCTCCGTGTAACTAAAGGGTATTCTGGTTTCCTCCTAAAATGTTCTCCATGTCACACTAAGGTTCCTGACAACTTGATGTAAAGGCCACAGAGGTCATTCTGGATTGGATTCACCACCCCAAGCAAACACTTATTTTGTGTAGAAAATAAGGTACAAAATGTCTTTCCTTCAGGATGTCTCAACACAGAGTGACAAGATCGAGTGAGAAGTTGGGTGTAGGGCCATGACTGGGGCTGGCATCGGTCCTTGCGGTTTCCTCCCTCAAAAGGGGAAGCACTGAGCCCTGTCGTCCAGTGCGTGTGTGCTCCAGAAGGAGCAGGGAGGAAACGAGCGTACGTGGTGAAAGGGGGACTCAAAACTTGGATCCTCACGCCAGCAAGGGCCCCAAAATGAGTTTTCTTTTGGTCAAACAGCACCACATGCACCCAGGCTGAGGCCCGTCCTTCTGTCTGCTCTTGTATCCCCTTTCTTACACTCACTTTTTCCATGTGTTCTAGAACTTTTGTCAATCTTTAACAGAACCGTGCTGTTACCTTTTTTAATGTGAAAATAATTTCAACTCTGTCAACTGTAGTCTGTGCAGATATATGTCAGAAGAAAATGTACAGTATGTGTCAAAATATATTCGAATATCGTGTTGCTGTTGCTCTTAATGCTTGGCTCTCTAATTTTCTGTCTGTCAGGGAGTTTGTTAAGATTTGAACAAGATTTGAACCATCAATTAAGAACTGTGGACACCACATTTGTTAGATTGTTGCTTTGGGAAAATGAGTCATGTTTCTTTACAGTTGATGGTTTCTGTTAACTTCCGTCTGGATAACTGGAAATAAACCAGGTGACTTAATCGTCCTTCTGGTTGAGGAAGGGCTGTTCTCTGAACGCTGGGGTTCGATGACAGAGCACGCGTGTGAGCTTGCCGTTCTTGCAAGTACCCTGTAGAAAGCCAGTTAGAGCCTATGTGGGGTTTCGTTTTGTCTGTAAACTGAGCAGTCACAGGTAAGTTCATACCCTACAAGAACAGAAGGAGAGAGAGACAGAGAAGCAGCAGAGGATGAAGGGTCTGGAGGAATAATTGAACAGGGACAGTGGTGTAGTAACCAGAAGCTGGAGCCTGGAAGTCCCTAGAGTCTGCTCGTTCATGCTTTGGAGCAGTTTTAAGGCAGATAATCCCACGGTGGGGTGAACGTGTCCGGGAGCCTCCGGACTGTTTCCAGGTGGATCTGCCCATGTCTGTCGTAGATGTTGAAACTTTGCCGTCCCCCTGGATTCATGATGAGTGTGTGGAGTCAGGGGACAGAGGGTAAATGTGCCCTTTCATGCCCCCCGAAGGCCCCCTCCTGACTCTGATCTTTGCACTTTTGTCTGTTCCGCCTGCAGAGGCGACAAGAAGAAGGGTATTACAGCCGCCTGGAAGCTGAGAGGCGCAGACAGCACGCGGAGGCCGAGCGCAGGTTGCTGGAGCCGGAGGAGCCGGGTCTGTGCAGACCTCCGCTTCCGCGGGGCTACGAGCTCCCGTCCCCGTCCCCTCCGGCTGCCGCTCCTCCTCCCCCGCCTCAGCGGACCGCCTCCTCCCTCCAGGCGCAGGCCCTCTCCCCAGACTCCGTGTACACCGCCAGGCTCGTTGCGTACCACGAGGAGGAGGAGGCGGAGGAGCACTGCGGCCTGGCAGGTCAGGATAAGCACTCTTGCACGAGGAAGTCCCTCGGGCACCTTCTTCTTCCCGCCGCCCTTAAGCCGCAGCAGCCCCCCTGCCCGCCGCGCCCGGCCTCCGATGGCATCTTTCTCTCCAACGCATTCCAGCCCCCCTCGGCCCGTGCCAACAGTACCGCTCACAAAGCAGGCCAGCCCCCGCCCCCTCCAAAAGAACCAGGCTTCTGCCAGCCCAGCCACTCGAAAGGTAGAGGTAAAACGTGGGACCGCAAACCAAGCCCTCTTTATCTTCCTGGTTGGAATCAGGGCTCTGCACCCCGCTGCTGTGTGGGCCCCTCGATCAGCACTCGCTCGGGAATTGATTTCGCCTGATCACTAGTCTCAGCGCGATCTCCCCCTACCTCCAATTGTCCTTTCTGTGCTAAGAGTCCTTTTGGCAACTACCCCAGCTCCCCAGTTGCTTTCCACCCGTAGGGTTCTGTCCCTTGGACCCACTGGCAGCGGCTAGCCCTCCGTTACTCCCCAGCCACTTGAAGTACTGTTGGTCTTGGCCTCCATTCTCTGCCTCTTCAAATAACTCTTACATTTGGTTGAACAAGTGCATTTTTCACACATCTTGGTGTCTAAAGATAAGAGTAAGATAGTCTTCCTAGCGTTGTTAGGGTCACATGCTAAGTTTTGTTCTTTAACATGAGTAGAACTTTCCGTTCTGGCTTACGTGGCAGTGGTTTACCAGATGACCCATACTTTCCGTGGTAGTTTGGGTGGAGTGGTTGGTGCTGTGCTGTTGATGGTCCTGCTTTAATGTGAGCTGCCTCACGCCAGGGACATAGAACCCAGTCGTTGTGAAATTACTCCTTTTCCCTCTCACTGGTTTCATTCCTTCCCGTTACTTGACATTCCCCGCATGTTGCAGTCCTAGTACCCAGACCTTGACAGGCACGCGTTTGCCTTGAGTTAATGTGATCTCTGATGTGACAGCCCAGCATGACGGTGGTCCTGCCCACAGGCGCATCCACCCTGACCAGTGTCGAAGATGGCACTGGAAGGGATGTTAAAATATCCAAATTCCAAGTTCCTCTTACTTTCTTAAAATTAGAATGCTGGCAATAAACACTGTCAGATTTAGCGGTCTTCGTGAGCACAAGGGTCTTCTAAAATGCTCCTGGCGCAATGCCCGGGACTCACAATTCTAAAAGAAGTTGAATGATCGAAAACATGCGTGACCTTGGCTCTTCCAGAAGAAATGCGTTCATCAGGGTCTCTTCCCACCGGCGTCAGAGCTTTGACCCACTCTGAAGGCTCAGCATATAATATTGAGACTGAGTCAGAAGCCAAAATTAAATCTTTTCATAAAATTTCTGTTGTCCATATCTAGAAAGATTTTTCTGGAACAGTAGTAATTTTTGAAGCGAGATCTGCCTTTAGTCTCCTTGCATCACGTTACAAGCTGAAAACTTGAGGTGTTGTGCCAGGACACAGATGAGGTTTGCTAGCGCGATGTTGGGCTAGGTTTTCATTTTTGACCACCTCAGCTTTCACTCATACTACTAACCCTGATTTTATTTCACACCAAAAAGACCACGTAGGAGCAGGTTATAGCCTGCATTTGATGGCTCGTGCCTCTTTGAAGACTTCCTTCGTAAAGTACAAAGCTGTCTGCGCCAAATGCAGAGCGTTTCTGACCTTCTCCTCGCCATCCCACTCACATGGCCTCACCCCTGGGTTCAGCTTGTTTTTCTGTTGTGAGCGCTCCACATGCTTTAGCAGGTGGACTGGTTTCTTCCACTGGGGTGCCTGGGGAAGGGGATCGGGGTGCAAACTGGGATAAACAGTGTCTCATTCTAGCACAGCAGCATATTTAAAAAAAATTTCTTTAACTGGAGCTCTTTGAAAATTACTTGAAATGTGCAGTATTAATTCATATGTAGCCCATGGAAAGTGCTCAATATTCTGAATTAGCTTTGAAAATTTTGAGGAATTGATTTTTACCAGTGGAAGAAGCAAGTATCATTCTTACAACAAAGCTCAAAAGATACAGCATTTTCTAAAACAATGAAAATTTAGAATTAAAATTGAAAAAAAATCCACTCTGCCGATAATTGAGGTGGAGGCCACTCTGGGTTACCCCACATTGGAGATACGGGTCTGTTCCATCTTTTGAGTCTTTGTGGAGGATGACTTCCCACGTGGCGATCACAGGGACCCTCACTAAGGAATGGGAAAGATGCAGTGCCCCGAGGAGCCCCAGCTAGCCTTGTGCTCCGTCTCAGCCCACCAGCTACATTGCACAGCACGTCCCTGCCTACGGGAAAGAAGCAAGAATTCATTTTCGTGCTGCTGTCTAAAAAGGAAAATTTACTGTTGAAATATTGTAGTAATTTTGTGGCCTGTCTAACCCAACACCCAGTCAGCGTTCGCTATTTTGAGCATTTATCGCTCCAGCTTGTATCGTCATAAGCAAAAGGTTCTTCAAGCATGAAATTTTTTTTCTTGCTGATGTTATAATTAACAGAATACATTAGTATTGACGTAATGCACTATGACTTTAATAACATATCATTAGTGGTACTATTATGTTATATTTGGATGCATTTTAAATTTTTTATCTGCGTCATCTCTTTTGATGTTTAACACCCCTTTGGAGTGGATAGAGAGGGCGGTGCTGTTCCCAGGCTGGGTGCTGTCGGTCACCCCGGGAGCCGAGCCGGGACTCAGGCCGGGATCCCCCAGGTCATGCACTCCTCCTCTATGTGCGTTGGGTCTGGTTTCGAGTGAGTTTGTATTTACAGCATTTATATCAAACAGTAGGGGTTTTTCTGTAACTCCATTAGTTTAAAAAGTTTTTAGTAATTATAGCCATTTACATAGCAGAAAAATTCAGTAGCTGTCCTGAAAAGAGAAACTTGAGGCATGTGATCAGTGCTTACTGTTTGCGTTACATTTGCTCTCACTTATTTTGTAAGGAAACCAACCTTCCATGTCAGGAGTATCTGACAGTCTCCCCATTTAAGTCAGTCTTTTGTGGATTTTTCTTGTGAATTCATGGTAATTATGCATCTTAACTGACTTGAACCTTTGGCTGCCGCTCCTTAAGGCCTGGGCTGCACCCGCCCCTGTCCTGACGGCACAGCTGGCTCGGAACGCGGCCTGCTGATTGGGTTACTCAGGCCACTGAGAGACATGAGCTTCAGATCCACGGGTCTCCTCATAGATTTTCAGTACTCCTCCGTGGGCACTGCATCTTGATCGTGACTCAAGTTTTAGACATTGTGCAGGCACTTTAACTTTGACTTTTTCTTTTATGGAAAAGGACCAAACTCTTACATGGGATCGGCTGGGACAGCTGTTGGTGCCCATGATGCTTATCGGGATCCGAGAGAGAGACTGTCTAAAAGGTATTTACGGCTGTGCTGGTTCTGTAAGGAGGCTGGAGTGAAATTTTAGAGACTTCATTATCATCTCAGACGTTTCTCATCGTACACAAGTGTGTGAGCCTAGAGGCTCTTTTATCTTGCGTTGCTAATAGAGTTGCATTTCAGACAGTGATGTAGGTGTCAGGCTTACTGGTCAGAACTCCAGAAGGAGCTGGGCATGCTGATGTCTGCTTCCGCCGGCAAGGATGGAAGATTCTAGAGCAGCATCCAGACATCCTGCTAGACGGCCTAAGGCCAACCCTGATGATGCACGAACAGTAAATGGGCCTCGTGTCTGCACCGAGCACCCTCACCTAGACTGTAGTCCAGATAGTTCTGGGAACACTGATGTTGAGCTCACGAGAAAATCTTGAGTATTTTACACTAACTTGTTAAGGTAGGTATACTGATAGATGCCTCTCACGTACGTGCGGGCTCATTAAAATTACATGTTTTTAAGCTGTACCTCTTTAGTTAAACACACCTATTAAGAATCCCCAGCCTGCTAAAATTGAAGTGACCGGAGTTTTGAGACTTAGACGTGGCTGCAGAAAGTTAATAGTTTAGTCAGGAGAACATTCTGCCCTTTTTCTTATGTGTCTAACAACAGCCCCAGTGATTGTATTTATGGGAAGGATTATGGCAAACCTAACAAGGAGTGAGTCTCCCTCATGGAAAATTGTACTTAATTGCCCATTATGTAAAGTCACCTCACTGTGATTGGAAATAACTGAGGTTATTTCCACGGTGACCAGTGACGTCTTGCGTTTCCTCTGCTGCAGCCACGATGCAGATTTACCTGGGAGTCCGGGAGCCCCTGAGAACTTGACGTTCAGAGAGCGCCAGCGCCTGTTTTCACAAGGTCAAGATGTGTCCAACAAAGTAAAAGCCTCTCGTAAATTAACAGAACTGGAAAACGAACTGAACACAAAATGAGATGAGGACGAGGTGCCGTGTGCACCCCAGGGTCCTGTTGGCGCGGCTCTGGAGGACGGGCTCGGGGAAGAGGCCACATGCGGCATGTCCGAGTCACAGAAGCGCCGTTTCTGAGACGGCGGGGATCCAGGGATGGTCCCGCTCCAAGAAGCTCTTTTCTTTCAGCAAGAGATGATCATTTATACGATGTAAACACTGTCTAATTTCTTAATTATCTGACACACAAAGATACGTTTTTTGTTTCTTTTTTTAGAGTCTGAGTGGGAGGGGAGAATGCAGGGCAGGAGAGCACAGCGGGGACACGTCTTCCCCTCTCCCCGCGTGTTGCAGAGACGCCGTGTGCGTTCTGTGTCGCAGATGGCGCTGTAGCGACCGTGCGGGGAATGGCTCGAACTGCCCAGACCTTGTTTGCACTACTGAGTAGCAGCTGCAGACCGCATCCCCTGAGGGCGAGGTGTCCCCTTCCAGGAGAGAGAACACCCGAGGGCGCCCGCATGCGGGCTCTGTTGTCCCTGGCGGTCCCGAGGCAGCTCAGACCCATGCAGCCCAAAAGGGAGGTGGTGCCCATCGGGACCCTGCCTCCTCTCCTTCCTTCCATCCAGGGACAGCCCTCCTGGTACATTCTAAATAGGCGATTTAAAAAAAAAAAATTCTCCAAGAAGAAAATTTTGAGAATTTGAGCTTAGGATATTTTATTTTTATAAATGTCAGATTATTGTTAGACTAATAAATCATTGGTGATTTTGAAGATGGCAATTAAAAGCTAGGGAGTTCACTAAATATTTCGACTATTCAAGGGAATCTACAAAAGAGGGTATGCTTAGCTGGGCCATGCTGATGTGGGGAGAAACAGAAGTGTCTGGGGGGGTGGAGGTTGGTACTGACGCTTGGGCGCAGCTGTTGTCAGATTCTACATTGGAGGAGGGACGAGTTACAGCCGCGTGCTGTCTGGGAGGGAAGGCTCAGTGACCTGTGGTGTCTGTGACTTAAAATGCAAGACAGACTCGTACGGCAGTTCAAGCCATTTCTTTTTACATTGAATAGAGTTATTTAATTTTCATTTTTGAGTCATTGTTGATCACTGTTGTTTCTTCAGCTGTGAACGTGTGGCTGATACGGGGAGACGGATCTCACTTCCTTTTATACTGTGTGCTGTGAAAGTGCTAAATTACTCTGTGATTATGAACAAACTTTCTATTTGACAGAGCCCTGCTGTGGGATCTCGATGATTCTTCTGTACCGGATTGTTCTCTTACAAATGTATATGTTAGAAAAATATGCACACTTTCAATAGAAGAGGGAGAGGCTTTTTAGCCTTAGAAATCACTTTAATGAGAGCTGTATGATAAATCGTTGAAATGCGAGTGTAAATATTTTTACGTCTATCAGGGTTCTTATTTGGAAGTGTGCTCTCACCATTCCCCTTGTTTGAGAGAGTCACATGGTTCTAAGTGTTTATGAAGGATGTGGGTGTTTGCTCTGGAGGTTCCAGGAAAAGCAGGCCCCTCCCAGATAGCTCGAGAACACTGGCCGCCTTACAGGGACTAAATCCACACTTTCTTTCATGAAAAAGATGCAGATGAATTACTATTCTGTTAATATATAGAAAAAAAACAGCAAATACACGTAAGTACATGCAAATACATGTAAATATTGACGTACAGGGGTATTTGTATGTGTGGTTGTCAGGCCTGTAAGTAGGTGGGCTGGGCCACCCGTGGGTGATGGGGTCAAATGTGAACACGTGCTTTTCGTAACTGCGTCACTGTGGGGGCATCACAACTGCTGTATTTTCCCATCTCTACTGTACTTCATTTGCAATCTATTTTTAATAAACTTTGTATGTATTTAAGCGTGTTTCCTATTATTGTAGTCGTGCGGACAAAATTACATCTGTGAGCTGCACCTTTGCCTCCCGTCCCCTTCTATCTGTGTGGTCATTCACGAAAGGTCCCCTGAGGGTCGCATCTGTGTCAGGCGCTCTTTCTGGTTTGTCCTGATCATGCAGACTATTTGACAGAGGCCACGGGCCACTCTGACCGTGGTGTCCTGTGCTCAGCTCCCCACCCCTGCTTCCACGACCTGGGCACATCAGCAGACCCGGTGGTTACACAGACTTACACGGTCCCTTCATTGCCTCTTGGATTCTTAAGCACACCCTGCACATAGTAAATTGTGTGGGCCAGATATCTTGGCAATGCCTCAGTGGTGAGGATCTGCCCGAGGCGGCTCGTGGGAGGTGGTGGAGTCCCGACAGTACCCAGGTGGCGCAAGAAGGGAGCGGGGCAGTGTGTCGGGGCCAGGCGCTCTGGTTACACCAGGAGGGGCCTCGGCCCTGCCTCTCCCGGGTGCTGCCTTCTGTGCTCCCTGAGCCTCGTCCACCTTCCTTTGTGGTCCTGGAGCAGCTGTGCTGGCTGAAGGATTTCAAGGACAGCTTTCCTGCAGGAGGGAATGTCTTAGGGCTGCAGAAGCTCAGGGAGGTGTTTGGGTAGGACCAGCTGCTTACATACTGGAATGAGAATATTCTCTGGTAGTGTATTTTAATGCCCAAAAAGATGCTTTAAAGTTTGGGAGGACAGAAACTTAGAGACTGACTCAGGTTGTCTCAAGGACCATAGTTCTGTTGCTCCTCATGGAAGTAATGAGTCTAAGCTACCGAGGCTTTCTGTCGTGTACGTCATAAAAACAGCCACTGCAGGGTGTTCTAGCATGTGCTGTTGGAAAATGATTTCTGCTGCTTTGTTCCCTGGGAAACTGATTTCTTTTGGGGGCAGGGGGCCAGAGAGAGAATCTTAGCTCCACCCCCAGCACGGGGGGCCTGACAGGAGATCAGGACCCCAGCGGAAATCAAGAGGCCACCCTTTACCGCCTGTGCCACACCTGCACCCCGCGTGGGAAGCTGATGTTGAAGACTTCAGTCATACCTTCAGGGAAACAGCCACAGCATGGTCTCTGTGTCCATGTCACCTGCAGCAGGGACTGACTCTCATGGCAAAGGAGATGCCGAGTGACAGGTTTCAGTGCCCGACTATTCATCCAGTTTATTCAAAGTCATGGCGCCCCAAAAGATGCTCATGCGGGTCCACAGTGGGACCTGAAAGTCCATTCCTCTCACAGTTTATTTCACAGGTAGAACTTGTGTCTGCGCCGTGTCAGTCCCCAGGGACGCTGGTTCCAAGTGTCCCACAGCAGGTGCAGGAAGGCAGAATTCCACTGTTGACGTAAGCACAGTTCATCACCCTACACAGCAGGTGCACAGGACACTCAGGGCTTCCCAGGAGGACTCCATCTAACTCCTGGACGTCGGCCCTTCGCGGAAATGGCTTCCCTGCTGAGAGGAAGGGCTGTCGCAGGCAGAGGAGACCCCTGGGCAGAGAGGCTGCCGCCTGCAGACGTCAGGAGCCCAGGGCCAGGGCAGGAGCCCTCGGCACGGGCAGCGGCAGCCCAGGGCTCCAGGGAGGAGGGCCTTCCACTCAAGGAAACTCACAGCCTTCACGCAGCTGCCTGCAGGGGGTCTGGTCACCTGGGGAGACAGCACGGGAAGGGGTGGTAGGCGCAAGGGCCTCACGGATCGAGAGGCAGCACCTAGGTCAGCTGCTGACCAGCCACTGCTTCATCCCTTGGCGCTGCTTTCCACATTCTCCCTAATCACTTAGGACATTCTGTTCTGTAGTAGCTGCGTGGGAGGAGAAAAGGCAAACAGGAGAAGTAAATTTCAGCGTATTCTTCTTAGCCCGGATGTCCGAAAACCCTGGTCAATACGGAGTCAGCACGAAAACCTGCGCATGAGGTACTCTGCATTCTTTCTCTTGGGAAGCCTTTAAAACCCAGCGTGTATTTTCCACACCGCACATAGTTGGGACCAGCCTCGGGGAGGCTAGGCTGCTGCCCGCAGCCCCGACCCACCGTGTCGAAGGCGCCGGTTCAGATGAAGGCGAGTGCAAGTGGCACCAGCGTCTGTCTCGAGAAGCGAAGCGCCTGGGCCAGGTGCAGTGGTGGGAGGGGCACAGTGGGAGAGCGGGCCACAGCACCCTGCCACTCCAGCCAGTACGGCCTGCCCGTCTCCAGTGCCGAGGCCCCAAAGTGGGAGCGCTGTGTCATGTGTGCACAGCGCGCACTCGTCACACGTGGTGCATCGTGTGTGCACATCACATGTGTGCAGGAGCTCCCCGGGCAGGGCCAGCAGGCGCACCCCCCGCCTTGCCAGCCCTCAGCAGTGCAGAAGGAGGGCTCGCGCCTGGGCGGCCGCCCCGCCAACCCCAACTCCGCGGCCTGTCTGTGTGTGTTCTGTTTCAGGCAGTGTCTTCTGCGGGGCGCGCCGTGGGAGCAGGACGCGGCTTCTTCGCAGCGACGCGGCGCCTTTGCCCTGCCTGTTCCTGCGGATCCGTTCAGTGAGTCAGCAGATGGTGAACTGAGTTCCTGCGCGCCAAAACTTGTTTGTTTGTGGACTACACAGATGACCCTCTCTCCACAGATCAACGTTCTATGGGGAAGGAAGCAATGGTCACTTGGCAGACGTGAAAAGGACAGGACAGGAGTTAGTACTTTGTACCACCCAAAGAGGCTTGTCATTTATATGGGATTCGGAACACCCACAATATTTAGGAAATAGTCTTCAAATGGAGCCCTTCCCCTCCTCCACCCCATCTTCCCCTCCCCAGGCCTCCCTCCTCCCGGGTCCATCCCCTGACCCCGTCGCCGTGGAAACCACGGGGGCGCAAACGCCCGCCCACGCAGATTCTGTCGGCTGAGAGCTGGGCCTGGCGATGCCCGCGCAGGGCGGGCGCTGGAGATGCTTCTCGGAGCAGCGGGTCAGGCAGCTGCAGCGCCAGGTACAGGTGAGCAGGTGCACGTGAGCGCAGCTGCGGCCACACCTGCAGCCCCACCGGCCGGGGCTGACCGCCCCCTCCCACCTCTGAGCTTTGGGGGCGTGGCCAGTGTGGGAGAGTTGGGGTGATGGCATCCGACGACCCGTAGGGCAGAGGCCCCCGTCATCTTCCACCTTCAGCTTGTAGGGTGTGAGGTCCTTGTCTATAGTCCCCCTCGACCTCACCCCACCCCCACCCACACCTGAGGCCTCACTGCCCCTCACCTGAGGCACCTGTGTCATCCGCCTAGGGCCCTCCTGTTACTTATTGGATGTTTACTGTTTTCTGTGCTAAATTTGGGAATACAGTGGTTAAGCAACCACACAGCTAATTGTTCTGTTCCCTGCTCTCTTGGAGTATACCCTTGAATAAAGGAATAAATAGTCAAAATAAATGTAAACCATGAATGTGACAACAACAAAACTGCGGGTGGGGGAAGGCATCACTAAAGTTTCTACATTTCCTAAAATGTCCAGTTTTCAACAAAAAATTACAAGACGTGAAAGAAACAGGAAAGTGAGACGTATCCACAGCAGGGAAACAGACAAGAAGAACATGAGCATGCAATATGTTCAAAGAACTAAAGGAAACTGCATTATGGAAGTGAAGGAAAATATGATAATTTCTCATCAGATAGAAAATATCAATAAAAAATTATTTTTTAATTAAAATCTTAGAGTTGAAAGTAACTGAAATGAGGACATTCTCTAGAGGACTCAAGAATAGATTTGAATAAACAAAAAAGGGATCAGCAAACTATTAGATTGGTAGAAATTATGCAATCCTAAAAACAGAGAGAAAATAGAAGAAAAATGAATAGAACCTCTGGAAAAGGTGTAAAACCTGTAAGCACACCAGCATTTACATCATGGGAACACCAGGAGAGAAGAGTAAGAAAGCAGGAAAAATATTCAAAGAAATAATTGCTCAAACATCCCAAATTTGTTGAAATTTGGTACACATAAGTTTAATGAACTCCAATTAGGATAAATACAAAGAGATCCACATTCACCTGCATCTTCAAAAAATAAAGAGAAAAGCAGGGAGAGAAGAATGACTTGTCATGTCAGTGCACGGGGACTGTCAGCACACCCTCATCAGCGTCAGTGGCAGTCAGGGCAGTGGGTGACACGTTCAAAGTGCCGAAAATGCTGTCAACCAAAAATCTTACATCCAGCAAAACTGTCTTATAAAAATGAAGGCAAAATAAAAGCATTCCCAAATAAACAAAATCGGAGAAAATTTGCTGCTAGCAGGGCTGCCTTATAAGAGAGGCTAAAGGAAGTCCCTCAGGCTGGAAGCAGGTGCCACCCACGGAAACACACATCCACAAAGAATGCCGGTAAAGACAGTCATGTAATTATAAAACACAGAGGAAAGGTGTATTTTTCTTCTTTGTTTCCTTCACTGACTTACAAAGCAATTGTGTAAAACAATATATGTATAATTGTGTGGTTGTAACTATAACATATAGATTGTAATATATTTGACAAAAGTGGCACAAAGGAGGTGGATGGAGGCAAAGTTTTGTTGGAGTAAGGCAGTGACACCAGATGGTAGCTTGAATGCACAGGACCAAGTGAAAGAGAGGTCAGAATGGTGAAGGCCAGCAGAGCAAACAATAAATATATATGTGCTGTCCCTTCTCCCTCAGCTTCTTTAATGAACATGAAATTTTGTAAGGTAGCCATGATCACACTGGACTGTTGCATCTGTAACATACATCGACGTGGTGTGTAACAGTACTAACACAACAGATGGAAAAGGAGAATACAGCTACAACAGGAGCATTTCTGTATCTCACTGGAATCTGACTGTAAATGTGAAGTAGACTATTCCAGGTTCAAAGTACAGGTGAGCCCTCAAGCAACCACTGAGAAAATTATTCAGAAACTAGTAGAATAGTTCATCAAAGAAATTAAGATTTCACCCCAGAAAATACTTAATGCAAAAGAAGGTAGTAAATGAGGAACCAACAGGACAGGAGGCACATAGAATACAAAAGTGAAATGTTGGGCATAAAGCCACGTCAGTGACATTCAATGTGAATGGACAAACTGTCAATCAAAAGGCAGGTACTGTCAGACTGGGTAAGAAGTCACATCTAACTACACACTGTCTGTCTACATGGGACATGTTTTAGATTCAGAGATACAAATAGGTTGTAAGCAAAAGGGTGGGGAAAGACATCGTGCCACCATCAGCTACAAGCAGACTGAGTGACTGTACTAATATCAGACAAAATAGACTTTCAGATGAAAACAATGTTAACTACAGATAAAGAGGGACGTTTGTTCATGATAAAAGTATCATTACATCAGGAAGATAGGAAAATTATCTGTGCACCTAACAACATGGCCCAAAATTGGCAGCATCCAAGAGAGAAAAAGACAACTCAAAAATAATAGCTGCAGACATCCACCCTCCCTTCTCAGTAATGGACAGACAGACTGGACAGAGGACCAGCAGGGAAATGGACAACTTGAACGACACTAATGAACCAACCTGACCAGGTGGATATGCACAGACCAGCCTGCCCACACAGCAGGAGGATGCAGTCTTCTCACGTGCGCACGGCGGGCTCTCCGGGTTAGACAACCTGCCAGCCACAGAGAAGCCTGAACACATGGAAAAGGATAAAGAGCATATCAAGTATATTCTCCAGTAACAATAGAGGGGAGTTAGAAATTAATAACAAAAATGAATTTGGGAAATTCACAAATAGGTGAAAATTAAATAAGACAGTCTTAAATACCTAGTGGATGAAAGAAGAAATCACAAAGGAGGTCAGGGACTATTTTGACAGGAGTGAAAGTGGAGATGCCACATAGCCAAGTCCATGGGATGCAGCTAGAGCAGCCCCTGAAGGAGCATTCGTAGACGTAACACCTACTCTAAACAAGAAGGCAGCTCCCACAACAACAGCCTGAACTTCCACCTCAAGGCACTGGAGGAAGCAGTGAAGCCAGACTGAAAGGCAGCAGAACAAAAGCACGACAGAGACTAGAGCAGAAACAAGTGCAACAGAGCCTGGAAAAACTCTACAGAAAATGAAGCAGAAGAGGGCTCTGTGAAAAGATGAACCAAACTGGCAGACGCTTCGTTTGACTCAATAAAATTAATAAAATCAAGAAGAGAAGAGAGAGCATTACTACCAGCTTCACAGAAATAAAAAGGGAGCCTCGGACGTGCTGTGAACAGCACCGCTGACAAGTCAACCTGGATGAGATGCTCAGATTCCTGCAGAGACACAGATCAGCAAAACCGACTCAGGAAGAGGTAGGAGATGTGAACACAACTGTAATGCACTGAGGTTACATGAGGAATCAGAAATCTCACAAAGGAGAGCCCAAGCCCAGACAGCTTCCCTGGTGAATTCTACCGAACATTTAGAAAGGAATTAATACCCATCCTTCACAAACTCTTCCGAAAAATAGAAAGGAGGGAACACTTCCCATTCCATGAGACCAGTATTGCCCTGATGCCAAAACCACATGAAAACCTCACAAGAAAACTCCAGAGCAGTATCTCTTATGAATATAGATGTAAAAATCTTCAAAAAACACTGGCAAACTGAATCCAGTGGTATATAAAAAGGATTATAACCATGCCCAAGTGGGAGCTAGACCCCCAACGGTCTAGCATTCCAAAGTCAGTTAATGTGATAGACTGCATCAATAGAAGAAAGGACAAATCCCATGATCGTTTTGATAGATCCAGAAAAATGCTTTTGACAAAATTTAACTCCCCTTCATGATGAAAACACTCGACCAACTAGGAACAGATGGCGACTCCTCAAGCTGATAAAGGGACGTCCATGAAACCCCCCAGCTGACACACTTACGGTGAAAGGAACGAGATGAACAGATCCACTCTCACCACGTCCATTCACTACCTTCCCGGACGTGCTTGTCTGCGTTGTAGGCAAGAAGACAGAAGGAAAAAGGACCTATCAGAAAGGAGACAATTTTCGTTTGCAGATGACATGATCTCATATGTGGAAAATCCCAAGGAGTCCACCAAAAAACACGATTAGCCCTAGTAAGTGCTTTCAGCAAGGTTGAAGAATATAAGATACAGGTCCAAAATCTATTGTATTTCTACTTCATAACAATGAAAAACACAAAAATGAAATTAAAAACAACAATTCCACTTAGAATATCATCAAAGATCATTAAATGCTTTGGAAGAAATTTAAGCGCAGATCGCAGACCTGCACATTGGAAATGACGGTCAGCATTAGCCGTCAGGGCTCAAATCGCAGCGACACAACCCTTGCTACCCACTCGACAGCGGTGCGTAGAGAGACGGAGGGTAAGTTTTGGCAAGGGTGCGGACAGCTTGGAATTGTCACGCACTGCAGGTGGGAGTGTGCGGCTCCTCAGACGCTAACCAGAGCCACACGTGGCTCCCATCCTAGGAACACATGCAGGCGAAAGGGAAACGTGTGTCCCACCAAGACTCGTTCAGGAATGTCCCAGCCATACTTCCCAGAATAACTAAAAACTGGAAACTGCCCGAGTGTCCTTCAGCTGATGAATGGGTAAATACATGTGGTGCAGTGGTACAGTCGAATATAATTGGGTAGGATGCCACGGCACGGTTCAGCCCTGAGAACGAGGTGGCCAGTGAAGGAAGCCGCTCGCAGGGGGCTACGTGTCCTATGATTCCACTGATGCAAACTGTCCGGAAGTGGCAAATCTTTAGAGACAGTACGTTAGTGGTCTCCTAGGGCTGGGTTGGGGGTGGTCGGGGTGATGGCTAAGGGGCTTCCTTTTGGGGTAACGAAAATATTCTCAGACTGATTTTGGTGACGGTGGCAAAGCTGTGAGTACACCCAAGCCGCCGATTGTGTACGCGGGGGCTGAGTTGCATGGACGTGAAATACAGCCCCATAACGCTGCAGTCAGGGGCGGCGTCTTGGTGGATGCCAAAAGTGGGCTTCTGTGGAAATAGTCAAGGTTTTTTTTTAAGAGGTGAAATGGACTGAACATGGTAACAAAGTCCACATGACAGCCAGGTTTCTGGTTTTATAACCAGTCACAAAGAGATTGTCCCGAAATGATCACAGTTCTCCAAGAGCTGTGCATCATCAGTGGGCTTGGGAGGGATTCCCTGTAGAAAGGACGGCCCCTGAGCCACCTTCCCAGAAACCCATGCTTTCCTGTCCACCAAGGCCCCCAGTGGCTGGCTTGCTCAGCATTTACTGTAAATAGCTCATATTTAAACTCCTCTGCTTAAAATCCTGCAGACAACATTGCCTTTTTCCCTGTCGTTCCTCCTCCCAGACCTCAGCCTCCTCCCCAGAGTCTCACCTTCTCTGTGCTCCTCAATTCAGCAAACTCATTCCTGCCTCAGGGCCTTTGCACGTGCTTTTCCCTTTGCTCTGGTTTTCTCGCTGGCCCTGCCAGCGCTCCTCCCCCTCGCACAGCGGCCCTGTCTCTGAACCCACATCACTGTTTTAACTGTGGTGCCCCCGCTGTTCCCCCAGCTCACTTATCCCATACACTGGCTTTTCCACGTCTCCCCACGAGTATGGGAACCTGCACCTGATTGGTTCACGTCTGTGTCCACAACCCCCAGACAAGTGCCTGGCACATGACAGATTTCTAACAGACAGCATTTGAATGTGAGTTATGCAGGGAAAGAAGTGCTGATCTGGTGTTCCAGATTTTAATTTGCATATAGGTCACCTGGAGCTCTCACTAAAATGCAGACTATGGCAGATTTGGGGCTTTTTGAGCAGCTTGATTGGGGCATAACTTATATACCATAATGCAGGACTCTGCTTGTCCAGCAAGCCCCCAGATGCTGCAGTTGGGGGCCCACCCTTGGAGTAGGGGTCGTAGACGTGGAGCACGGGGGCACCTGTCTGCATCAGAAGCAGTTCCCACTCCAGCTGGTCTCCTCCCGCAGCTCTTCATGGACGTGGGTGCTGGCTTCCTTCTGAGGGTGGCGTGCTTACTGATGAAGATCAGTTATGGTGATAATTTCCCTTTTTGGTCTTGGTTGTAGGTCAAAGAAGAGCGGATAGTTGAACTGGAAACCGAAAATGCTGTCCTTCACCTGAGACTGGCCCAGGTAGTGCCCCCACGCATCCAGCAGGTGAAGCTGGACCGAGTCCTGCCTGGGAGGACTTCTTCCCCCTGCCCGTCCCAGGTCTTCTTCCCTCTCTCCCATCCACTGCGTTGGACTCCTGTGCTGCACGAGCTTTAATCCCCGTGCTCACGAGTATCTAGGGAGTAATGAATTAGTGAGGTCCCTGCGCTTCACTGAGGTCGAACTTAATGGACATGACTCCCCCCAGCTGAAACGTACAAGTGGGTGTTCAGTGCACTCGTGGTTGTGCAGCCATCATGACACCCCCTTCACCTGCACCCCGAAGACCCTCGTGCTGCTGGAGTTCATCCCCTGCTCCCAGACCAATTCTGACATCTTGGCACAGATGCTTGCATGATTCGAACCAGATCTGTCTACCTCAAGGGTCTGAGCTCCACGCTGGAAGGGTGGGAGCACGGCGGAGAGCGCCAGGTGGGAGCCTGTCCATTCCGGTCTCACACGGCCAGCCGCTGCTGCCACCTGAAGATGCGGGTGGGCCCTGTGTGCCGCAGCAGTCCATGTGGGAGGAGAAGGCCACGTGAAGATGGAGCAGGGGGCATCCACAGGTGCACTGACGCGGCCACGGCCAGGGCGCCTCGGTGGCCACGGGAGCCGGAGAGAGCCACGGAGCCTCTGCCCGCATGGCCGGCCGCACCTGGATTCCGGACGCTGGCCTCCAGGACCGCGAGCGGATGCACTTGTGTTGTCCTAAGTCTCCCAGGTGGTGGTGGTTTGTTATGAAGGCAAGTTTGGAAAGAGCGCATCTGAGTTCCTCATCTTTAAGTTACGACCCCTGCAGATACCTCCTCACGGCAGAACCACGTCTTCAAACTCTTGACGCTCCTCGAATAACCCTGCCAAGTTTCGCTGAACCAAATTCGTTGCACTAAATCGTAGATGAAGTTAGCACGATTCGTACTGCTTCCTAAATTAAGTATCAATTTGTTTGTTTTGGTGGCGCTTCCGGCCCAAGCCCTGGAAAGCACATCCCCTGTGTTGCACCTGAGCTTCGGAAGAGCACGGACGGGGAAGAAGCGGCCGGCCGGCGGCGGATGCGGCAGCGGAAGAGCACGGACGGGGAAGAAGCGGCCAGTCGGCGGCGGATGCGGCAGGTGCCTGGGAGCCGCGCTGCTGACCTTCTTGGCTGCAGGAAGCCCACAGCAGACTTCCAGCCCGGGCGCTGGGGCCCTTCCCCCTGCCGCAGGGTCAGAGGCGCAGAGCAGATGGAATTGCGGAGTCTGCGACCTTCTGCTGGTGAGGGTTGCCACAGAGCACCTGCGGTGTTTCCAGACATCAATGACATGAAATTAAGAACATATTTTTCACATTTAAGATTGTTAGGTGTACCGCGTCAGTTCTACAAAGCCTGTAAATTTTTGGCATTTGTATGGTAAGGCCCTCTTAGTCATTTTTGATGATTATAAAAGAGAACATCTTCATTCTTGTGGCCCACGCCCCCTGCTCCGCCCGTGTGCCTGGGTGGAGACGGGTGGGGTGCATCTGGGTCGTGAGCCGGGCACGCGGGGCTCTGCCAGGGCCGCTGTCTGCTGGACTCCGTCCTCTCTGTGCAGAAAGTGGCTGGTCCCGGCTCTGGGACAGCTCCTCCCACCCGTGGACACTGTTCCTTTTTTCAGTGTCTCCCCCAAAATGAGTCCGACCGCCTTCCCAGAGCCTCTGTGGCTGCCCACTCCCCCTGGACGCCTGCAGCTTTCTGCCCGTTTCTCCGAGACCAGCCCAGCCCTGGAGGCCAGGCAGCCCCACGTCCAGTGCACAGGACTCGGTCGCTCCCCTCTGAATTCCTGCTGGACCTACAGGTGATACCGGGGACTTTAGGATACAGCTCTGCATATTTACATGTACATTATTTTGTTTCTGGAGAGAATCTGAGCCTTGTGATTTTAGGGCCTTCATTTTGCTTCAGTTTTGTCTTCGGTCACCCGAGGGGTGGAGGCAGTGAGCCCTATGGTGCCCCGAGTGCTGGTCTGTACGAGTCTGTGCCCACACGGCTCCCGGCACGTGCTGTGCGGGCCGCTCGAGAGGTGGTCTGTGGTCGTCATAATCCCACGGATGGGCGGTTCTCCTGGGCTTCCCTGTGGTGTAACAGATTCTCCAGCCTCATCAGTGGCCCTTGCCAGCTGCCACCTCCGTGTCCCATTCACTGTTGCACGTGGAGCTCAGACGTCCACCCTGCTCCTGGCGCAGGAAGAATTTGCTTGATGTGGTTTCAGGAGCATTACAGCCAAAAGCTTTGACTGAAAGAAAACAGCCGTCCTCAGGGTTTGGAGTCTAGGGAAAACGTTGGTTTCAATCACATGTGAACTGGCAGGAAGCCTCGGCCTCGGGGGTGGAGGATGCGGACTCAGCTGCGTTGGGCCGGCGCGGACCCCTGACCGTCAGACGGGTCCGTCCCGAGAGGCACGAGCACACCTCTTTCTGGCACCTGCCGGACGTCTCCCACTCTGGAGCATAAATGCAAGGGAGTGGAATGCTACTCGAGTTAACAGAACACTCTGTCCCATCTGCCCCCAGAATTCATTTACTGACCACCATGGTGCTTTCCTGCTTTTACGGTATTGAGTGGGATTCAGTCAAAGCTCCTGATGCACCTCCTGACGCCGATGAGCCTGATCAGGTGAAACTGCCGTCTGGAGTACTTTATTTCCTTTCTGTCACCAGAGGAGCGCCCAGGCCTGTGTGACGGTCAGCCAAGAGCAGAGCCTTGAGTCCCCGGGTCGTGCTCCTTGCGAGCTCATCCCCGTGAGATGTGGACTGTCCGCAGCCGTCAGCACGGAGGGAGTGTGGTGGGCCGCAGCGTGCAGAGCCGTGGATCTACGGGCAGGCTTCCCGCCCGACGCAAAGGGGGCCAGCCTCTGCCCAGCTCACGGCAGCCTTGCCTGTTACCTGCTGCAGAAAGAATCGTAGTGAGGGACGTTCAAACACCCAGAAAATCATATTTGGCATCAGAGAAAGATCCCCAGCTAGGTGGGGCCCCGACGCCCGATGCTCAGCGGCTGGCCTCCGTTTCTGGAGCGGGCGGCGCAGGTCCTCAGGGGGCTTCATCCCACGCCCTGGGCTGTCCCCACACCGGCCTCCCGCAGCAGCTCCTGTTCCAGGAGCAGCTCCTGTTCCACTCTCTGCCGTCCCCAGTCAGGTGCAGACGCTCAGGGGGGAGCCCCGCATCCATTGGGCCTCGTCCTCACGGCAGGGGCCTGCGTCGGTGACCGTGTGTCCCACGCAGACCCCACTGCCCTGGGAGGCCTGCACCCTCCTCTGTGCTCTCCCCAAAGCAAAGCCAGTTCCACTAGGGAAGTGGGCACACACGCCCTGCGGCTCTGGGGCTGTGCACTTCCTGCTAGAACACATGGTAAATCGATCTTACCGCGTCACAGAGGCAACGATGTCATTGTTCTCACCGTGTGGGACGGCACAGCTGCGTGTCTGAGGGGAGACCTTCTGCAGTACTTACGAGCTGCAAGGACACCGTGGGGAAGCTTCGACACTCACTGTGGAGAACAAACCAAAACAAAGAGCAAAACCCCAAATGCATCACCTTTTCCTCGGGACCTGAGTTATGGCCCCTCCCCAGCTGGCCACGCGGCCCAGGGACCGGGAGCTGCAGTGGCCCTTGTCTTGTCCCAGCGTGTCCCCTCCCAGACGTTCCCAGGTTGTCCCTGAATGTGTCCTGACTCATGTACTCTGTCCCCCGTGACAGCCCCCTTCACTCCACCCTACTCCGCCGAGCTCCCAGACCCATCTTCCTAAACAAGTATGTGTCGTGAAAATCCCCGCCGTCTTGGCATTGCCCTGAAGAAAACACCCAGGCACTGACCCTATTATTGACGAGGCCTGCGGCCTCCCCCTCACCCCCGTTCCCCTCACTGTTCTCTCCATTGTTGCGTCGACCAGACAACCTGGACCCTTAAACCCCTGTTGCACGCGGATGTCTTCAGGCTCAGCCGCCCTGCACCCCGCGTCCACACGGCCCTACCTCCGCACCCCTCCCCGTGCCGCCCCACCTGCACCCCCGTCCCAGGGCCGCCCCACCTGCACGGGCCCTGTGCAGCGCGAGTGGTGTGGGCCGGGCAGCGGTTTCCTGCACGCAAGTGGGGCTCAGTGGACAAGGGGTGAATATTCTCCCCTCAGAGAAAGTGCACCTGCCCCAAGGTGTTCAGACTTTGAATCGTCCTTTATTCTCTTGTGCACAACAGTACCGAGGAATGACCGGAACGGGGGGCAGCACGGCCGCAGGACTCTGCTCCCGGTGCCACGAGCGGGACCCCCTATGGAGAAGCGCAGCCCCGGCCGCACCCCAGCTCCGCCGCGGAGTTCAGGTAGGAGCGGTTCCCCATAAGCTGGACGCTCTGTTTACGCAGCGGATTCGTGTCCCGTAACTCACAGCGCTTGCTTTCTGGTGAAACCGTGGATGTTATGCCCGTCAGGAGAGATGTACTCTTGAGAGATTAAAAGGAGCTTGACGTAAGGAAGCCGCGCTCCTCGGTTACCAGTCGTGGATTTTCCAGCACGGTTTACCCACGTGGCCTTCTTTACTAGACGGGGGCAGCATTCCTGTGCCTGTGATGCTCTGCCTTCCTTGCGGCTACCTGCTGAATAGGAGGCCTGGGTCCTGAGTCCACGTGGGAAGGAGAAGCTCTGTGTGGCCGTGGGCCGGGCTGTGTGGCACCGCCCTGCTCCCGCTATGCTCCTCTTCCTGACTCCAGTGTCAAATGGTAGAAAACGGCTTAATGCAGGTCAGGTTAACCAGGACACACGCCACCGCGGTCCCAGGGGAGCCGCTCCTGGTGGAACTGCTAGGGCGGCTGGGAAGAACAGTCGGAAACGTGGCCATGGCCCTAGCGCACCTGGCAGCTCTCCAGGGTGAGACGGTGCTGCAGTATTTTTATACCATCCTGTGATTAGGAGCATTGTTCACCTTTCGTTACAAACAATGTGACCAGGGTAGAAGCTAGAAGGGAAAAAAAGATCGTTATCACAACAACAAAAACGCCATCTGTAAACATGATTAGTCTGCCCAGAGAGGCTTGTTTTTCCTCCCCACGAACTGAACTGCGGGAAAGCTTGCAGAATAGATTTATGTAGGATGAATCCTTTGTCGTCTTGCAGCTCAGTGGAAGGGGCTCCATCTCTGACAAAAGTGGGTAACTTTATCTGCATTCCGTGTACTAAAGATACTATAATTTAATTCCATATGGACATTTTATCGGAATGTTTCCCAAACATCTGGAAACAGTCTCCATTTTACAGAAGAGAAAGACTTAAGAAACCAAGGACACGTATCTTAGATTGGCTGGGATTTCGTGATTTGCTTGCTAGATGCCAAACTGCAGGACGTCAGCTCCTTCCTTCTGGGCCTTTTGTCCTGGTGCCAAACAGTGTCTGTCGCACGGCCTCAGAAGGGAAGAGCCCCTGACGTGGGGGATACCGCTTATCAGCTCCATTGTCCCCAGAGTTCTCTAAATGCTCTCGCAGGTGTACCTGGACACGGGTCACACGCGCACAGGGGCCAGCATGGCTCTCGTTATGTGCTCAGGACAGTGTGGCCCCAAGGGTGGTCACGACAAGAGACCAGAGCTGTGTTCCTGCGTGCAGAGGGTGGCATGGGGGCTGGGGCTGGGTCAGCCTCGCGAGGAAGTCCACAGCGGACAGAAAGCTGTCCTCCATCTAACGTGTAAGAACTTCAGCTCTAAATAGATTTTAGTTCGTGGGAAATTGTGTGCATGGTTGTGTTATCGTGTGGCTGTGTTCTTATCTTATAGACACTTAGGTGATGGCTCCCTATGGTGCAATGTGGTCAATAGCATCCTCTCGGTTGTGTGTGTTCTTATGGTCCAGACACTGCAGCAAGATATAGAGGCACTGCGGGCCTCTGCCCTGGAGGTTTTCAGAGCTTGCCGGGAGCACCTGCAGGACGGTCTTTCCGAAGTGGTGGCGGCTGTCCAGAGGGCACAGCTCTGCCACCAGGCTCTGCTGGGTAAGCCGTGGCCCTAACCCAGTGGCAGCTCAGCCTATTGGGCGGAAACAGAGGACCCCCAGGGAGGGGAGTTGGCATCTGCTGTGACTTTGTGCTGCTCCTGGGCGTGGACACGGGCAGACCCCGAGGCAGGGCTGGGGCCACAGTCCTGGTGGCCACGCCCCTCAGGGAGTCCCCTGTCCTCTTGGGACGGCAAGAGGCTCTCTTGACGTTGCTGCCTTCCCTGCATGGGGGCTGTGTCCCCGCTGAGCCTCCTGTGTCAGATGTTCCTGAAATGCGGTGTGACATCGCATTCTGTCCATTCAGCTCTTTCTTGGGCTTGGTCACTACTGGGTGGAGACGGGGATGTTCTTGTCACCTACCAGACCTACAGCCCAGGGAGCAAGATGCTTTGGCCCCAGGGCTGTAAGTCCTCTCCCTGGTAGCACCATAGGAATGAAGGCGAACTGGTTGGGTGGGGCCCTCCTGCTGGGTCTCAGGCTAGGGACAGGCACGCACGTGTGTGCTCACGTGCCGTCCTCCATGTCACGTGCTCCAGGAACGGGGACAGTACTGTTACCTAATGGGCAATGGTGTGCCTCGGCCCTGAAAAAGGGGGGTGATTTACAGAAAACCGGGGGAAGGGGAGAAGAGCCCGGCTTTCCCTCAGGGCGCCAAAGTCTCCTGCAAGTGGAGCAGGTCACGGGGAGAGGTTTGAAGATCCTCTCCTGAAAACCTCACTGGCACTTGGGGTAAAATTGTCCCCGCAGCTTGGCAGTCAAAGGCGGGTCACCTTGAGCGGTCCTTGCAGGAAGTAAACACGCGGTATGAGCTGGAGAAGCAGAAGAGGAAGGTGCTTCACAATCGTTTGGTGGTGAGCAGTCATTCACGGTTCCCAGAAGGGTGGCAGGAAAGGGGACCTGGAAGAGGGACTTCAATGAAAGGTAGGGGTGGGGGTGGGGCGGTGGACGGCCGAGGGAGGTGTGGCCCTCAGGGAGGTGTGGCCAGTGGGGAGGTGTGGCCCATGTGGGAGGCGTGGCCCGCAGGCACGGAGGGGGCTGGGCTGATGGGTCAAGGGGTGGGATGGGATCCGGATGGGACCGGACCAGCCCCTGGGGCCTCCAGGTGGGCGGTCAGACACTCAGCTGAGCTCGAGGGCGGGGGGCCAGGGAGGGGCACACGTTTGCGCAGGGGTCTGCGGAGGGCGCGCACGCCCTGAATGGTGAGCGGGGATCCTTAGAGCTCAGCCTTCCTGGCCAGCCCTGACCCCAGCTTTCTTCCGCCGCCATCAGCAGGATGCCTAGGATGGCTCGCTTTCCTCTCTTAAGCGGTGTGGAGTCTGAGGCCCAGGAGGTGTGAAGACCCCGGGTTCCATTCCTGTACAGGACGACGCCGGGGTTGATGGTTTGTTGGATGAACTTGGCTTCGGTGAGGTTTGCTGGCGTGCAGGAGCCCCGGCAGTTCAGTCCCACTGAGCCTATGCTCCTGGGAACTCCCGGGCCAGGGCTCCCCCATGGGTTAGTAGGAGTGGCTCTCACTGTCCGCGAGGCTGTCACCCCGTGTGGCTCGGGCTCTAGGCCAGGACAGCAGAGCACATCCATGGCGCGCTTCCTGCCGACCAGGTACTCTGTAAGCACCTTGGTGCATGTTCCTACTTGGTCTTGACAGCCGTGTCGCCCTGCTGCAAAGACCAGGTGAGAGGTGAGCGAGGACCCGCCGTGCCAGCACTCTCCCCGGGCGCCTGAAAGGGCCAGGCGGGCCCTCGGGCAAGAATCAGGTCCAGGTGGGACAAGGCTTGGCGCTCCGGCTGCGTTCTGTGCTCCGGAAGACATACCAGCCGACCACAGGTCCCGGCATCAGGGAGGCCCAGGGACACGACAGCCCTACAGTCTGTAAATCAGTTGGGTGCTTCACTTACCCAGTGTTTACCAAGTAAAAGCAGCTCTGCCTCATGACTGATTGACTCAACTGGCTGTGAGTCCCGGGTAAGAATCAGGGATCGCTGAAGGATGCTTTCTGAGCACTTGGAGAACACGTCGCTCCCTGGAACCAGCGGAAGTGTATGGGAACGACAGTGTTCTTGTGTCCTTTCCAGGTATTACATCAAGAAAGGGGAGAGATGTGGGGTATCTGGTCTTCAGCCAGGCATTTGCAAAAGTGTGACATGAAATATTAACGAACAGAACGTCAGTATGAGAGCTGTGAGCCATCCCTCACAGGCCAGCCCCCCCCCCCCCCCCCCCCCC